>NC_052331.1:26457701-26764180 GCF_016432855.1 Salvelinus namaycush
CTTCAAAGAAGGAGACAAGATGGAGGATTGGCAAATTTACAGCTTTACTATTGGGCAGCTAATATTCAAAAGATTATGGTCTGGTGTAAGGCTCCAGGTACCAACTGGTGCTCATTAGAGGCGAACTCCTGCCAATCATCCTCCCTTTCTGCTCTTGCTTGTGCCCCACTGTCCTTGTGTCCTTCAAAGTATACTGGTATACTGTCTTTTCTACACTTAGAAAAAAAATACACTCTGAGAGGATGTACTGATAACTTTTTCTTGAGATGGCAGCCTTTCATTTCCTTTTTTGAACAGTTGCCTTCTATTGATCAGGAGTAAGAATTTTGGCCAACGGGATACGGGAGGGTGTGGGAAGGAAGGGATAGCATGTTGTCATTTTGTTATGTATATGTGTGTATGTGTACTTGTGTGCATATGTATATTTATATATTATTATTTCCATGTATTTTATTTTTGTATGTATGCCGCTTTTGTTGTTGAAGAGTGGGAGGTGGTTCAATAAGTATAGGGGGATAAAAGGATGTATCTGTTCAATTTGTAATTTGTATTTCTTTATATGTCCAAATAAAATGTATATAAAAAATATTTAAAAACTTTATTAATACAGATGCTGTATTTAGCCCTTGTCAGTTGACACATGCATCTATTGTAGGTTATCTAACAGTAGAGTTTGAGTGCCTGATGTCATCATTTTTTATGTTTTGAGTCCAGTTTACTTATTGTAATGTCATGCATCAAATTTGTAGCTATACAGCTGGCAAACAACGGGGACATAAAGTATGTACTTCCTTACAGCCAATGATAATCATCATCTACAAGTCAGACGTCTTTCCATGGGCAAATTATTCATATTGGAAATCAAATGAATCGTATTGTTCATGTAAAAGCAGAATGAAGATAGTACAATTCAAACCTGTGATTATAGGATTGTAATGCTCAAAATGGATGCATTCCAAAACTGTTCAAAAATGTATTTATGAAAAATGGTAGAGGTGGCAGAATAGCCCTTACATTACAACCTTGGGTATCTCACATCCATAGATAACTAGATTTTAGTCCTGCGGGAAGACTCAAGCAGATTGATTTTGGAAAGTCATGAATCTTCGCTACAAAGGCTGGCTTACCGGGCTTCATTTCAAGGCTGGGAATCTATCTCAACACCTACCCACCTCTCATATCAGAATTGATGATATCTAACAGAAATGACAAAGAAGCGAAGCATGGAAGCTATCTAACCCAATAATGCGAGAGCCAGCAAGAAAAGTTATTGCAGAGAAATATTATTGGAGATCACTGAATTGTCAATACATTGAAATATAAATGGCATAACGTTTCCAGTGACTGTTGCAAAGAGGAAATATTTGATTGTGGGCTTATTAGAAGTAAACACAAGCTGTTCTTTTGTAAAAAGGAACCTCTTCTTTCCAAAGGCAAGCTGTTCCACTCCAAAGATAAGCCTTGGGGACAGTAAGCTGTTGCATTGTCAGGTTTAGTTTTCAGTAGTATGGGTTATTATATCAGTTCAACTAACTTTATCAGGTTTCCTTTGGAAAAACAAATCCATATCAGACTTGGAAATTCATTCAATAGATTCATAATGATTTAATTAAGAGGCTCAAATCTCTCCAGTGTAAGGAAAGTCAGACTTTTTCTTGAAAGATACAGAGATACATAGAGAATAATTAGAGCAAAACAACAAGTCCCACTGGAGCTTGTTTTCAGGCCACCAACTGGCTTATTATTCGAAACCCTCCACTGCCTCTGGTGTTTGTGTGACACACAAAGAATTCAAAGGTGCATCCCCCACCACACACACACAGAAACTCCCCGTCTCTGTTGCACCCAGGGGAAGAGTGTGTGTTGACATATTATAGAGCGTGACTCATTTTGAGGATATATCGCCTCGGACTACAATCAAGCAAATTATCGATTATTCTAATGAGAAAATGTCTTGTCACTAAAGTGGGGTGATTACCTTGCTTTTAGCTCCTGAGAGTAACTCTGAAGAAACCACAATTTGAGAAATATCCACCACAGAGTGGTAAAGCACTGTGCGTCCCTCCAATAGACCTGTGAGAGAGACTGATAGAGACATCAGCAGGAGCCATACAGCAACCGGTAAGCACTGGATCAGTTTATTCTAGATATACTGTACACATGATGAGCTGAGAGCAGCCATTCCTTTACTTAATGAGTCCTGCCTAAGGTAATGATGGGAAGCCAGAACATCGACCCAAATTAATTTTGATTCCAGGGCCCAGACTCCAAACCTAATTTAGTTTCTCCAGAGTACGACGGTGTGCCTTTTATAGATTTCCTATGAGCTGCACTCCCAGTATGCTGACAAAGATGAAGATGCATAGTGTTTTTCCGCCCTCTCTTTGCAGCGGCTAACGTCTGAGTCTCATTGAAAGTCAAGGCCGATGAGGCACTCAGTGCATTCTGAAGCGTTTCTCAGTAAGCTTCATTCAGTAGATTTAGACAAGACTGGATTGAATTGTCAGTCGGTTGGTTCAGGACTGGTCATTAGAGCAAAGGGTTGGTGTTAAGGAAGGAGGCTGACAACTGCTCATCCCGTAGAGAACACAGTGTGAAGCCTAAGGTGCCTTTTTAACCTTAGTATAGCACCTTAGGCTATACTTTGAAAGCTTAATTCCAACATGATGATATGATGAGGCAATTTGTGGTAAGAAATCGTCATTAATATCAAAATAGCTATGATTCCATGATACATAGATCCAGGTGTGTCACTGCAAAGATAAACTCCTGAAGTCCAGTAATGAAGTTTGTTGTGTGTAACAGGGAGTGGCAATTGAATGCAAGTTTCACAAGAAAAATAAATTGTTAAAACATTTCTAGCTTGTCTATTTATTGTTAAGGTTCTGTATTTATTTTCTTAGTCAGCCTTGTGTTCTGTTTCGTTGTGTTCTTGAACGTAGCCCTGTCTTTCATTTTTGTTCATTGATTTCACCTGTGTTAGTTACTCACCTGGTTTCATCAGCTCCTTATTTAGTTCAGTTCATTCTGTTTGTGCCTTTGTGAGTTATTGTTTGTTTTGACTCTACTAAGCCTTTTCCTAGCTCGTTTGTGAGAACCAGTTATAGCCTTCAGTCCTAGTTTTGATTCACCTGCCTGTTTGCCTACCTGTGTATGACCATTGCCTGCCTGTGACCAGGATTCCGGACTTCTGCGAAGCGAAATAAACACCTGTCGCGCTGTGCACGTGAATCTACACCTTTTTCTCCCTGACTATTCATTACATTTATGGGTAACAGTGTTGACGTGCTATGCTCGACCCGCTCAGTTTTCCAACACAAAACACCAGAACATTTCCAAAAAGAGTAGAACCAGCTCACCTGCTTTTATTCTATGATTTGACTATTAGATGTTAAATGTTCCGTAACATTTTTTTTCAAAAGGAATAGTTTCAGCTCACATGCAGCTGGACTACAGGAAAAGGAAGGCCGAAAAGGCCCCCATTGACGGGGCTGTAGTGGAGCGGGTCGAGAGTTTCAAGTTCCTTGGTGTCCACATCACCAACAAACTATCATGGTCCAAACACACCAAGATAGTCGTGAAGAAGGCACAATCAAACATTTCCCCCCTCAGGAGACTGAAAAGATTTGGCATGGGTCCCCAGATCCTCAAAAAGTTCTACAGCTGCACCATCGAGAGCATCCTGACAGGTTGCATCACCGCCTGGTATGGCAACTGCTCAGCATCTGACCGTAAGATGCTACAGAGGGTAGTGCGTACGGCCCAGTACATCACTGGGGCCAAGCTTCCTGCCATCCAGGACCTATGTAATAGGTGGTGTCAGAGGAAAGCCCATAAAATCATCAGAGACTCCAGTCACCCAAGTCATAGACTGTTTTCTCTGCTACCGGTACCGGAGCGCCAAGTCTAGGACCAAAACTCTCCTTAACAGCTTCTACCCCAAAGCCATAAGACTGTTGAACAATTAATCAAATGGCCACCAGACTATTTACATTGACACCCCTCCCCCTCCATTTGTTTTGTACACTGCTGCTACTCACTGTTTATCTATGCATTGTCACTTCACCCCTACCTACATGAACAAATTACCTCACCTAACCTGTACCCCCGCACACTGACTGCTGTACCCCCTCATTTTTGTTATTTTATTGTGTTACTTTTTATTATTTTCTTACTTTAGTTTATTTGGTAAATATTTTCTTAACTCTTCTTGAACTGCACTGTTGGTTAAGGGCTTGTAAGTAAGCATTTCACTGTAAGGTCTACACTTGTTGTATTCAGCGCATGTGACAAATAACATTTGATTTGATGTAACAGGGTTGACCTTAAAATCAGGGACAGATGTAAATTAATCACTCATCACATGAAATAAATACAATTACTGTCAAAGTAACAAAATAACTTTACAATGATGGTGAACCTTGGAGACGTCTTGGGATTAAGTTGGTCAAAATCTTCCTACAAGTCCTGACAAGGTTGACAGTGACAGGTCAAAATGCAACATTTTGGCAAGCATTTATTCATATAAAAAAATCTGATTTATTAGGATGGCGCATAATTTGCCCAGCATCGTCCCGGTTAGGGGAGGATTTGGCCGGGTGGGCTTTACTTGGCACATCACAGTCGCTCTAGCGACTCCTTGTGGCAGGCCGGGCTCCGGCAGGCTGACTTCGGGAAATGGTGCGGAGGAAGCATGACTCTACCTTCGCCTCTCCCAAACCCGTTGGGGAGTTGCAGCGATGAGACAATATCAAAATTAGGGAGAAAAAGAGGGTACATTTTTTTATTATTAATTATATTATTATTAGATTTATTGAATTCTCCATGTTGTCTATATTAAAGGGCACTTAATTTAATATAATATGCTTTTCAAATTCAAAATTGGTGCACCATGTCTACTTAAAATATCAAAGGACACAAAAGGCACTCATTTTGTGGAACGACCCAGGTACACAGAAAAACGTGAAGAAGGAAATTGGAGAAAAAGCACTGCACTGTGTTTGATGAGCGAGGGTAAAGAGAGGTCATACAGAGTTCATTTCAGAGAGACACAGTGATATAATTGCACTATGCGCACAAAGTAAGCATATTTATGCACATAATCATAAATGCAAGTCACTTGTCTGAATCGGGGACCGATCTCTGACAGCGATTAGTTATGCCTGAGTGGGTTTTGCAGAGCCGCCCTCCATCTGTATGCATTGATAAAGTAGAGATAATGTAATGAATGGAATGCAGGTCGACTCTCCTGACAAGGTTACACTGTGGCAGGACCAACAGTTGGAGTGGATGGAGGTCACACTGACTGTTTAAGGACATTTTGGGGGGAAATTACTTTGTTTTATTAGAATTGAAGATCAGGGGAGTTTGAAATGTAATATTATGTGGAAAATGTAAAACTTCTCAAACATTCAATTGAATCATTTCCAGTTTTCTGCTCTGCAATTTCTCTCAGGATGTTTAAGTGTCATAGATTAGAACACACCTCCCAATCTATATACTTGTTTTAATTCCTATAGGCGGCCATTAAAGACTGACATTCTGACGACAGTTTCATTGCATATTGACCCAACTCTACATTTGTCCTTTAATGACATTAGTTTGAATCTCAACTGCTGTAGATGTAGATATGTTGTTTACTTTTCATTCACGTTCAACTGCTCTGCTTTTTGCTACAACCATTGGAAACATTGCAGGGGGAAAAAACATGTTTACAAATACATAGTAATGTGTTGTATGGAAGCATGTTACCTTGGTGGTCTTTTACATGCATTCAACATATTTATGTCGGATGCTTGTTGTCCTTTGATGAGTCTTCGAAACTAAAGTCTTGCATCAGCACAAAGCCAGACAGAGTATATTTTAATAGGACCAGCTGCTCTTGTTAATGACCAGGTTGTTTTCTTTTATTTATCTGTTTGGGGTATTTATTCACAAAAAGACACTTGCCAGACAGACCCTGTCTGTGAGTAACTTTGTATAACTGAGGAAAAAAGCCAATTTTGAAAAGTGTATATAGCAGCTTTACAACGTATTTCACTATTCCCTGTGGGTTATGGGTGTGATTTAACACTACAAAGCTACCATTAGCCTCTCTATCTCTAGTATAGTATATAGCAGTGTTTCCCAACTCTGCTCCTCCAGTACCCACAACAGCACACGTTTTTGTTATATCTCCACACATTTTTGTTATATCTCCACACATTTTTGTTGTAGTAACTTTTTAACTAATCATCAAGCACTCAATGAGTTGAATCAGGTGAGTTTGTCTTGGGCTACAACAAAAATGTGTACTGTTGTGGGTACTGGAGGACTGGAGTTGTACTGTTGTGGGTACTGGAGGATTTGGGTCGTACTGTTGGGGGGGGGGGGGGGGGGTGGAGGATTGGGGTTGTACTGTTGGGGGTACTGGAGGATTGGGGTTGTACTGTTGGGGGGTGGAGGATTGGGGTTGTACTGTTGGGGGTAATGGAGGATTAGGGTTGTACTGTTGGGGGTACTAGACCACTGGGGATGTACTGTTGGTGTACTGGAGGACTGGGGTTGTACTGTTGGGGGTACTAGAGGACTGGAGTTGTACTGTTGGTGTACTGGAGGACTGGGGTTGTACTGTTGGGGGTACTAGAGGACTGGAGTTGTACTGTTGGTGTACTGGAGGACTGGGGTTGTACTGTTGGGGGTACTAGAGGACTGGAGTTGCATTGTTGGGGGTACTGGAGGACTGGAGTTGTACTGTTGGTGTACTGGAGGACTGGGGTTGTACTGTTGGGGGTACTAGAGGACTGGAGTTGTATTGTTGGGGGTACTGGAGGACTGGAGTTGTACTGTTAGGGGTACTGGAGGATTGGGGTTGTACTTGTTGGGGGGGTGGAGGATTGGGGTTGTACTGTTGGGGGTAATGGAGGACTAGGGTTGTACAGTTGGGGGTACTAGACCACCGGATGTACTGTTGGTCTACTGGAGGACTGGGATTGTACTGTTGGGGGTACTAGAGGACTGGAGTTGTACTGTTGGGGGTACTGGAGGACTGGAGTTGTACTGTTGGGGGTACTGGAGGACTGGGATTGTACTGTTGGGGGTACTAGAGGACTGGAGTTGAACTGTTGGGGGTACTGGAGGTGTACTGTTGGGGGTACTAGAGGACTGGGATTGTACTGTTGGGGGTACTAGAGGACTGGGATTGTACTGTTGGGGGTACTGGAGGACTGGAGTTGAACTGTTGGGGGTACTGGAGGATTGGAGTTGGGAAACACTGGTCTAAAGAAAATGACACTTGAGCTGGTCCCTACTGAGCAGGCTCTGTGGGATATAGAGGCATATCCTAAACCACTTATGATTGCCTTTGGAGAGAGCGACAGGCGTTCGCTCCACACAGAGCCTTACATTAGGATTACACTGGCCAGGGAGTCTGAGACCCCATGGTGGGCAGGATTATTGTCAATCATAAACGGGGCGGAAACGGTTTCTTCTTTGAATCAGGAAGCCACATGTTAGCTTAGACCAGTCATTCATTTTGATGGCTGCGATCGTGTGATGTCACAATACTGTTAGTTTCATGCAAAACATTTGGTGACTGATGCTCGCCTTGTAATAAAATCTATTCATAAATGCCTATGGAACCCACAGAGGGCAGTTCCCACATAAACTACAACATGAAAAACATACATACAGTACCAGTCAAAAGTTTGGACACACGTACTGTACTCATTCAAGTGTTTCCCTTTATTTTTCTAAAATGTTCTACTTTTTAGAATAATAGTGAAGACATCAAACTATGAAATAACACACATGGAATCATGTACTAACCAAAAACTGTAGGTGTGTCCAAACTTTTGACTGGTACTGTAACTGCTTTCTTCCTGGGATGAAGGAGAGGACCAAAATGCAGCGCAGTTAGTGTTCAACATGTTTAATTAAACCATAAACGATGAACATTAACAAACATTACAAAACAACAAACGTGAAAGCCGAGACAGTCCTATCTGGTGCAGAACATAAACACAGAGACAGGAAACAACCACCCACAATCCCCAACACAAAACAAGCCACCTATATATGATTCTCAATCAGGGACAACGATTGACAGCTGTCTCTGATTGAGAACCATATCAGGCTGAACATAGAAACAGACGAACTAGACACACAACATTTACATTTAAGTCATTTAGCAGACGCTCTTATCCAGAGCGACTTACAAATTGGTGCATTCACCTTATGACATCCAGTGGAACAGCCACTTTACAATAGTGCATCTAAATCTTTTAAGGGGGGGGGGGGGGGGGTCAGAAGGAATACTTTATCCTATCCTAGGTATTCCTTAAAGAGGTGGGTACAACATAGAATACCCACCCCAACTCACGCCCTGACCAACTAAACACAGACAAAACAACAGAAAACAGGTCAGGAACGTGACAGAACCCCCCCCTCAAGGTGCGAACTCCGGGCGCACCCCTAAAACTCAAGGGGAGGGTCTGGGTGGGCATCTGTCCGCGGTGGCGGCTCCGGCGGTGGACGAGGACACCACTCCACCACTGTCTTTGTCCCCCTCCTTAGCGTCCTTTGAGTGGCGACCCTCGCCCCCGACCATGGTCCAGGAACCTTCACCAAGGCCCCTCCTAAATAGAGGAGACAACTCAGGACCGAGAAGTAGCTCAGGACAGAGAGGTAGCTCAGGACAGAGAGGTAGCTCCGGACAGAGAGGTAGCTTAGGACAGAGGGACAACTCTGGACTAATGGCAGCTCCGGACTGAGTGGCAGCTCCGGACTGAGTGGCAGCTCCGGACTGGGTGGCAGCTCCGGACTGGGTGGCAGCTCCGGACTGGGTGGCAGCTCATGACTGTAGGGCAGCTCATGACTGTAGGGCAGCTCATGACTGTAGGGCAGCTCATGACTGGAGGGCAGCTCATGACTGGAGGGCAGCTCATGACTGAAGGGCAGCTCATGACTGTCTGGCGTCTCTGGCAGCTCCTGACTGGCTGGCGTCTCTGTCAGCTCCTGACTGGCTGGCGGCTCTGGCAGCTCCTGACTGGCTGGCGGCGCTGGCGGCTCGTGGCAGACGGATGGCTCAGACGGCGCTGGGCAGACGGATGGCTCAGACGGCGCTAGGCAGACGGATGGCTCAGACGGCGCTGGGCAGACGGATGGCTCAGACGGCGCTGGGCAGACGGATGGCTCAGACGGCGCTGGGCAGACGGATGGCTCAGACGGCGCTGGGCAGACGGATGGCGCAGACGGCGCTGGGCAGACGGATGGCTCAGACGGCGCTGGGCAGACGGATGGCTCAGACGGCGCTGAGCAGACGGATGGCTCAGACGGCGCTGGGCAGACGAGCAGTACAGGCGGCGTTGGGCAGACGGCCGACTCTGACCTGCTGAGGCGCACAGTAGGCCTGGTGCGTGGTGCCGGAACTGGTGGTACCGGACTGGAGACACGCACCTCAAGGCTAGTGCAGGGAGCAGGAACAGGGCACACTGGACTCTCGAGGCGCACTATAGGCCTGGTGCGTGGTACCGGAACTGGAGGTACCGGGCTGAGGGCACGCACCTCAGGGCGAGTGCGGGGAGAAGGAACAGTGCGTACAGGGCTCTGGAGACGCACAGGAGGCTTGGTGCGTGGTGCCGGAACTGGTGGTACTGGACTGGAGACACGCACCACAGGGAGAGTGCGTGGAGGAGGAACAGGGCTCTGGAGACGCACTGGAAGCCTGGGGCGTGGTGTAGGCACTGGTGGTACTGGGCTGGGGCGGGAAGGTGGCGCCGGATATACCGGACCGTGCAGGCGTACTGGCTCCCTTGAGCACTGAGCCTGCCCAACCTTACCTGGTTGCATGCTCCCCGTAGCCCGTCCAGTGCGGGGAGGTGGAATAACCCGCACTGGGCTGTGTTGGCGAACCGGGGACACCATGCGTAAGGCTGGTGCCATGTACACCGGCCCAAGGAGACGTACTGGAGGCCAGATATGTAGAGCCGGCTTCATGGCACTTGGCTCAATGCTCACCCGTAGCCCGTCCAGTGCGGGGAGGTGGAATAACCCGCACCGGGCTATGAACACGTACAGGAGACACCATGCGCTCTACTGCGTAACACGGTGTCTGCCCGTACTCTCGCTCTCCACGGTAAGCCCGGGAAGTTGGCGCAGGTCTCCTACCTGACTTCGCCACACTACCCTTTAGGCCCCCCCCCAAGAAATTTTTGGGTGAGCCTCTCGGGCTTCCAGCCGCTCTGCCTTGCTAGCGCCTCATAATGCCGCCTCTCCGCTTTAGATGCCTCCAGCTCCGCTTTTGGGCGGCGACACTCCTCTGGCTCTGCCCAGGGTCCTTCTCCGTCCAGAATCTCCTCCCATGTCCATTCCTCCTTGAACCACTGCTGCTGTCGCTGCTGCCCGTTAACCCGCTGCTTGATCCGGGTTTGGTGGGTGGTTCTGTAACGGCTTTCTTCCTGGGATGAAGGAGAGGACCAAAATGCAGCGCAGTTAGTGTTCAACATGTTTAATTAAACCATAAACGATGAACATTAACAAACATTACAAAACAACAAACGTGAAAGCCGAGACAGTCCTATCTGGTGCAGAACATAAACACAGAGACAGGAAACAACCACCCACAATCCCCAACACAAAACAAGCCACCTATATATGATTCTCAATCAGGGACAACGATTGACAGCTGTCTCTGATTGAGAACCATATCAGGCTGAACATAGAAACAGACGAACTAGACACACAACATAGAATACCCACCCCAACTCACGCCCTGACCAACTAAACACATACAAAACAACAGAAAACAGGTCAGGAACGTGACAGGTACTGTATATGTAACACACATCCCTACATTAATATTTCAACTCTAGCAAATAACTACAATACCCATAATAGGATACTGGCATTGGTGGAGCTGATTGTGTTAAAGGGGAATTTCACCCTGGCTCTGCCACGGCATATAGTCATTACTATATTAACATCATTACCTTTTTATCATTAACATCACAATTATCCAAATCACCAGCTAGAAGTAGCACATTTTCATTTCACTGGTAGAATCGGGAAGTTTTAACTGCTTATAGTGAACCACAAAGGCATTCATAGCGAATGCAGATACCGCCCGCTAAGGGTGATGCGGCGTGCCCACAAATGTGGATAAGGGCATTGTGTACTTCGAACGAACAACATACAGCAAACTCAGAACTTCTGCAGGCAAGATTTTTTGGAACTATGTTTTTGAAAGAAAATCTACTTTTTTGTCATTAAAATAACGAATTAATTGTGAAGGTGTAGGCTATATTATGTGGATTTATTAGACTTTTTAAAATGGCTTTTAGGCTATGTGTGGAAGCCAGGAGATGCTAAATGTGTTTATGTTAATTAACGGTCAATTACCGTGAGACCAACAGTTATTTGCTAGACAATAACCGGCTAGCGCCACAGCCCTAATGATGATGAATGGATACATACAGATATGTTAGAATTCCCAGTCATGTTCATATAATCTCAGACATAAATTACTGCAGATTAAGACCATCCATAGAATGTACTGTAATGAAACAGCAGGGAGCAGGTCACGAACACTCTACCTTCTAGCCCGAAGTCCAGCGCGCTATCGACTGTGCCGCAAAAGCATGTTCAAGCAGCAGAGTCGATATCCGCGCTTATAAACCCAGGGTCGTTACAGTACTATATTCCAGGGAAACTGAATATCAGGCACTTAGAAATGTAATTCCTCTGCTGGAGGTGGAAAACACAGAAGGGGACATATTTGCATATGTTATGGTCTTGTGAAGGGTGGTTGAATTCTGGCAAAGAGTCTGTTCTTTTATCTCAGCATGTCTACAGATTCTCCCTGTTTTTGTTTGCTTGGAAATGTTGATACTGGAGACTGTTATCAGAAGAAACTGTGTAACCAAGCATTCATAGCGGCTAAGAAATGCATTGCCATTATTTGGAAGGTTAGTTATCCTCCCACAATGTCACAATGGATGGCAAAAATGTCAAGCAATTGATCACTAGATTTAATTAATTACCAGATTACTGGGCAACCAGTATACTGGGCAACTTTCATATGGTCTGTATGCCTTATATGGAATACAGTACGACAAAAGAAGTCTGTATTGAAAATATGTCCACGTCAGGGGAGATATCTATTTAGGCAATGACTAGAAGCTGGGCTGCTCAGTCCTGGCCCTGGGGGTCTTCCGTTCTCTGGGTTGTCACTCTGGCCTTAGCCTAACACATCCAAAACCAATAATGAATGTTTCACTAAGATCCTAAAGCTGAGTGGGGTCTGTTGGGTTGGGGCGCTGCAGGATGGTGGACCCTTAGGGTGCGATCCAGAAGTGTGATCCAGCTATATTGTGTGCAAGTAAAAACAGCTCTACAGTATTATTGGGCCTATGATATGAATTATACTGAACAAAAATATAAACACAACATGCAACATTTTCAAAGATTTTGCTGAATCAAAAAATGTCCTCCCCAGGATATGTCCTCCCCACTTCCAGAACCAAAGTTGCACCCTGCCATTCGTCATGAGAACAAAGAGTCTCAGCTTCCCCAGCCCAGCATGCCGAACAACATTGTTAGTGTACAGAAGCCCAAATCTGGTTTTAAAAAATTCACTTATTGGTCTTTTGACCAATCAGATCAGTTCTGAATAAGATCTGATGTGAAAAGATCTGATGTGGTCAAGACCAATTAGTGGAACAAATATCAGAATTGGGCTGCCTGTGTAAACACAGCCAGTGTGGCTCAGCATAAGACCACGTAGAACAGGGGTCTCCAAACCTGTTCCTGGAGAGCTACCCTCCGGTAGATTTTTCGCTCCAACCCCAGTTGTAACTAACCTGGTTCAGCTTAGCAACCAGTTCATTATTGGAATCAGGTGCGCTAGATTGAGGTTGGAGTGAAAACCTACAGGGCGGAAGGTCTCCAGGAACAAGGTAAAATAAATACATATGGATCATTTCTATCAATCTTCCAAATGTATGTTCCTTTATGCATTCACAGAAGATATTTATGTAAGCTGTACAAGGCATCAAACAGATGCCATTCAGATATCCAAAGAATGTTTATTTGTCAAAATCTAAAATACAGGAGAGTGTACACTATTTAATGCTAGCTCAAGACAACTGAGTAGTCAACAAGAATGTTATTTGGTAAAAGTAACATACAAAAAAAAGTATGCACGGTGTAGTACTGTTCAGTGTGTCCGAGTCTGTCGCATATGTAGAGAAACACAAGTGCAAAGAACTGTAGCTACAGGTTGCTACACCAGACATACCCAAAGATTTTTCCGACATGTGGTCTATCTCAAGTCTTCTCTCATTGATCAAGACAGGTGGGTGTCCACCCAAAAGGGCTGCATGTCATGATGACAGAGACCTGTCTCGATCAAAACTAGACAAGATGGTGGCGTACACATATTGTTGGATTACCTCATGGTGCAAAAAAATATTCATTTTAATAACTGAGCATTTTCTAAATTCAAACTGATCCCTTGAAACTGGACACAGACATTTTATGAGACACCTGTTTCCCTGACTTGAGGACGAAGACAGCAGCGCTAAGGTTGGTCAACATTCTCTGTGCTACACCAAACTGTACTTATCCTGTAACTCCCAGTAATGGAAACCAAAAATATTTGGTTAAATGACATTCTGGAGTAACAATCTGTAGCTAAGAGAACTTAAATTGCCATTCACAAAGAAACATACAGTAAGAAAATACAGTATGATCAGTGTAGTCAAATTCAGTGCATACTTGTAAAGCTGTGGGAGTAGTGTTGTCATGATCAAACTGCCATTCAGCTCCTCATGAGTCATCTGCTGTAAATCCAGCATAATATCTAATCCCTTGAGAGGGATACAGTTCACCTGATACAGTTCTGCTACAATGACACACACAGGCAGATGAATTCTGTATGAAGGATCCACTCCAGGAAGGCACCACACATTATTGTCTGTAAGACAATTTTTAAAAATAAATTGTACTCTCTAAAGCATAGTCTGGCTTTTTTATGGCGGTTTTGGAGCTTCTTCCTTGCTGAGCGGCCTTTCAGGTTATGTCGATATAGGACTCGTTTTACTGTGGATATAGATACTTTTGTACCTGTTCCCTCCAGCATTTTCACAAGGTCCTTTGCTGTTGTTCTGGGATTCATTTGCACTTTTCGCACCAAAGAACGTTCATCTTTTCGCACCAAAGAATGCGTCTCCTTCCTGAGCGGTATGACGGCTGCGTGGTCCCATGGTGTTTATACTTGCGTACTATTGTTTGTATAGATGAACGTGGTACCTTCAGGCGTTTGGAAATAGCTCCCAAGGAAGAACCAGACTTGTGAAGGTCTACAAAAAAAAATCTGAGGTCTTGGCTGATTTCTTTTGATTTCCCCATGATGTCAAGCAAAGAGGCACTGAGTTTGAAGGTAGGCCTTGAAATACATCCACAGGTACACCTCCAATTGACTCAAATTATGTCATTTAGCCTATCAGAAGCTTCTAAAGCCATGACATCATTTTCTGGAATTTTCCAAGCTGTTTAAAGGCACAGTCAACTTAGTGTATGTAAACTTCTGACCCACTGTAATTGTGATACAGTGAATTATAAGTGAAATAATCTGGCTAAGAAAAACAATTTTTGGAAAAATTACTTGTGTCATGCACAAAGTAGATGTTCTAACCGACTTGCCAAAACTATAGTTTGTTAACAAGACATTTGTGGAGTGGTTGAAAAACTAGTTTTAATGATTCCAACCTAAGTGTATGTAAACTTCCGACTTCAACTGTACATGGTGATTATGACCACTTCCGGAGGACGACCTCCAAACAAACAAAGCTTTTGCAATATGAGTTGACATGTTGTCCATCCAATCATAGGATTAGGATCAGAGAATGAACCTAGTGGGTTATATTGGGGTTGTGCCACAGAGAATTATGGGGGGGTTCTGTGTTGAGAAGCTTGGAGAGTTGGTGACATTATTGGATAGAGATTGAAAAGTGATAGTTGAGCATGTTTTTACATAATTCAATTCAAATTAGCTTCTTCAAATTACAGGAGAAGGGGATGTAGATTAGAAATTGTTTTCTTGGTTTAGAACTTTATTTTTGTGTCCAGTTAGTAAAATGTATTTCATTTTTCCTTGCCGGCAATTACCAGTAGCTATCTAGCTACCAGCTCGAGTGTGCAGTTTTCACCGCCAACACTACAGCAAATTTTGCTGACTTTTTGTTGTTGAACCCCTTTCATTCTCTGGGCTACGCGGAAAAGGTGTGAATTAAAAGTGAGGGTTGACCTCTACCTGAGATCAGTTTCATGAAGAAGGATGAAAAGGGGTTAACAGGGAGCCTTTCTTCAAGTCGCCTGTGCTGCTGGCCTTGGCTGCTTTTTGGAAAGTCTGACCCTTGGGCGAAAGAGGGGTACAGGGGCCTTGAAGAACATTGATCGTTCAGCTAAACGGCATAACAAAAGCAGGGAGTATATCAATGCCCATATCAAATTCATGCTTCTGGGAAATATCTGCATCGATTATGACGAAGGTCTGCGTATTCAAACAGCGAGAAAGTAAGAAGAAACAGGGATGTTCTCAAGCGCCTCATCAACACCACTGTGTTTTTGGGCAGGAATCTGCTTTTAGAGGACACGACGAGAGGGAAAGTTCCGCTAACAAGTGGAACTACAAGGAGCTTGCAGCGGTAATTGCACACCAATTTGTAAGTCGCTCTGGATAAGAGCGTCTGCTAAATGACTTAAATGCACATTACGATGCTTTACTTGCTGAAAATATGGAACTTTCTACTGTCTTATCTGGGATGTCGAAATCAATTTATAATGATTTGATAGATTCCATCACATCATCCATTAAAAGTTAGATTAAAGACAAAGGTTGACGCAGCAAAAAAATTTCACGCATGCTCAAGTAGACTTCCCACTTTCCTCCGGTATTTATTTAGCAAAGATTAAGCAAAAAAAGCAAAAACTAATTCCATAGATGTTGCAGCAGCCTAGGCTACACCTAAACATTATAAATCTGACATGCCCTATGGGATGAAAACAACAGTATTTTTCAGTCTGATCAACTGTAGGCTACTAATAAGAGCAGATGCATACAGCCTATGTGCGCTGTCCATCTGGTCAGGGTAACTACTGTAATTGGTAACGTTCTGTATTTATTGTCAATTTGTGTGTCAGGAGAGAATGTGATCAAATATGGTATTATGTTCAAAGTTGGGCTGGCTAGGCTGCCTATATGTTTTCAATCCAAAATTATTAACTTGAATTAATCAATCAACATAATAGTGATGACAGATTTTTTATAAGCCCTACAGTTGCATAAACCTGTGTAGCAGTGTGATGTTGTTCCCCTAGATTATGCACCAAGTTGCACACAAGGACCAATTCAAATAGGCCAGGTCAAGAGGGGATGTTAATAATTTGATAATAATAATAATAATTCAGTGTATTTTTTTATTTATATTTCTTTGGTGTACAAACACTTTTTCATATCAATATTGTACATACATGTGATTGTAAAAGTTTTGTATATTTTGGTTTGGCCCATCGCGGGTTATCTGTATTTCCGTACCCCCTTATTGTTCTCTTTTGCCTGACCTTCGGCTAGCAAGGTATGTTGTCCTTGGCTCCGAAATTGTTTATTATAAAACTGTCATAATGTTACACAATGTACTGTTATGTAACCATAAGTTTGTTACAATGTGGATAATATAAAGATTTATGTTAACAAGTTTCACAAAGCTCGCTAACTAGGGTATCTATTGTAACTTGTGAGTACTTGGGACAGTGTTTGAGTGAGTGTCCATGTGCTCGCGCAGGTGCCTGAGAGCTAGGACTGCGCCAAGGGTTAACATAATGTGTGTTGTCTCTTCGTGTGCAGGTATGTCTTTTATTTTGTCCGAATTATGTTATATATCATTTTACTTGTATTGTATGGTGTGCTGTTGTGCATTGAATGTGTGGACGCAGCACCTGTTATTTCCTTTTGGCGCTCTTTTGCCTGACCTTCGGCTAGCAAGGTGCCTGAGAGCTGTGACTGCGCCAAGGGTTAACATAATGTGTGTTGTCTCTTCGTGTGCAGGGCAAATAAAAAGATTTCAACTAGCAGACCGTCAGTTGTGGCAGCGTCCTAATTAAAAGTACACAACGCAGAATGAACCACGCTACACCTGCATGATGCAAACATGCATAAAGTAAGCTCAGCCCTGTGAGTTCTATTGTCTATCAGTTGTTGTCTCTGTGTCTGGATAGAGGAAATCCCCCTCCTATTCTAGTCTAAATATAATGAATATGAACAAGTATAAGGTTGCTGCAGTTTGACAGAGTTTTCACCCCCCCCCCCCCCCAGTCTGTGTTTAACTTCATGGAGAAACTTGTTGTTAAGTCCCCTCCTGTTCCCTGATTAAGAGGTGATGACAGCTCCACTCCACTACCATTGTCAACTCTCTCCTGACATGAACGGAAGCCACGTCTCATGTGCCCACTCATCCAAGCACTGTGAGTGCCCCTATCAATTTTCTCTCATTAATGTATGTAGAGTCAATCACATACACAAACACAATCATATTATTACACATCAATGATTTTACTCCTTGCTTGGACTAACTAATTCTTAGCTCTTTTCTCTAACTGTGTAGTGATCTTTTTTTGTCTTCTCAGTACATCGCCACTATTAGCCTATTTATTGCCTTACCTCCTTACTTCATTTGCAGACACTGTATACAGATTTTTCTATTGTGTTATTGACTGACGTTTGTTTATCCCATGTGTAACTCTCTGTTGTTGTTTGTGTCGCACTGCTTTGCTTTATCTTGTCCAGGTCGCAGTTGTAAATGAGAACTAGTTCTCAACTGGCCTACCGGGTTAAATAAAGGTGAAATAAAAAACTTAAATATAAAGTTGAAAAGTTTAATTTAAAAAATCCTGTCCTGCACTGAAGTCAAACCTCTGAACACCTCAACTCATGCCTCATACTCTCATTCAGTCACTGCTGTGATCCATTCCCAACACGGTGTAAGTAGCCCTCTCATTCAGTCACTGCTGTGATCCCTTCCCAACACGGTGTAAGTAGCCCTCTCATTCAGTCACTGCTGTGATCCCTTCTCAACATGGTGTAAGTAGCCCTCTCATTCAGTCACTGCTGTGATCCCTTCTCAACATGGTGTAAGTAGCCCTCTCATTCAGTCACTGCTGTGATCCCTTCCCAACATGGTGTAAGTAGCCCTCTCATTCAATCACTGCTGTGATCCCTTCCCAACACGGTGTAAGTAGCCCTCTCATTCAGTCACTGCTGTGATCCCTTCCCAACACGGTGTAAGTAGCCCTCTCATTCAGTCACTGCTGTGATCCCTTCCCAACACGGTGTAAGTAGCCCTCTCATTCAGTCACTGCTGTGATCCCTTCTCAACATGGTGTAAGTAGCCCTCTCATTCAGTCACTGCTGTGATCCCTTCTCAACATGGTGTAAGTAGCCCTCTCATTCAGTCACTGCTGTGATCCCTTCCCAACATGGTGTAAGTAGCCCTCTCATTCAATCACTGCTGTGATCCCTTCTCAACATGGTGTAAGTAGCCCTCTCATTCAGTCACTGCTGTGATCCCTTCCCAACACGGTGTAAGTAGCCCTCTCATTCAGTCACTGCTGTGATCCCTTCCAACATGGTGTAAGTAGCCCTCTCATTCAATCACTGCTGTGATCCCTTCTCAACATGGTGTAAGTAGCCTTCTCATTCAGTCACTGCTGTGATCCCTTCCCAACATGGTGTAAGTAGCCCTCTCATTCAATCACTGCTGTGATCCCTTCTCAACATGGTGTAAGTAGCCCTCTCATTCAATCACTGCTGTGACCCCTTCCCAACACGGTGTAAGTAGCCCTCTCATTCAGTCACTGCTGTGATCCCTTCCCAACATGGTGTAAGTAGCCCTCTCATTCAGTCACTGCTGTGATCCCTTCCCAACATGGTGTAAGTAGCCCTCTCATTCAGTCACTGCTGTGATCCCTTCCCAACACGGTGTAAGTAGCCCTCTCATTCAGTCACTGCTGTGATCCCTTCCCAACACGGTGTAAGTAGCCCTCTCATTCAATCACTGCTGTGATCCCTTCCCAACACGGTGTAAGTAGCCCTCTCGTTCAGTAACTGCTGTGACCCCTTCCCAACACGGTGTAAGTAGCCCTCTCATTCAGTCACTGCTGTGATCCCTTCCCAAAACGGTGTAAGTAGCCCTCTCATTCAGTCACTGCTGTGATCCCTTCCCAAAACGTTGTAAGTAGCCCTCTCATTCAGTCACTGCTGTGACCCCTTCCCAACACGGTGTAAGTAGCCCTCTCATTCAATCACTGCTGTGACCCCTTCCCAAAACGGTGTAAGTAGCCCTCTCATTCAGTCACTGCTGTGATCCCTTCCCAACACGGTGTAAGTAGCCCTCTCATTCAGTCACTGCTGTGATCCCTTCCCAACACTGTGTAAGTAGCCCTCTCATTCAGTCACTGCTGTGATCCCTTCCCAACATGGTGTAAGTAGCCCTCTCATTCAGTCACTGCTGTGATCCCTTCCCAACACGGTGTAAGTAGCCCTCTCATTCAGTCACTGCTGTGATCCCTTCCCAACACGGTGTAAGTAGCCCTCTCATTCAGTCACTGCTGTGATCCCTTCCAACATGGTGTAAGTAGCCCTCTCATTCAATCACTGCTGTGATCCCTTCTCAACATGGTGTAAGTAGCCTTCTCATTCAGCCACTGCTGTGATCCCTTCCAACATGGTGTAAGTAGTCCTCTCATTCAATCACTGCTGTGATCCCTTCCCAACATGGTGTAAGTAGCCCTCTCATTCAATCACTGCTGTGATCCCTTCTCAACATGGTGTAAGTAGCCCTCTCATTCAGTCACTGCTGTGATCCCTTCCCAACACGGTGTAAGTAGCCCTCTCATTCAATCACTGCTGTGATCCCTTCTCAACATGGTGTAAGTAGCCCTCTCATTCAATCACTGCTGTGATCCCTTCTCAACATGGTGTAAGTAGCCCTCTCATTCAATCACTGCTGTGACCCCTTCCCAAAACGGTGTAAGTAGCCCTCTCATTCAGTCACTGCTGTGATCCCTTCCCAACACGGTGTAAGTAGCCCTCTCATTCAGTCACTGCTGTGATCCCTTCCCAACATGGTGTAAGTAGCCCTCTCATTCAGTCACTGCTGTGATCCCTTCCCAACACGGTGTAAGTAGCCCTCTCATTCAATCACTGCTGTGATCCCTTCTCAACATGGTGTAAGTAGCCCTCTCATTCAATCACTGCTGTGATCCCTTCTCAACATGGTGTAAGTAGCCCTCTCATTCAATCACTGCTGTGACCCCTTCCCAAAACGGTGTAAGTAGCCCTCTCATTCAGTCACTGCTGTGATCCCTTCCCAACACGGTGTAAGTAGCCCTCTCATTCAGTCACTGCTGTGATCCCTTCCCAACATGGTGTAAGTAGCCCTCTCATTCAGTCACTGCTGTGATCCCTTCCCAACATGGTGTAAGTAGCCCTCTCATTCAGTCACTGCTGTGATCCCTTCCCAACACGGTGTAAGTAGCCCTCTCATTCAGTCACTGCTGTGATCCCTTCCCAACACGGTGTAAGTAGCCCTCTCATTCAATCACTGCTGTGATCCCTTCCCAACACGGTGTAAGTAGCCCTCTCATTCAGTCACTGCTGTGACCCCTTCCCAACACGGTGTAAGTAGCCCTCTCATTCAGTCACTGCTGTGATCCCTTCCCAAAACGGTGTAAGTAGCCCTCTCATTCAGTCACTGCTGTGATCCCTTCCCAAAACGTTGTAAGTAGCCCTCTCATTCAGTCACTGCTGTGACCCCTTCCCAACACGTTGTAAGTAGCCCTCTCATTCAGTCACTGCTGTGACCCCTTCCCAACACGGTGTAAGTAGCCCTCTCATTCAATCACTGCTGTGACCCCTTCCCAAAACGGTGTAAGTAGCCCTCTCATTCAGTCACTGCTGTGATCCCTTCCCAACACGGTGTAAGTAGCCCTCTCATTCAGTCACTGCTGTGATCCCTTCCCAACACTGTGTAAGTAGCCCTCTCATTCAGTCACTGCTGTGATCCCTTCCCAACACGGTGTAAGTAGCCCTCTCATTCAGTCACTGCTGTGATCCCTTCCCAACACGGTGTAAGTAGCCCTCTCATTCAGTCACTGCTGTGATCCCTTCTCAACACGGTGTAAGTAGCCCTCTCATTCAGTCACTGCTGTGATCCCTTCTCAACATGGTGTAAGTAGCCCTCTCATTCAGTCACTGCTGTGATCCCTTCCCAACATGGTGTAAGTAGCCCTCTCATTCAATCACTGCTGTGATCCCTTCTCAACATGGTGTAAGTAGCCCTCTCATTCAATCACTGCTGTGATCCCTTCTCAACATGGTGTAAGTAGCCCTCTCATTCAATCACTGCTGTGACCCCTTCCCAAAACGGTGTAAGTAGCCCTCTCATTCAGTCACTGCTGTGATCCCTTCCCAACACGGTGTAAGTAGCCCTCTCATTCAGTCACTGCTGTGATCCCTTCCCAACATGGTGTAAGTAGCCCTCTCATTCAGTCACTGCTGTGATCCCTTCCCAACATGGTGTAAGTAGCCCTCTCATTCAGTCACTGCTGTGATCCCTTCCCAACACGGTGTAAGTAGCCCTCTCATTCAGTCACTGCTGTGATCCCTTCCCAACACGGTGTAAGTAGCCCTCTCATTCAATCACTGCTGTGATCCCTTCCCAACACGGTGTAAGTAGCCCTCTCATTCAGTCACTGCTGTGACCCCTTCCCAACACGGTGTAAGTAGCCCTCTCATTCAGTCACTGCTGTGATCCCTTCCCAAAACGGTGTAAGTAGCCCTCTCATTCAGTCACTGCTGTGATCCCTTCCCAAAACGTTGTAAGTAGCCCTCTCATTCAGTCACTGCTGTGACCCCTTCCCAACACGTTGTAAGTAGCCCTCTCATTCAGTCACTGCTGTGACCCCTTCCCAACACGGTGTAAGTAGCCCTCTCATTCAATCACTGCTGTGACCCCTTCCCAAAACGGTGTAAGTAGCCCTCTCATTCAGTCACTGCTGTGATCCCTTCCCAACACGGTGTAAGTAGCCCTCTCATTCAGTCACTGCTGTGATCCCTTCCCAACACTGTGTAAGTAGCCCTCTCATTCAGTCACTGCTGTGATCCCTTCCCAACATGGTGTAAGTAGCCCTCTCATTCAGTCACTGCTGTGATCCCTTCCCAACACGGTGTAAGTAGCCCTCTCATTCAGTCACTGCTGTGATCCCTTCCCAACATGGTGTAAGTAGCCCTCTCATTCAATCACTGCTGTGATCCCTTCCCAACACGGTGTAAGTAGCCCTCTCATTCAGTCACTGCTGTGATCCCTTCCCAACACGGTGTAAGTAGCCCTCTCATTCAGTCACTGCTGTGATCCCTTCCCAACACGGTGTAAGTAGCCCTCTCATTCAGTCACTGCTGTGATCCCTTCCCAACACGGTGTAAGTAGCCCTCTCATTCAGTCACTGCTGTGATCCCTTCCCAACACGGTGTAAGTAGCCCTCTCATTCAGTCACTGCTGTGATCCCTTCTCAACATGGTGTAAGTAGCCCTCTCATTCAGTCACTGCTGTGATCCCTTCTCAACATGGTGTAAGTAGCCCTCTCATTCAGTCACTGCTGTGATCCCTTCCCAACATGGTGTAAGTAGCCCTCTCATTCAGTCACTGCTGTGATCCCTTCCCAACACGGTGTAAGTAGCCCTCTCATTCAGTCACTGCTGTGATCCCTTCCCAACACGGTGTAAGTAGCCCTCTCATTCAGTCACTGCTGTGATCCCTTCCCAACACGGTGTAAGTAGCCCTCTCATTCCCGTTCCCCATAATAAAATAATTACCCTTTGACGATTTTTGAAACACACTTTAGCGTCTCTGTGCATTCCGTGCCTATACCGTGGGTCTCCCATCCACCTCAATTGTTCAAGTCACCAGCCTCCACTGGTATCTACCTACTGCCATGTCTATCAGACATGGTTAGGCAAATATTTTTATAGTAAAACCAGCTGGTGCTGGCATCGGCGGTGCGGTTCTAAAGTTAGTTAAATCCAACTCTTTGCTTCGAATCCTCTTCCCTATATTTCGGTTGAAACATGTATGGTTGAATGTCACCATGGAGCTAATAGAATATAAAACATAAAATTATCCATCGTCGAATTCGTGTTTATGAGAGGAATTACTTGAAGGCATTGCTTCTGGTCAGTACTTTCAGTTTGGCCCAAAGATTTGTGTTGTTAGTGTCCGTCTCCATTATAACAAATCCCACCTTGGGAGAGAGACGGGGACAGATTACAAAGCACCACCCAATACAAGTTGTAGTCTTTCAGAGATTGGAAAAAATGTGTCTGCTTGTATATTTAGCAATGAATCCGCCAATAGGAACATCGCTGAAAGACGTCCAATGGCTCTATCGAACAAGGACAACCATATCTACATGCTCAAAAATGTATAGTGCGATCAGTATGACATAGAGCCTTCGATAAATGCCACAAAGCAGGACCACATTTATTTTTAGATCTCAACCCCATCAATCAATACACCGGAAGCCATCATACGCTGTATCATTCAGCACTCAAAGCCCAGACCTGCCTTTCTCCTGGGCAATTATGTGTGAAACACATCTCACTGTCCTAGAAACGCTTCGGACATGATGTAAACGAGCCAAGATTTCCCCAGGGTGAAATTCCCCTTTAAGTCAAACCAAAGTGGGTTTCACTTGCTGAGTTGACTAAATTGATTTCCAGCAATGGGAATGTCAATAATTAAACACTGTGATGGCCAAGACCGTCTCCTTTCTCAGCGTGTGTCCTAGGGGCTGATTAGCAATTGTGTATTAGATCTTAAGTCCAGAGCTGGCTAACATAATCAATCTGTTGGGGTGAGGATCGAGGATCACACCGTCTCTATGTTTCTCTCTCGGTCTTGGTCTCTCAATTCCATTCAATTCAATTCAAGGGGCTTTATTTGCATGGGTAACATATGTTAACATTGCCAAAGCATGTGAAGTAGATAATATACAAAAGTGAAATAAACAATGAAACATGAACAGTAAACATTACACTCACAGAAGTTCCAAAAGAATAAAGACATTTCAAATGGCATTATGTACATACAGTTGAAGTCGGAAGTTTACATACACCTTAGCCAAATACATTTAAACTCAGTTTTTCACAATTCCTTACATTTAATCCTAGTAAAAATTCCCTGCCTTAGGTCAGTTAGGATCACCACTTTATTTTAAGAATGTGAAATGTCAGAATAATAGTAGAGAGAATGATTTATTTCAGCTTTTATTTCTTTCATCACATTTTTTTTGTTTTAATGACTCCAACATAAATGTATGTAAACTTCCTACTTCAACTGTATATACAGTGTTAAAACGATGTGCAAATGGTGAAAGTACAAAAGGGAAAATAAATAAACATCAATATTGGTTGTATTTACAATGGTGTTTGCTCTTCACTGGGTGTCCTTTTCTTGTTGCAACAGGTCACAAATCCTGCTGCTGTGATGACATGCTGTGGTACTTCACCCAGTAGATATGGGAGTTTATAAAAATTGGGTTTGTTTTCCAATTCTTTGTGGATCTGTGTAATCTGAGGGAAACATGTGTCTCTAATATGGTCATACATTTGGCAGGAGGTTAGGAAGTGCAACTCAGTTTACACCTAATTTTGTGGGCAGTGTGCACATAGGCCGACCTGGCTCTCAAGAGAAGACAGACTATGGCGGCCTTTCTCAATAGCATAACTATGCTCACTGAGTCTGTACATAGTCAAAGCTTTCCTTAAGTTTGGGTCAGTCACAGTGGTCAAGTATTCTGCCACTGTGTGCTCTCTGTTTAGGGCCAAATAGCATTCTAGTTTGCTCTGTTTTTTTGTTAATTCTTTCCAATGTGTCAAGTAATGATCTTTTTGTTTTCTCATGATTTGGTTGGGTCTAATTGTGTTGCTGTCCTGGGTCTCTGTGGGGTCTGTTTGTGTTTGTGAACAGAGCTCCAGGACCAGCTTGCTTAGGAGACTCTTCTCCAGGTTCATCTCTATGTTGGTGATGGCTTTGTTATGGAAGTTTTGGGAATCGCTTTCTTTTAGGTGGTTGTAGAATTTTTAATGGCTCTTTTCTGGATTTTGATAATTAGCGGGTATCCGCCTAATTTTGCTCTGCGTGCATTATTTGGTGTTTTACGTTGTACACTGAGGATATTTTTGCAGAATTCTGCATGCAGTCTCAATTTGGTGTTTGTGTCACGATCGTCATCGTGAGAGAGAGTGGAACAAGGCGCAGCGTGTGCAAAATACATCTTCTTTATTTTGGAAGAGAGAAAAAACACGAAACGAACACTATTACAAAACGAAAACAAAACAACAAACGATCGTGAAGCTAAAGACGTAAGTGCAACCATAAGCTACATACGTACAAACATAGACAACTACCCACAAAAGCCTACTGCCTATGGCTGCCTTAAATATGGCTCCCAATCAGAGACAATGAATGACAGCTGTCTCTGATTGAGAACCAATCTAGGCAGCCATAGACATAACTAGACAACTATACTCTACTCTGCCCCATACACATACAACACCCCATAGACACTACAAAACACATACATTCCCCATGTCACACCCTGACCTAACTAAAAAACATAAAGAAAACAAAGAATACTAAGGCCAGGGCGTGACAGTACCCCCCCCCCCCCCCCCCCCCCCCCCCCAAAGGTGCGGACTCCGACCGCACAACCTGAACTAGAAAGGGGAGGGTACGGGGTGGGCCCCATCATGGCGGCGGCTCGGGTGCGGGACGTGGCCCCCACTCCACCATTGTCAATACCCGCTTTGGTAGCCTCCTCCAAATGGCCACCCTCCAAATTAACCCCACCGGACTAAGGGGCAGCACCGGACTAAGGGGCAGCACCGGACTAAGGGGCGGATCCTGGCTGGCTGGCGGATCCTGGCTGGCTGGCTCTGGCGGATCCTGGCTGGCTGGCTCTGGCGGATCCTGGCTGGCTGGCTCTGGCGGATCCTGGCTGGTTGGCTCTGGCGGATACTGGCTGGATGACGGCTCAATGCTGGATGACGGCTCTGGCTGGTCATGGCTCGCTGACGGCTCTGGCTGGTCATGGCTCGCTGACGGCTCTGGCTGGTCATGGCTCGCTGACGGCTCTGGCTGGTCATGGCTCGCTGACGGCTCTGGCTGGTCATGGCTCGCTGACGGCTCTGGCTGGTCATGGCTCGCTGACGGCTCTGGCTGGTCATGGCTCGCTGACGGCTCTGGCTGGTCATGGCTGGCGGAAGGCTCTGGCTGATCCTGTCTGGCGGAAGGCTCTGGCTGATCCTGTCTGGCGGAAGGCTCTGGCTGATCCTGTCTGGCGGAAGGCTCTGGCTGATCCTGTCTGGCGGAAGGCTCTGGCTGATCCTGTCTGGCGGAAGGCTCTGGCTGATCCTGTCTGGCGGAAGGCTCTGGCTGCTCCTGTCTGGCGGAAGGCTCTAGCGGCTCCTGTCTGGCGGAAGGCTCTAGCGGCTCCTGTCTGGCGGACGGCTCTGAAGGCTCATGGCAGACGGGCGGCTTTGCAGGCTCATGGCAGACGGGCGGCTTTGAAGGCTCAGTACAGACAGGCAGTTCATGCGGCGCTTGGCAGACGGACAGTTCAGACGGTGTTGGGCAGACGGGCAGTTCAGGCGCCGTTGGGCAGACGGGCAGTTCAGGCGCCGTTGGGCAGACGGGCAGTTCAGGCGCCGCTGGGCAGACGGGCAGTTCAGGCGCCGCTGGGCAGACGGCAGACTCTGGCCGGCTGAGACGCACTGTAGGCCTGGTGCGTGGTACCGGAACTGGAGGTACCGGGCTAAAGACACGCACCTTCAGGCTAGTGCGGGGAACAACAACAGGGTACACTGGACTCTCAAGGTGTACTATATGCCTGGTGCGTGGTACCGGCACTGGTGGTACCGGGCTGAGGGCACGCACATCAGGGCGAGTACGGGGAGAAGGAACAGTGCGTACAGGGCTCTGGAGACGCACAGGAGGCTTGATGCGTGGTGCCGGAACTGGAGGCACTGGGCTGGATACACGCACCACAGGGAGAGTGCGTGGAGGAGGAACAGGGCTCTGGAGACGCACTGGAAGCCTGGTGCGTGGTGTAGGCACTGGTGGTACTGGGCTGGAGCGGGGAGGTGGCGCCGGAAATACCGGACCGTGCAGGCGTACTGGCTCCCTTGAGCACTGAGTCTGCCCAACCTTACCTGGTTGTATACTCCCCGTCGCCCGACCAGTGCGGGGAGGTGGAATAACCCGCACCGGGCTATGTAGGCGAACCGGGGACACCATGCGTAAGGCTGGTGCCATGTAAGCCGGCCCGAGGAGACGCACTGGTGGCCAGATACGTTGGGCCGGCTTCATGACATCCGGCTCAACGCTCAATCTAGCCCGGCCGATACGTGGAGCTGGAATGTACCGAACCGGGCTATGCACGCGTACAGGAGACACCATGCGCTCTACTGCGTAACACGGTGTCTGCCCGTACTCTCGCTCTCCACGGTAAGTACAGGGAGTAGGCGCAGGTCTCCTACCTGACTTCGCCACTCTCCCTTTTAGCCCCCCCCCAAGAAATTTTTGGGGTTTACTCACAGGCTTCCTTGCTAGTCCCGTACCCTCATAACTCCGGTTCCTCTCTCCGGTTGCCTCTGCTCTCCTAATCGCCTCCAGCTGTTCCCATGGGAGGCGATCTCTTCCAGCCAGGATCTCCTCCCATGTATAGCAACCCTTGCCTTCCAAAACATCCTCCCATGTCCACGAGTCCTGTTTTTTTCTCCTCTGTTGTTGGTTCCTCACACGCTGCTTGATCCATGGTTGGTGGGTAGTTCTGTCACGATCGTCATCGTGAGAGAGAGTGGACCAAGGCGCAGCGTGTGCAAAATACATCTTCTTTATTTTGGAAGAGAGAAAAAACACGAAACGAACACTATTACAAAACGAAAACAAAACAACAAACGATCGTGAAGCTAAAGACGTAAGTGCAACCATAAGCTACATACGTACAAACATAGACAACTACCCACAAAAGCCTACTGCCTATGGCTGCCTTAAATATGGCTCCCAATCAGAGACAATGAATGACAGCTGTCTCTGATTGAGAACCAATCTAGGCAGCCATAGACATAACTAGACAACTATACTCTACTCTGCCCCATACACATACAACACCCCATAGACACTACAAAACACATACATTCCCCATGTCACACCCTGACCTAACTAAAAAACATAAAGAAAACAAAGAATACTAAGGCCAGGGCGTGACAGTTTGTCCCATTTTGTGAATTCTTGGTTGGTGAGCGGACTCCAGACCTCACAACCATAAAGGGCAATGGGGTTCTATAACTGATTCAAGTATTTTTAGCCAGATCATCTCTCTCTGTCTTTTCCTGGCTGGGGTTGGCAGGAGGGCGAGAAAAGGTCTGACTCGTAATCAGCATAGTGCAGGGCCATCTCAGAGCGCCACACGCACAAACAGATACACACGGATACACACATGGCTATACACACACACAGCAATAAACACATATATAAACACGACTACACACACACATGGATAAGGGCAAACACATACTTACATTGTGTGTGTGTGTGTGTGTGTGTGTGTGTACCAGTTAAGAGGGTGAGTCTACATTCTTTCCAGCACAGAGCATGCAAATGTTTCTGAATTGGGACAGGGGAACTGCACTACATTTAGTAAACACTTTCACACTGTGGATGTGCACTAAGAATAAGTAAACCTCAGGAAACCTCCACTGTGAATATTCCATCTCTGTGTGAATGGCCAAGCCATCATGCTGCAAGCCTACAGTAAATAGCACTTGTCCCATTACATTCACGCCAAGCCACCATTCTGTTCCCACTGAATGATACAACACTCACACTTCGGAAAACACCTCAGGTGTCGCCTCTCTGCCTCCTCTTCTGTAGGTGATTTTAACTCATACTTTAGGTCTGCCTTGACTTAATAATGCAAGGCCGGCATGTAGCTGAAAGCAGTGTGAGGAGGAAGTAGAGGAGTTGTGAATGTGTGTGTGTGCCTGTGCGTGCGTATGTGTGCACGTTCAGGTATGCATGTAGGTGCGAGTGTACAGTATGTGTGAGTGTGCGTTCTCATCTGTGTGTGTGCTGTCCATGTACATGTGTGTGTGTGTGTGTGTGTCCCACTTAAGCGGGTGAGTCTCCAGCACTCAACCACAATCTCTTCGTCAGGCAGAGATATCTCTACTAACGCCCTGTCAAGGTTATCTATAGTGTGCATACATTTCCAACTCATCCAGTTACCTTGAATATAAATTATATTTTGCAATTACATGTAGCACCTGAGTGGTTAGAGGGAGAAAATTAAAATATAGAAAAACACACCCAAACACAATCTGCATATACTCAAACAGAATTAATTTAAAATTAATCAGTTAATTATTTTCATATAAAAACAAATATGAACAATGGAAACAAGAACAAAAGAGAGAAAGAGAGACGCACTGAGAGCATGAGAAAATAAAGGGGATGAATACTCTTTCTATTGCTCTACCTGGCCCTGAGAGGTGTGATGGGGAGAAGGGATGAATAGTCTTTCTATTGCTCTACCTGGCCCTGAGCAGTGTGATGGGGAGAAGGGATGAATAGTCTTTCTATTGCTCTACCTGGCCCTGAGCAGTGCGATGGGGAGAAGGGATGAATAGTCTTTCTATTGCTCTACCTGGCCCTGAGCAGTGTGATGGGGAGAAGGGATGAATAGTCTTTCTATTGCTCTACCTGGCCCTGAGCAGTGCAATGGGGAGAAGGGATGAATAGTCTTTCTATTGCTCTACCTGGCCCTGAGCAGTGCGATGGGGAGAAGGGATGAATAGTCTTTCTATTGCTCTACCTGGCCCTGAGCAGTGCGATGGGGAGAAGGGATGAATAGTCTTTCTATTGCTCTACCTGGCCCTGAGCAGTGCGATGGGGAGAAGGGATGAATAGTCTTTCTATTGCTCTACCTGGCCCTGAGCAGTGCGATGGGGAGAAGGGATGAATAGTCTTTCTATTGCTCTACCTGGCCCTGAGCAGTGCGATGGGGAGAAGGGATGAATAGTCTTTCTATTGCTCTACCTGGCCCTGAGCAGTGCGATGGGGAGAAGGGATGAATAGTCTTTCTATTGCTCTACCTGGCCCTGAGCAGTGTGATGGGGAGAAGGGATGAATAGTCTTTCTATTGCTCTACCTGGCCCTGAGCAGTGTGATGGGGAGAAGGGATGAATAGTCTTTCTATTGCTCTACCTGGCCCTGAGCAGTGTGATGGGGAGAAGGGATGACTCTCATCCATCCATCCTAGAGCAGACAGAGCATCTCACTGGCCTAATGAAACCATAATGGAAGATGACAGTGGACGGAGAGGGGCCCTCATCCTTCACAGGCAGCCTGGACCTGTAGATCATGTGTGTGTGTGTGTGTGCGTGCGTGCGTGCGTGCGTGCGTGCGTGCGTGCGTGCGTGCGTGCGTGCGTGCGTGCGTGCGTGCGTGCGTGTACAATCATGGTGTTTTTAGCATCTGTATACACTGAGTGTCCAAAACATTTCATGACATAGACTGACCAGCTAAATCCAGGTGAAAGCTATGATCCCTTTTTGATATGACTTGTTAAATCCACTTCAATCAGTGTAGATGAAGGGAAGGAGACAGGTTAACTTCTTATGGCTTAACAGCCAGTGAAACTGCAGGGCGCCAAATTCAAAACAACAGAAATCCCATAATTTAAATTCCTCAAGCATACAAGTATTTTACACCATTTTAAAGCTTCACTTGTTGTAAATCCAGCCAAAGTGTCCGATTTCAAAAAGGTTTTACGACAAAAGCACACCAAACGATTATGTTAGGTATGAGCCAAGTCACAGAAAAAGACAGCCATTTTTCCAGCTAAAGAGAGCAGTAACAAAAAGAAGAAATATAAATAAAATGTATCACTAACCTTTGATAATCTTCATCAGATGACACTCATAGGACTTCATGTTACACAATACATGTATTTTTTGTTCGGTAAAGGTCATATTTATATCCAAAAATCTGAGTTTAGGCAAGACGCTACTGTATCACTTGGCAAAAAGCCTGAGAAAATGCAGAGCGCCAAATTAAAATTAATTACTATGAAAATTACTATAAAATCAAACTTTCATTAAATCACACATGAAAGATACCAAATTAAAGCTACACTGGTTGTGAATCCAGCCAACATGTCAGAATTCAAATATGCTTTTCAGCGAAAGCATACGATGCTATTATCTGAGCATAGCACCATACTAAACAAAAGAGAAAACATTTCAACCCAGCAGGCGCGACACAAAACGCAGAAATAAAAATATAATTCATGCCTTACCTTTGACGAGCTTCTGTTGTTGGCACTCCAATATGTCCCATAAACATCACAAATAGTCCTTTTGTTCGATTAATTCCGTCGATATATATCCAAAATGTCCATTTATTTGGCGCGTTTGATCCAGAAAAACACAGGTTCCAACTTGCTCAAACGTGACGACAAAATATCTCAAAGGTTACCTGTAAACTTTGCCAAAAAATGTCAAACTACTTTTGTAATACAACTTTAGGTATTTTTTAACGTTAATAATCGATAAAATTGAAGACGGGATGATATGTGTTCAATACATGATTTAAACGATATGTACCATGCCTTCTGTTTGATTGAAGCGCATGTCCAGGACACCTGGAGTGCCTCGACTTCAAGATGGCCGTATTTCTTCATTACACAAAGGAATAACCTCAACCTATTTCTCATGACTGTTGACATCTAGTGGAAGCCGTAGGAACTGCAAGCAATTCGCTTAGAAATCTGGTTTCCCAATGAAAACACATTGAAAAGACAGTGACCTAAAAAAAAAAAAAATCTGAATGGTTTGTCCTCGGGGTTTCGCCTGCTAAATAAGTTCTGTTATACTCACAGACATGATTCAAACAGTTTTAGAAACTTCACAGTGTTTTCTATCCAAATCTACTGATAATATGCAAATGTTATCTCCTGGGGATGAGTAACTGGCAGTTGAATTTGGGTATGCTTTTCATCCAAACGTGAAAATGCTGCCCCCTACCCTAGAGAAGTTAAATCGTACATCTTTGAATAAATAATGTTATTTGCAGCCTGATGTGCCTTTACTTTGCTAAATACTGTAGCTAACATTAGCTACGTGCTTTAGTAGGACTTGAAGTTAGCTGAATACCCAATAAGTTTGCTGTTGATGAGCAACAACTTCATAATTTAACTTAGCTAGCCAGTTATATATGCGAAGCCTGTGATAGAAAAATTACAAGATTAACTTCTCTAGGGTAGGGGGCAGCATTCGGAATTTTGGATGAAATGCATGCCCAAATTAAACTGCCTGCTTCTCGGGCCCAGAAGATATGATATGCATATTACTGGTAGATGTGGATAGAAAACACTCTAAAGTTTCCAAAACTGTTAAAATAGTGTCTGTGAGTATAACAGAACTGATTTGGCAGGCGAAAACCTGATAAAAATCCATTCAGGAAGTATTTTTTTTTTTGATTTTGTAGTTTTCTATTCACTGCCATTACAGTATCCATTGACTTAGGACACAAATTGCAGTTTCTATGCCTTCCACTAGATGTCAACAGACTTTCGAAATTGTTTCAGGCTTGTATTTGTCACGTTCTGACCATAGTTCCTTTGGTTTTGTCTTTGCTTTAGTGTGGTCAGGGCGTGAGTTGGGTGGGTTATCTATATGTTGTGTTTCTATGTTGGGTTTGTTGTTTGGCCTAATATGGTTCTCAATCAGAGGCAGGTGTTTGTCATTGTCTCTGATTGGGAACCATATTTAGGTAGCTTGTTTTGTGTTGGGGTTTGTGGGTGGTTGTCTTCTGTCTTTGTGTTCTCTGCACCAGATAGGACTGTTTCGGTTTTGCCACGTTTGTTATTTTGTATTTGTGTAGTGTTCACGTTATCGAATTTTATTAAACATGTTGAACACGAACTACGCTGCGTCTTCGTCCGATCCCTGCTACACCTCCTCTTCAGACGAAGAGGAGGAAGGCTGCCGTTACAGTATTCTGAAAAATGAGGAAGTAAGAGCAGTCTGAATGAGTGGACCCTAGTGTCACAGAGCTTTTTCATACACGAGACCGAGAGAGTGCCTTTCTTGTTTACCTTTTAACCTTTCTAGGACACATATTCCGCTAGTGGAACCTCCCCACAACATTCCGCTGAAAAGGTAGCGTGGGAAATTCAAAATATTTTTTAGAAATATGTAGCTTTCACACATGAACAAGTCCAATACAGCAAATGAAAGATAAACATCTTGTTACTCTACCCATCGTGTCCGATTAAAAAAAAAAATGCTTTACAGCGAAAACACAACATATGATTATGTTAGATCACCACCGAGTTCAAAAAACACAGCCATTTTCCCAGCCAAAGATAGGAGTCACAAAAACAGAAATAGAGATAGAATTAATCACTAACCTTTGATGATCTTCATCAGATGACACTCATAGGACATCATGTTACTCCGGTCATGTATTTATTGTTCGATAATGTGCATATTTATATCCCAAAATCTTAGTTTACATTAGCGCCATGTTCAGAAATGCCTCCAAAATATCCGGAGAAATTGCAGAGAGCCACATCTAATAACAGAAATACTCATCATACACTTTGATGAAAGATACATGTTTTACATAGAATTAAAGATACACTTGTTCTTAATGCAACCGCTGTGTCAGATTTCAAAAAAACTTTACGGAAAAAGCACACCATGCAATAATTTGAGACGGCGCTCAGATAAAAACAAAATTTCTCCGCCATGTTGGAGTCAACAGAAATACGATATCATAAATATTCCCTTACCTTTGATGATCTTCATCAGAATGCACTCCCAGGAATCCTAGTTCGACAATAAATTGTTGTTTTGTTCGATAATGTCAATTATTTATGTCCAAGTAGCTACTTTTGCTAGCGCTCGTGCAAGTCACGCTCGTGCAAACGCTCATGCAAGTCACGCATAACGTCGGACGAAAACTTAAAAGAGTTATATCACAGGTCGAATAAACTTGTCAAACTAAGTAGAGAATCAATCTTCAGGATGTTGTTATCATATATATTCAATAACGTTCCAACCGGAGCATTCCTTCGTGTCTGTAGAAGTAATGGAACACAACATGACCAGGAACTGGCAATCTGCCAGACCACTGACTCATTCCCCTCTCATCGGCCCCACAACACAGTATAAACTTCATTCAACGTTCTACCGACTGTTGACATTTAGTGGAAGGCGTAGGAAGTGCAAACAAATCCATATCTTCCTGGGATTTGAATAGGCGATGAGTTGAAAAACAACCAGCCTCAGAATTTCCACTTCCTGTTTGGAAGTTTGCCTGCCATATGAGTTCTGTTATACTCACAGACATAATTCAAACAGTTTTAGAAACTTCAGAGTGTTTTCTATCCAATAGTAATAATAATATGCATATATTAGCATCTGGGACAGAGTAGGAGGCAGTTCAATTTGGGCACGCTATTCATCCAAAGTGAAAATGCTGCCCCCTATCCCATAAAAGTTAAATTGACGACGTTATTGTCCGGTTGAAATATTATCAATTATTTAGGCTAAAAACAACCTGAGGATTGAATATAAACATCGTTTGACATGTTTCTATGAACTTTACGGATACAATTTGGATTTTTTTGTCTGCCTGTTTTGACTGCGTTTGAGCCTGTGGATTACTGAAGAAAATGCGCGAACAAAACTGAGGTTTTTGGATATAAAGAGACTTTATCGAACAAAAGGAACATTTATTGAGTAAATGAATGTCTGCTGAGTGCAACCATATGAAGATCATCAAAGGTAAGGGATTAATTGTATCTCTTTCTGACTTGTGTAACTCTTCTACTTGGATGGTTACTGTTTGTAATGATTTGTCTAGTGGGCTATGTTCTCAAATAATCGTAAGGTATGCTTTCGCCGTAAAGCATTTAAAAAAATCTGACACCGTGGTTGGATTCACAAGAAGTTAATCTTTAAACCTATGTAAAATATGTTTTGTTTTCTGAATTTTTATAATGAGTATTTCTGTATTTGAATTTGGCGCCCAGCAGTTTCACTGGCTGTTGAAGAGGTGGGACGCTAACGTCTCACGTACCCAAGAGAGGTTAAGTTTAATGCTGTTTATCTTTTTGTCAATATGGGGGCGCTGTTTTCACTTTGTAAAAAATCGTGCCCAAATTAAACTGCCTCGTACTCAATTCTTGCTCGTACAATATGCATATTATTATTACTATTGGATAGAAAACACTCTCTAGTTTCTAAAACCGTTTGAATTATATCTGTGAGTAAAACAGAACTCATTTTGCAGCAAACTTCCTGTCAGGAAGTGAAAAATCTGAAATCGGGGCTGTGTTCCAGGGCCATCCTATTAATTTGCCTGAAATCTATGGATCTACATGCACTGCATACGCCTTCCACTAGATGTCAATAGGCAGTGAGAGGTGGAATGGGGTGTCTAGCTTGATCTGAGGCCGAACAAGACCTTTTGGAATGACGTGACCAGACTTTTCATTGTTCAGGAAGGCGCGAGAAGGGACCCAAGGTTGCGTTCTGAAAAGCTTTCTGTATAGACGTTAGATATCTCCGGCTCTGATTTTATTTGATATTTGTGTTAAAAACATCATAAAGTAGTTATTTTAAGCCGAGTTATATCAGTTTATATCAGTTTATTGCGATTTTCGGCATTTTCTTTTCTTTGCGTTATGGTGAAGTTGGACACTCCTGCGCCACATGGCTAGCTTTGGTTGCTAATTCGACAGGTGAAGAGGACATTCTACAACCAAACAACGATTATTCTGGACAAAGGACCCCTTGTACAAGATTCTGATGGAAGCTCATCAAAAGTAGGAACCATTTATGATGTTATTTTGTATTTCTGTCGAAAATGTGTAGTCGTATTTTTCGCCCTGATTTTGGGCGCTGTCTCGCTATAACGTAAGCTGTATGTCATACTAAAGTTATTAGTATGAAAATCTAACACAGCGGTTGCATTAAGAACTAGTGTATCTTTCATTTGCTGTCCAACATGTATTTTTTAGTAAAGTTTATGATTAGTTATTTGATTAGATTAGGTGCCTCTCCAAGATTTCTCCGGACAATTTTTTTGCATTTTGACTACGTATTCACATTGTAAAACCACGATTTGTACCGCTAAATATGCACATTTTCGAACAAACCATATATGTATTGTGTAATATGATGTTATAGGACTGTCATCTGATGAAGATTGTGAAGGTTAGTGAATAAATGTATATCTTTTGCTGGTTTTTTCGCTATCGCTACCGTTGCGTTGAATGAATGCGGTTGTGTGGTTGGCTATTGTAGTAAGCTAATATAATGCTATATTGTGTTTTCGCTGTAAAACACTTAAAAAATCTGAAATATTGGCTGGATTCACAAGATGTTTGTCTTTCATTTGCTGTACACCATGTATTTTTCATAAATGTTTTATGATGAGTATTTAGGTATTTCACGTTGGTCTCTGTAGTTATTCTAGCTGCTTTGGTGAGATTTGTGATGGTGTCTGCAATGTAAAACTATGATTTATACCTGAAATATGCACATTTTTCGAACAAAACATATGCTATACAAGAAATCTGTTATAAGACTGTCATCTGATGAAGTTGTTTCTTGGTTAGTGACTATTTATATCTTTTTTTGGTCGAATTTGTGATAGCTACCTATGCGGTAAAAAAATTGTGAAAATATGCGGTTGAGTCTTTTGCTATCGTGGTTAGCTAATAGAAATACATATTGTGTTTTCGCTGTAAAACATTTAAAAAATCGGAAATGATGGCTGGATTCACAAGATGTGTATCTTTCATTTGGTGTCTTGGACTTGTGATTTCATGATATTTAGATGCTAGTATTTACTTGTGGCGCTATGCTAGGCTATGCTACTCAGCTTTTTTACTGATGAGGGTGCTTCCGGATCCGGGATGGTGACTCGTGAGAAGTTATGCATCGAATAGCAATGATGAGTACTCTGTCATCTGTGTCTGTGGGACTGAGTTGGGCTTCTGGGACTTGAGCTGACAATTGATTTATGATGGCTACAGCATGCATTCCATAGACAAGATGTGGTGTGTGTGACCCAAGATAGAGATAGCCAGGAGGAGTAGAGCAAAACCTCTTATTGTTTCAAATCATCCTTGTATCTGGGAAACTAAGCCGGTTGGGGGTTAAAACAACACCAGGTGCAGATAACCACAAGATGAACCCGAGGTGGCTTATGATACCCCCCGATCTGCATGGGAGGGGTGGAGCCAGCCATGACTAAGCATTTTTAGTGTCAGCTATATAAGAACCAGGATTCCTCTGTTAAGCTCTCGGCAACACATTTTTGAGTGTGCGGTCGACCATCTTCATTATTGCAATAATTAATCAATGTTAACCTCTCTGGGATATGTGGGACGCTAGCGTCCCACCGGCCAACATCCAGTGAAAATGCAGAGCGCCAAATTCAAATAAATTACTATAAATATTTAACTTTCATGAAATCACACATGCAATACACCAAATTAAAGCTACACTTGTTGTGAATCCAGCCAACATGTCAGATTTCAAAAAGGCTTTACGGCGAAAGCAAACGATGCTATTATCTGAGGACAGCACCCCAGTAACAAACACAGACAATCCTTTTTCAACCCTCCAGGCGCAACACAAAACGCAGAAATAAAGATATAATTCATGCCTTACCTTTGACGAGATTCTTCTGTTGGTACTCCAATATGTCCCATAAACATCACAAATGTTCCTTTTGTTCGATTAATTCCATCGATATATATCCAAAATGTCCATTTATTTGGCGCGTTTGACCCAGAAAAACACCTTTTCCAACTTGCACAACGTGACTACAAAATATCTCATAACTTACCTGTAAGCTTTGTCCAAACATTTCAAACTACTTTTGTAAAACAACTTTAGGTATTTTTTACGTAAATAATCGATCACATTTTAGACGGGATGATCTGTGTTCAATACCGGAGGAAAACAAAGTGTAGCTAGCTTTCAGGTCACGCGCCTCTAACAAAGAGTACACTTCCCTCGAACCTCATTCTGAACAGTGCTACTTCTTCATTTCTCAAAGGAAAAACCTCAACCAATTTCTAAAGACTGTTGACATCCAGTGGAAGCGATAGGAACTGCAAGAAGGTCCCTTAGAAATCTGGATTCCCAATGAAAACGCATTGAAAAGAGAGTGACCTCAAAAAAAAAAATTCTGAATGGTTTGTCCTCGGGGTTTCGCCTGCCAAATAAGTTATGTTATACTCACAGACATGATTCAAACAGTTTTAGAAACTTCAGAGTGTGTTCTATCCAAATCTACTAATAATATGCATATCTTAGCCTCTGGGCCTGAGTAGCATGCAGTTTACTTTGGACACGCTTTTCATCCTAACGTGAAAATACTGCCACCTATCCCAGAGAAGTTAAATAAAGATTGATTCTTTGAATAATTGTCCAAGTCTCTCTCAGTATACATACATTTCCACAACCAGCCGTAGCAAAGTAGTACGCTATGGCCGTGGCATAATTGTAACGTCTGCTTCCTACTCACACTCTCATACACGTAGATCCCCTGAACGCAGCTCACTTTCCAGCCCACTTTCCAGCTCACACTCTCACACACATAGATCCCCTGAACGCAGCTCACTCTCCAGATCCCAATCACCCGAATTCTGATCACCTGTTCACACACCTACCTATATGTCATTTGCACACACTATTTAGTTCAGTTCTTTGCACCCCATCTTTGTGAGGTATTGTTTGTTTTTGACACACTTCTCTTCAGAGCTCTGTTTTTCCCGTAATTTACTCCTCCCGTGTATGATAGTTTTTGCCTGCCTCACTAACGACACCTTTTGCCTATTCCCTCCCTGTACCTTAGCCTATGGGCTTTCCTGTTACTCACCTATTGCCTGATCTCCTGGATGACATTACTAGCCTTTTCCCTGCCTGTACTGTTGCCTTGTGGACCCCCTGTGTATGACCTGCTGCCTGCCCCTGGACCCAGCTACCTGCCTCTTCTATGGTCCTTTAAATTAAATTCACTGCGCTACGGATCCCTTTTACGGGATCATTTTCCTAAACAACCGCTGAATTGCAGGGCGCAAAATATTACTAAAAATATTTATAATCATGCAATCACAAGTGAAATATACCAAAACACAGCTTAGCTTGTTGTTAATCCACCTATCGTGTCAGATTTTGAAAATATGCTTTACAGAGAAAGAAATCCAAGCTTTTGTGAGTGTATCAATCAATGCTAGAACAGCTAGCCCCAAATTAGCATGGTCACGAAAGTCAGAAAAGCAATAAAATTAATCGCTTACCTTTGATAATCTTCGGATGTTTGCACTCACGAGACTCCCAGTTACACAATAAATGTTATTTTTGTTCGATAAAAATTACTTTTATAACAAAAAAACGCCATTTGGGTTGCGCGTTATGTTCAGAAAACTACAGCCTCGTTCCGGTCCTGAAAGGCATAAGAAAATTCCCAAACGTATCAGATTCAAAAATATTACAAAAAATATTTATAATCATGCAATCACAAGTGAAATATACCAAAACACAGCTTAGCTTGTTGTTAATCCACCTATCGTGTCAGATTTTGAAAATATGCTTTGCAACGAAAGCAATCTAAGCTTTTGTGAGTGTATCAATCAATGCTAGAACAGTTAGCCTTATATTAGCTTGGTTAGCTTGGGCATGAAAGTCAGAAAAGCAATAAAATGTATCGCTTACCTTTGATAATCTTCGGATGTTTGCACTCACGAGACTCCCAGTTACACAACAAATGTTCTTTTTGTTCGATAAATATTACTTTTATAACAAAAAAACGTCATTTGGGTTGCGCGTTATGTTCAGAAAACCAAAGCCTCGTTCCGTTCGACGTAAATTCCAAAAAGTATCCGTAATGGTCGTAGAAACATGTCAAAAGTTTTTTATAATCAATCCTCAGGTTGTTTTTAAACACCTGCTGCGCCCTGCGCTTGAAACCAGCTCACTGTCTCCCTCGTGTTCATTACAATATTGGATACTTTTTACTAAACATTACATCATAAATAGTATGCGACGACGAGTACATATATGCAGTTTAAGTACGTAGTATGGGTATTCGGACACCAGTGGCAGTCAGTGCCATTTAAGATTAGGGAGGACAAACTTTTTCATGAGGAGGGCCTTTTTTCTATTCCAGCATATTGGATGACTCTCATTCATATTCCATTCACCCAGTTGAATGTAACAGCGATAGGTTTAGGCTACTACATGATACTAAAACTTTCCCTATACCCATCATGAGGTTGCTAGAACCTAGCGTATGAATGAAATTTTACAGCGTAGGTGCACACAGGTGACATTCAGTGACATATGTGTTTATCCCCGTTTTGTTCATTTCGCTTCCGTTTAAGAAACATTTTTCAACAGAATTGGCAGAACGAATACACCCCTGATCCTGCATAAACGCAGTTCACTTTCATAGCAGCCACGTTGTATTCCTTATATGCGCTCTCCTCCTCTCACCTTGTCCCTTAGCTTTTGAACTTCAATGCACAACACATCAGCTGTATGTGACCAGGTAATAAAAACTTTCCATGCCAAACCGTTACACACAGCCTACATTGTTGTCACCATATTAGCTAAAGTAACGTCATAGTCAGCATAGCTAATAGAACTAATGTGTTAGTAAACCCTCTACAATCATGCAGTAACATTAGTGTACAGTCAGTAAGCAGTTAATAAATACATTAGTAATATCAAAAGCTTACCTTGACTTGGAAGAGTTCCAGTGTTGTGTTGGGTAGTCATAGCCAGCTAGCTAACATAGCATCCCTCTGTTTGAGCAGGGTGTTTTGTTAGGCTAAACTAGCTAGCTGCATTTGCTAGCTAAGTAAGTGAAACTGAAAGTGAAAAAAAGACAAAATCTCTCTCTCTCTATTTCTTTTGATTTTCCTTCATTTTGGAAGAAATTAATTTGAAAGGTGAAAGGTGCAATAAGCAGAAATCCCTCCGCCATTGCCTGGTTAATAAAATTATAATATTTTGCCAATTTCAGTTTATTAAATCAAATCTTACCGTGAAATGCTGACTTACAAGCCCTTAACCAAGAATGTACTTTTAAGAAAATAGAGTTAAGAAAATATTGACTAAATAAACTAAAGTAATTTAAAAAAATAAATAAGTAACACAATAAAATAACAATAACGAGGCTATATACACGGGTACCGAGTCAATGTGCGAGGGTACAGGTTAGTTGAGGTAATTTGTACATGTAGGTGGGGGTAAAGTGACTATGCATAGATAATAAACAGCGAGTAGCAGCAGTGTAAAATCAAATAATGCAAATAGGACATTTAATTAATTGTTCAGCAGTCTTATGGCTTGGGGGTAAAAGATGTTAAGGAGCCTTTTGGACCTAGACTTGACGCTCCGGTACCGCTTGCCGTGCAGTAGCAGAGGCTATGACTTGGGTGATTGTAGTCTTCAACAATTTTCTGGGCCTTCCTCTGACACCACCTGGTATATAGGTCCTGGATGGCAGGAAGCTTGGACCCAGTGATGTACTGGGCCGTACGCACTACCCTCTCTTGCGCCTTACGGTCGGATGCTGAGCAGTTGCCATACCAGGCGGTGATGCAACCGATCAGAATGCTCTCGATGGTGCAGCTGTATAACTTTTTGAGGATCTGGGGACCCATGCCAAAGCTTTTCAAGTCCCCTGAGGGGGAAAAGGCGTTGTCATGTCCTCCTCACGACTGTCCTGATGTGTTTGGACCATGATAGTTTGTTGGTGATGTGGACACCAAGGAACTTGAAACTCATGACCCACTCCACTACAGTCCTGTCGATGTGAATTGGGGTGTGTTCGGCCATCCTTTTCCTGTAGTCCACGATCAGCTCCTTTGTTTTGATCACGTTGAGGGAGAGGTTGTTGTCCTGGCACCACACTGCCAGGTCTCTTAACTCCTCCCTATAGGCTGTCTCATCGTTGTTGGTGATCAGGCCTACCAGCTTTGTGTCGTCAGCAAACTTAATGATGGTGTTAGATTCGTGCTTGGCCACACAGTTGTGGGTGAACAGGGAGTACAGCCAACTATATTTTATCCGTGTCATCATTCAGCCACGACTCGGTGAAACATAAGATATTTCCGTTTTTAATTTCCTGTTGGTAGGATAGTCTCGAACGGAGCTCACCCAGTTTATTCTCCAGTGACTGCACGTTGGCCAATAGAACGGATGGTAGAGGCGGGTTACCCACTCGACAACAAATTCTCACAAGGCACCCGGATCTGCTCCCCCTGTATTTCCTTATTTTCTTCATGTGAATGATGGGGATTTGGGCCTTGTCTGGGAGCAGCATTATATCCTTCACTTCAGATTCATTAAAGAAATATCTTCGTCCAGTTCGAGGTGAGTAATCGCTGTTCTGATATCCAGAAGCTCTTTTCGGTCATAAGAGACAGTAGCATCAACATTATGTACAAAAGAAGTTACACACATTACAACAAAAAAAAACACACAAAACAGCACAATTGCTTCGGAGCCCGTAAAACAGCAGCCATCCCCTCCGGCGTTTTGTGACAAAACAAGCAATGTATAATTTAAAGAATCATTGTACCATCTAAACTGCTTGAAATACATCTTCAATAACAAAAATATTGTATTTTCAACTTAAAGTAAAAGAAGCATCAAAGAATTGCACCTAGAACAGATCTACCGCTTCTTAGACTGGCATTCAATGCAAATGAACATATCTATAACTCACAGATCACGTGACAGGTTACATATTGCAGATGTAAGGATGTAGTATATATCTAGGGTTAAAGAGCTACAGTATGGACTTCGTAGTTACTATACAAAAAAGGCATATTTCTGTGATGAGGTCCTACATGTACATATTCTGTTTATGCACAAAGAGGAGTTTTGAAATCAGGGGCATATTTCTGAGCAGACTGGACTGTTCCTGTGTGGTTCCCCTCTCCCCTCTGGTTTATGTTCCAACCTGTTCTGTGTCTCATTAAACTGCCCATTGTTGTGCCTGAGATATGACTGGGGAAAGAGTTCTGGATGCAAAAGTGATCTGTTTGTTATCATTTCCTCACTGGAGGTCAGAAGAAATAAAAATTAAGCTTGCAGACACGCCATGGCAGAAGTCCAGGATAAATAGCTATCTAATTAATTTCCAGTGCATACGGCAAATGCCTGTTCTGGTCATTTCTACAAGTTTAGCATCATTGGAGACCTTAGTCAAGGCTAAAACAAAACCATCTTGCTTTGCTCACATCCACAAATGAAATGTAATACTGTCAGCCCCCATCTGGCCCGCTCCCGTTTCCCATACTTAGTGGAGGCCAAGGTGAAATATGAAATGCAAGGGCATCACTCCAGAGAAATATACACAAAGGGTTCCGGTTATGGTTTACCGATTTACCTCTCTTTGCACCAAAGTAAAATATGCAATGCATGGCGGCAAACAACGCAGCAAATGAAGTTAAGTCTGACAACAAACAGCATAAGACAAGACAATGCATTTGGATTATAAAAGGGGAGAGTGATGGAAAGGGGCACATTCACAATGGAATATGTATTGTACCATTGTCTGAATAAAATGCATACAAACAAGATAATACAGTCAACTTATCAGTGTATACAGATTGTGACAACGACACCCAGTTGAAATTACAACTGCCTAGTAACACCTCTTGTATATCTGTTTCTCTTCTCTCTTTTTTCTCCACCAAACAGATAGATTGCACTGTGCTGCGGGCCTAATTGGGGTGACTGGGCTCATCAACACCTCCAACGATCTAACGATGTCTTGACATCTCCACAGCCCATATGGGAATAACACTTGCACACAATGTGAAATGTATTCAATGTGGGAAAGAGAGAAAATCCTTTCTAATTTATCCCGGCTTTATTGCTTGTTAAGCCTAATGGGCTATACACTTTTAGAAAAAAGGGTTCGGAAAGGGTTATTTGGCCGTCCCCATAAGAGAACCCTTTTTGGTTCCAGGTATAACCCTTTTTGGTTTTAGGTAGAACCTAGAAAGGGTTCTACATTAAACCAAAAGGGTTCTACCTGTATCCAAAAAAGGTTATTCAAAGGGTTCTCCTATAGGGACAGCTGAAGAACCCTTTAAAGTTCTAGATAGCACCTTTATTTCTAAGAGTGTACAGTTGTTTATTATTTACTAGCTAGCTCATCCACCTCATCTTCCTCTGCTTTTAAGAAGGAAACACCTTCACCTAACATGTTGCCCTGCGGGGGAGGCAGTGTGCGTCATGGTTTTGACTTCCAGGTATGGCACAGGCTCACTCAGTTCTGATCGATCCACTCCCGGTCACTTTGACAGACAGAGAAGGAGAGAGAGAGAGAGAAAGGGAAAGAGTGAGAACAGAGGCTTCTGGGGGTTTGTGATGTGAAACAGGTCGTATTGCCCGAGGCAACCCAGGTGTTTATTACAGATCACACAAAAATAAACCCACAAAACAAATTCACAGAGAGAGAGAGACAGGAAAGGTCTTTCAAACCCCCAGTGGTGGCTGAGAGACGAGGGAGTCAGAGGTGTGTTTCTGAAAGGTTCTCTCATTTAGTGATCATTCTGTTTTAGCCGTGAGAGGTGCAAGGTGCATTACTCTGTAAATGATCTGTAAATTCTAGCTTACTATTAATTCTAGCTTAAATTCTAGTTTTACTATGTAATTTGTTATCACAGGGTGTGCATTTTTATTTTGTAAGTAGTTGAACTTGACCTGTTCACAATTTGGATGTTTTCCAAGGTCATTTAACAGAAATAAACCACATTATGTAACCTATTGTCACGCCCTGACCTTAGAGATCCTTTTTATGTCTCTATTTTGTTTTGGTCAGGGTGTGATTTGGGTGGGCATTCTATGTTCTGTATTTCTAGGTTTTGTATTTCTTTGTTTCTGGCTGAGTGTGGTTCCCAATCAGAGGCAGCTGTCTATCGTTGTATCTGATTGGGGATCATACTTAGGCTGCCCTTTTCCGTCTTTCTGTGTGGGATCTTGTTCTTTGTTTGTGTGCAGGTAGTTTGCACCTCGAAGCTGTTCGGTCGTTGTTTTCTTTATTGTTTTAGTTTCACTTCGTGATTAAATTATGTGGAACTCTAAGAACGCTGCGCCTTGGTCTCTTCCTTCCGACGACACCCGTTACACCTATGCTGTCTGGTGGTGGAAAACCATTCCACTTTGTTCACCCATACTTGTCTCATTACACCTGTGCAAAAATAGAGCATAATGTTTTCTTACACGGCATAATTCTTAGCACATGATAGCTCAGCACAGATCTCCCCTATGATTGGGTGCCACCACCGCTGCATTCCTTCACTATGCATACTGTATGGGTGCAGCCCAACTTCAAAGACTGCATTGAAACCTCTCCCACCCTCAAACCATCCACATCCCTTTCTCCCCCATTCCTTTTAGCTCTAATGCAGACCAATGGAAAAGGAGTTCAGGCTCACAGAATACCAAGGCAGGATCAAAGCTGTAGGAGCAAGAGAAGCAGCCTGTAGCTATAACCACTTTACCCACCTTTAACAGTCAGCAAAGACGGAGGGAGACAGGCAGGCAGGCAGGCAGGCAGACAGACAGGCAGAGAGATACCGTATACAATGGCTCAACAGGCACACTACTGAAGAAGCACATTTTGCCCTGTTGAATGTATTCAAATATCAAATTACTGGCCACATTGATAAATGGATCTCTAGCCACTTTAAACAATGCCACTTTAATAATGTTAACATATCTTACATTACTCATCTCATATGTATATACTGTGCCTTATACCATCTATTGCACCTTGCCTATGCCACTCGGGCCATCACTCATCCATATATTTATATGTACATATTCTTATTCCATCCCTTTTGATTTGTGTGTATTAGGTCATTGCTGGGGAATTGTTAGATTACTTGTTAGATATTACTGCACTGTCAGAACTAGAAGCACAAGCATTTCGCTACACTTGCATTAACATCTGCTAACCATGTCTATGTGACCAATACCATTTGATTTGATTTGATTTGAAATATCCTGTTGAATGCATAAAATGCACTGTCAAGGATACATTGGTATTTGCTGTGCATGTGCAGGCGAGTTGGCTTTTTAAAATGATTTATAACGCTTTTGTGAGTGGATAAACATGCTTTCAGGAATAGAACAAACATTTATTTTGATTATTATTTCTCATGCCTGCACCTTTTGCTTGGTTTCATAATCCAACAACACCATGGGCTCTATTTTCGCCTGGCGTAAAGGCGGATCTACTGTCAAACGCACGTACGTTTACAATTTCATCATTTAAAAACTGGCGCACTGGCATTTTCCAGCCTTAACGCCAGGTTCTGCAATTGACCTGTCTTATATCAGCTCTCTTGCGCGCAGATGGGAGGGGTTGAAATATTTGAGATGTGTCCTTAAAAACATGATCCAATTTCAGGCAGCGCTGATAGGGATATTTAAGACCAATCAAAAGTTGGTTTTAGCGGTAACACAGTTGGTTATGATATTCATTTTGACAGCGGAAACGCAGCCTATCCAGCCATGACGCACACTGCTCATTTGCGCATGGAACAAGATAGCCTAATTTGCTTTTGGTTCCTTTATACTTCCTATTTAGAAACATAAAAAACAAATGTTTTTTTTTCATTTCTTTTTATTTGGTTAAAATCCAAGCATAGCCTTCCCTCTCAATATATATATATTTTTTTGTTTATTTCCCGTTTCATGTGTTCAAAACCTGAGCCCTCCCTTAGGCCTGTTATGATGAAGGCTGGTTCAGCAGCATTGCATGTCTTTTTTATCCTGACCATTTTATGATATCATTACATTTTACATGTATTTATTGTTGTTGTTCAAATAAAAACATAATGCTTGTTTTTGTTTTAATTTTATTACAATCAATGTTTTTAGAATGATTAACCTTCCTGGTTTCATTGTTACAAACATGGCGCGCATGCAATGCAAATACTGGTGATGTGTGAATGCGATCTGATCTGTGAAATAGTTCTGATTATATTCATAAAACATTTTTGGGAGCATTATAGCAGACATTCTCCCCTTTTCTGTATATTAGATCGTTGTCCATCTAATGTGAAAACTTTGGATGTGTGTAAAACTCCCCATAATCTGCGTTGTTTTAATGTTATATGCCCACTGGGATAAATGATGGTGCCTGTAAATGTGACTTAGCTTATTTAAAGAAGTTGTTGTTTCGTTTTGTTTAGAAATTGTTTATAATTATTCATTCTGTTTTTAGGCCTTATCAATAATGAATTTAATGTTGCTTATTGACAATGTTTGGCATGTCCATGCTCAGCAATAATGCAATTTACAGTAGGCCTAGCCCCTATGTCAGTGTGAATGCTATTGAAGCCATGCAACTACTTAGAACAATGTTTACTGCAAATGGGTTTGCAGTAAACTCCAAGGCCAAACATAGGCCAAACATAAAAGACAGTAAATACACAACTTGAAGAAACCACATATTTTGCCATGGAGCGCTTTCTGATTGGTCAGTGAGGGGTCAAGCCTTGACACACCCACAACTTGTTTATTCTTCAAAACCCAGGCCTTTCTAACCAATGCCAGCAAGTGCACCGACAATTGTCATAGTGTAAATAGCAAAAATATTTTTGACACAGCACTGAACCTTTAGCTCTACCGTCTGTGCTTAGATTTATTAAAATAGAGCACCAAGTCTTGTTACTATACTGAACAAAAATATAAAAGCAACATGCAACAATTTCAAATATTTTACTGAGTTACAGTTCATATAGGGAAATCAGTCAATTTAAACAAATAAATTATGCCCCAATCATAGGCTCACCCACTTGGCAGCCAGGCCCAACCACTGGGGAGCCAGGCCCAGCCAATCAGAATGAGTTTTTCCCGACAAAGGGTTGGCAACAGCTCTGGTGGACATTCCTGCAGTCAACATGCCAATTGCACACTCCCTCAAAACATGATACATTTGTGGCATTGTGTTGTGTGACAAAACTGCACCTATTAAAGTGTCCTTTTATTGTCCCCAGCACAAGGTGCACCTGTGTAATGATCATGCTGTTGAATCAGCTTTTTGATATACTACTGTACATTTGTCAAGTGGACGAATTATCTTGACAAAGGAGAAATGCTCACTTACAGTGTGGTAAACAAATTTGTGCCCGAAATGAAAAATGGGACCAACACTTTACATGTTGCGTTTACATTTTTGTTCAGTATAGATAGAAATAAAATCATACTCAATGTGTAAGTACTTTAACCTTGGCAATAAAGGCCATTATCAAAAGCACTTTGCATCTGCTTTATTAAATTGTCTCAGAAAATAATGCATACAGTACTTTCAGAAAATATTCACACCCCTTCATTTTTTCCACATTTTGTTGAGTTACAGCCTGAATTTAAAATGATTAATTTTAGATTTTGTCTCACTGATCGACACACGATACCCAATAAATTCAAAGTCTAATTTTGTTTGTACTGTAGAACATTTTCTTTAATAATAAAAAATCTAATGCTAAAATGTCAATAAGTATTCAACCTATTCTTTATGGCAAGCCAAAATAAGTTCAACAGAACATATGTGCTTAACAAATCACATAATAAGTTGCATGGACTCATTCCGTGTTCAATAATAGTGGTTAAAATAATTTTGGAATAACTACCCGATCTTTGTACCCCACACATACTAGTATCTATAAGGTCCCTCAGTCAAGTAGAGTTCATGCACAGATTCCTCCACGAAGACCAGGGAGGTTTTTCAATGCCTCACAAAGAAGGGCACAAACTGGTAGATGTGTAAAACAAAATAAAAAGCAGACGCTGAATATTCTTTTGAGCATGGCGAAGTTATTAATTTGGCTTTGGATGGTGTCCTTCCTAACTCAGTTTCCAGAGAGGAATGAAACTGCTCAGGTGTTTCACCATGAGGCCAATGTTGATTTTAAAATAGTTACACAGCTTAATCGTTGTGATCTGAGAACTGAGTTATGAGAACTGAAGATAATAATAAACAATATTGTAGTTACTTCACAATACTGACATAAATGATAGAGTGAAAAGAAGGAAGCCTGTGCAAAAAAATTATATTCCAAAACATGCATCCTGTTTGCAAAAAATGTGGCAAAGAAATTAACTTTTTGCAAATCCAATACAACACATCACTGAGTACCACTCTTCATATTTGAAAGCATGGTGGTGGCTGCATCATGTTATGGGTATGCTTGTCATCAGCAAGGACTAGGGAGTTTTTTTGGATAAAAAGAAACGGAATACAGCTATAAGCACAGGCAAAATCCTAGAGGAAACCCTGGTTAAGTCTGCTTTCCAACAGACACTGGGAGACAAATTCACATTTCAGCAGTAACCTAAAACACAAGACCAAATTTACACTGGAGTTGCTTACCAAGACAACATTGAATATTCCTGAGTGGCCTAGTTACAGTTTTGACTTAAATCGGCTTGACAATCTATGGCAAGACCTGAACATGGCTGTCTAGCTATGATCGACAATCAACTTGACAGAGCTTGAACGAATTTAAAAAAGAATACTGGGCAAATATTGTACTATCCAGGTGTGCAAAGCTCTTAGAGACTTACCCAAAAAGCTCACTGCTGTAATCACCACCAAAGATGCTTCTACAAAGTATTGACTCAGGGGTGTGAATACTTATGTAAATAAGATATTTCTGTATTTAATTTTCAATACATTTGCAAATCTTTCTAAAATCTGTTTTCACTTCGTCATTATAGGTTATTGTTTGTAGATGGTTAAGAGAAAAACATCTATTTAAACCATTTTGAATTCAGATTGTAAGAAAACAAAATGTGGAATAAGTAAAGGAGTATGAATACTGTATATGCTTATATGTCGGAGCAAATAATAAAGTTGATTTTATGCAACAAATTAACGTTACAGTGCCAAGCCAATATGAATCCCTCCTACACCATCCAGCTCCTCGAGCATCTGAAGAAAATATTGCTCAATTAAAATGTAATGACTGCTTCCGTTCTTCCTGTGCCGGCAAACCCGCGTTATAATAACAATAATGGACTGGCTTTATGAAACGCCCTTCACCAAAAGTGTGTCTACGACTGCCTGCATACCGAACATTAATAACCACGGGGCCTAAGAGGTTGAGTGCCTGTGAACAGAAGGGAATAAATTGCAGAATTTAAGAATAAAGCACCCTTCACATTGTCAATCAGTAGATGATGGATGGGGTTATACATGTGTGAATCAACAAATTACCAGCTGATAAAATATAATATGCGTGGATCGACCATATTAATTATATTCTTAGATATAGAAAATACTGTATACATTTATCTATACATTCATATGGTATTTACATTCAAACTGTACAATTTTGGCCATGATCCAAAAATGTATGCGTTATTGTCACACAGATCTGCAAGGCAACGCTATAACAATATTTCACCTATGAACAAACATTCACATTATCACCATTCAGACTTTTACACACTGATGGAGGATGAGGTGACTTAGGGCCATGCAATACTATCCAGTTGAAAGGTGGCACGCCTTTCGCATATTTATTACAGTTTCTCCCAATTGTTTACAAAACTAAAACTGGCCCATGAGGCATAATGACCCAAACCTGTATTTCATTTAGCAGAACCATACACCAAATCTGCAATACTACTGGCACATTTTTTTGCTTTACACTCAGATTGCAATACCAATGCAGACATTTGGCTTAACACAACACACAATTCTCTATCTTTGGCACAACCTTCACAACTAAAATATATTGTGTGCAAATGAAAAGCAACACTGTTCAACAAGCTAAGCTCAATTACAATTGATCACTTTCTCTGTTCACATGTGCAAACACTAATTGCATAAATGTTCACTTTGCAATCTGACCTTTGGTATGGATGAAAAGGCCACAGGTGAGAACTCCTGTGTTTGGAGAACACTGGAAGCAAACTTGGCAGAAAGAGGTAGAGCTAGAGGTAGAAGTGGAGGTGGGGGTAGAGGCGGAAATGGGGGTAGAGGTAGAGGTGGAGGAAGACTGTCACGTTCTGACCATAGTTCTTTTGTGTTTTCTTTGTTTTAGTGTTGGTCAGGACGTGAGGTGAGTGGGCATTCTATGTTGTGTGTCTAGTTTTCCTGTTTCTGTGTTTGGCCTGATATGGTTCCCAATCAGAGGCAGGTGTTAGTCGTTGGTCTTTGTAACGAAAGCCGTTACAAAGACCAAGAACAAGGAGTGTAATTTCTGATGAAATTTGGGCGACTCTGGTAGACAATGTGGTCAACCATGGTTTGACCTTGAGAGAGGCTGGGCAGAGAGTGCTGCCCAATCTGGGCCAATTCACCACAGCATCCATCATCCGGACATTCCAAAATGAGAATAGGTACAGTATGTACTGCAGACATTGGACCTATCTACTACTTTTACTACTTGACAGTAGTACAACATAAAGCACAGTAATGACTGTTGATTGCAATACATACTGTACTATAAGCGGAAACAAAGTAAATGTTTCATGTATTACTGTATGTGTGAAATTGGGAGCTGTACTACATTGTAACATGTTTATCTTGTCTACTGTATTACTGTAGTGTTTACTGTACTACATGCTGTTTTGTTTTTGAAGAACTGAAAGACGACAATGTAGAAAATAGTAAAAATACAGAAATACCCTGGAATGAGTAGGTGTGTCCAAACTTTTGACTGGTACTGTACGTGTTGGTAGAACGTGTCTATTTAAAGACAAACAGGAGGCTGCCATTGTGCAAATGGTATTTGAAAATAATGCCATAAGACTGTGGGAAGTCCAACAACAGGTTATTGAAAACCCTGCCATCTTCCATAACATCAGAGTGAGCTTATCAACCATAGCCAGCATCCTTAAGAAACACCATCTCCGGATGAAGCGAAACTACAGAGTCCCATTTGAAAGGAATTCCCAAAGATTGAAGGATAAATGGTACGAATATATGTGCAACAAGTAATGCACTAGTATTACACTCTTTAAATATGAGAGACTCATTGATGTTGCCAGTGAACTTTACTCTACAGAAATTACAGTATTTATTGTCATTTCGGAGACTCGTGGAGTTGGATGCAAGTCCCATCCCCCAGGAACTCATATTCATAGATGAGGCTGGATTCAATTTAGGGAAGAGGAGGAGAGGAAGGAACATTATTCGTCAAAGCGCCGTCATTGAGGTACCTGGCCAGCGTGGGAGAAATGTCACCATAAGCACAGCTATGAGCCACAATGGGGTCCTCCACCACCATGCCACCCTTGGACCATACAACACTGCCCATCTAATAATTTCCTTAACACCTTACATGACAATCTTTTTCAGCCAGAGCAGAGGGCCAGGTGATCCTGAGCAGTAAATGTATGTTCTAATTTGGGACAACATGAGTTTCCATCGGGTTGCTCAGGTCAGCAAATCTTTCCATGACCATCCCAGGTTTACAATTCTCTATCTCCCACCATATTCCCCATTTCTCAACCCCATTGAGGAGTTGTTTTCAGTATGGCGGTGGAAGGTGTATGACCATTGCATTCAATGGGAAAAGATGAGTATCACAGTGTTGACCTTATGTCGGAAAAGATGAGTGGCAACCAATTTACGCTTATGTAAATACATTGCATTCAATGGAAAAAGAAGAGTGTCAACCAAATGATGCTTATGTCAATACATTGCATTAAATGGGAAAAGATGTGTCAAACAGTTTACGCTTCACTCTCCTCCCTCACTCTTCCCATTCTCTCTCTCTCCCTCTTCTCACTCTCCCTACTCCCCCCTCCTTTCTCTCCCTCCTTCTTTCCCTCCTCTCTCCCACCTCTACAGACATAATATTGATGCATAAATATATAATATATAATACATTGCATTCAAGGCAAAATAGTTGGTAATACAGGTGCAATGGGTAATTTGGTTAAAAAAACTCAGACAGGCAGACAGAAAGACGGACAGCTTTAAGTTTCAAGTCAATTTAAAACTAAATGTGACCAATATCCTCTTCAGAATACATTTTTAACAAGGCTCTTAGCTCCTAGAACTGCAAGACCATTGTGTCCAATGGATGTCAAAAATGCATTTTACAGAGTATAGAAGCCTGTGTTTTTGTGTAACTGCAGGCAGAGATTGAAGCACCATGTTGAGGATGAATTAAGCCATTTCCTGTTGCCACAGTAAGCTGAACCTCAACACAGGGCATCCCTATAAGGTCACAATTGGTTGTGTACAAGGACGGTTAGGTAGCTCAATTGCAGTCCACGGGTGCGTCATGGTTATGTGAGGTCTGTAGGTTAGGGTTAGGGTTAGGAAGAAAAGCCTTGTTCTCTGTGGGACCAAGTTTTCATTGTGAAGAGTTCATTTCACATGGTCAGGTGTAGGCTTGCGTTCATCGGGAGTGTCTGTTGAACAATCACTTACCTGAATTTTGTTTCTAACCTCAACCATTCTGCCGATGTCACTCAAAAGCACATTAACTCAAGTGAGACCTACCTTTCTTTAATGTAGTGGAGAGGTGGAACAAATGAATTAATTGTTAATAGTCCATATTTAACATGAAACTCAGGGCCTACATGGAATAGGCTAATTTGAGGTTAAATTCTTCCAGACGAAATATGACAAGCATTTGCATAACCATGGTAGCAATCGAAAGGAAACAGTTTGGAGATAATGTCAAAATGATTAGACCAAAGGTGAGTACACAACTGTTCACCTGATACAAGTCTCAATACAAACATTACACTCTTGATTTTATGTGCATTTCACATTTACTGTACCTTTTGCCATATTTGTTGATAATGAAATCTGAAAATACTCTGGATACATTCAGTAACATGATAAAAATATTCCTGGAAAATGTAGGGTAGGTGCAACATAAGACAAAAAATTACAAGGGTTTGAGTGAGAAGACTAACTGGTAGGTCCAAGTGGCCACACCTCTCCAAAGTGTGTACAGTTCATAAGCAATTTCAATGCACTTTTATGACTCAAAGAAGAGTCTTCAACTAAAAGGTACTTTTTTAAGCTTTCTAGCTGTGCCGTTGAGGAACTAGAGCAAGCAACTTGTAGTTGTTTTGTTTGGAACACAACCCTGCATCCTCGCCATCAGACAATTACTGTTGTTATTTACACAATCCATAAACGGTACATTATAAATTGCAATCTGGCTCAGGTGGGCACAATTTGAAAGCTTGTTCTATTGACAACATGACTAGCTAAGTTATAAAATACGATCTTACAATTGTAGGCTTTCACAAGGCAATTCAGAGAAACAGATGGTGATTTTGGTGTGCATAGAAAGGAGTCTTGAGACCACTCAGGTGCATGTGCTGTGGCAAATTTTCTTCCCAATAAACAAACATAGGCTCATTCTGTTCAGAACATCTCAGGGTATGATGTTATGACACCATGTCATCTTGTAACTGTACATTTAAAAAAAATGGGGGATGGTTTTGTCCTCGGGGTTTCGCCTGCCATATCAGTTATGTTATACTCACAGACATAATTTTAACAGTTTTAGAAACTTTAGAGTGTTTTCTATCTAAATCTAAATCATATGCATATCCTAGCTTCTGGGCCTGAGAAACAGGCGGTTTACTTTGGGCACGCTTTTCATCCGGACGTGAAAATACTGCCCCCTATCCCAAAGAAGTTAATTAACATTTGCAAGGCCGCAGGGCCAGGTGGAATACCAGGACACGTTCTCAAAGCATGCGCTGACCAGCTGGCAAGTGTCTTCACTGACACAATACATCACGGGGGCCGAGCTCCCTGCCATTCAGACTTCTATACCAGGCGATGTCAGAGGAAGGCCAAACAAATTGTCAAAAACTCAAGCTACCGAAGCCATAGACTGTTCTCTCTGCGGTACCAGTGCAGTAGCACGGCAAGCGATACCATTACACCAAGTCTGGAACCAATGGGACCTTGAACAGCTTCTACGCCCAAGCCATAAGACAAGACTGCACATACTTACACTGACACGCCAACACACCACACACACACACTACATATGCCTACACACACATAACATGTGCATACATGCATACTGATGCCCAAGTTGGAGAATGTAGCATTTTTCAAACAACTGGAACAGCTTTTTCCTGCAATCAAGAGCCATAATCATTATCCTTAATTCTATGAAATAAATATATATATATATATATATATATATATATTTATATATATGTATATTTTTATGCATATCTAAGCATACCTGTTGTGATGATTATTTTTTTGTTTGTTGAAGAAACTAAATATGCTTCCCTGCATCTCTGCTAAAAGTCTTATTCAGTACATTTAGATATTGCTTGGTTTTCTAAAGTTTGCCAACCTTGCCAGCAGGCTTGCCAGCTAAGATAGGTAGACAAGCTAGCCTGAAATGACTTCTTGGTAGCTAGTTATGAGGTTTGGAGATTGGAAACCTATCTGGGCTAGCTAAAGCCAACTTTAGCTAGTAATATTACAAAAATAAATATAATAAATAATATCCTGTCTGTGGAGGTGGTAGACGGGATTGAGAGAAGAGAGAGAGGGATAGATAAATGATAAGAGGGGGAGGGCAACAAGGAGTGGGGAGAATGAGTGAGGGGGAGATAGGGGAGAGAGAAAGGGTGAAGGAGGGAGATATGGGTGAGAGAGTCAACAGACAGATGTGGAAGAGAGGAGGGAGAGAGAGGGATGATAGGGAGAGAGAGATTAGAGGAGGGGGAGGGAGGGGAGAGAGGGGGAGAGGGTGAAGGAAGGAGGGGGAGAGAGGTGGGAGGGAAGAGAGAGATAGAGAGATAGGTGAGGGAAATAGGAGGGAGAAGTAGAGAGAAAAGAGGAGGGGGGATAAAGCGGAGGTAGAGAGAAAGAGAGAGAGAGGCAAAGAGAAGGAGAGAGAAGGAGGGAGGGAGAGAGAAGAGAGACAGGGAAAGGGGAATTGACTGGAATGTTTTGACAGAAGCATCAACCTTGTGACACTCACCTTTTCCCATTGAATGCAATGTGTTGACATAAGCGTAAATCCTTTGACACTTATCTTTACACTTGAATGCAATGTATTGATATAAAAACCTCAATTGGTTGACACTCATCCTTTCCCATTGGCAAAGCCTACTGGGAGCATGGCCAGATGACAGAAGCATCAATTGGTTAAAGCCTTACTTTTTGCGAACACATGACAGGATTATATTTTGAGGCTGATAATGGGCTGAATGCAGATGTTTGTCCCGCAGAAAATCCCTAATGCCAGGTAAACCTTAATGAGCCAGTTTGCTTATTGGGACTGCAAAGAAGACAACAGTAATGTTAGTGAACAACAACATGGAGTCCATTTAACACACAGGATGATAGATTGAGGCTGTACGGTAAGTACAGGTGTACAATTTTAATTTGATCAACCTGTTGCAGGAAAACTGTTGCAGGAAATGTAAAACTTGTAGTGTATAGAAGCTGTTCAAGAGCCTTTGGGTCCCAGACTTGGCACTCCGGTACTGCTTTCCATGCGGTAGCAGGAGAGAGCAGTCAACGACTCGGGTGGCTGGAGTCTTTGACAATTTTTATTGCCTTCCTCTGACACCGCCTGCTATAGAGGTCCTGGATGGCAGGGAGTTCGGCCCCAGTGATATACTACCCTCGGTAGATACCGATCAGTTGCCATACCAAGCGGTGATGCAGCCAGTCAAGAAGGTCTCAATGGTGCAGCTATATAACTTTTTGAGAATCTGAGGGCCCATGACACATCTTTGCAGCCTCTTGAGTGGGAAGAGGCATTGTCGTGCCCGCTTCACGACTGTGTTGGTGTGTTCGGACCATGATAGGTCCTTAGTAATGTGGACACAGAGGAACTTGAAGCTCTCAACCCACTCCACTACAGCCCTGTTGATGTGAACTACAGCCCTTCGTTTCCTGTAGTCCACAATAAGCTCCTTTGTTTTGGACACATTGAGGGAGAGTTATTTAAAAAAATATATACACTACCTTTCAAACGTTTGGGGTCACTTAGAAATGTCCTTGCTTTTGAAAGAAAAGCAAATTTTTTATCCATTAAAATAACATCAAATTGTTCAGAAATACAGTGTAGACATTGTTAATGTTGTAAATTACTATTGTAGCTGGAAACGGCAGATTTTTTATGGAATATCTACATAGGCATACAGAGGCCCATTATCAGCAACCATCTCTATACCCGAGTGGCGCAGCGGTCTAAGGCACTGGTGTCACCACAGACCCTAGTTCAATCCTGGGCTGTATCACAACTGGATTTGTTCTTAACTGATATCCCTGGTTAAATAAATAAATATACAATAATACATTACCTGTCACGACTTCCGCTGAAGTCGGTCTCTCTCCTTGTTCGGTCACCAGCCATCGCCGATCGATTTTCCATTTGTTTTGTCTTTGTTTTACACACCTGGTTTCAATTCCCCAATTACATGTTCATTATTTAACCCTCTGTTTTCCCCATGGTTTTTGTGCGTGATTGTTTTATGTATGTTCGGTCCGTTATTGTGGGCTCGGTATTACGACATGTTATTGGAATATTTGAGTAAAGTTACTTGTGTTACTCATCTCTGCTGTCCTGCGCCTGACTCCTCTGCACCAGCTACACCCAGACCAATACATTACCAGACATAAGCTCTTTAATGCCACTCTCAGCCTATCCCAACTATCACCATAGACCACCGTTGTTTGGTTTCCATGTGCCATATATTTTTCAATTGTGCTGTGATGTTTTACATACATTTTGGACCTTTCTAATTGTATAGTATCCACAGATTATGAGCTAAAGATGAAAACCTTTACAACAAGAATTATTATATTATTTATTGATTGACTATGGCTTTCCAAATCGCCCAACACTGCTATCTGTAAGGTTATTATTAATTGGATTTTTAACCATTCCTGAACCTGTGACCAGAAACAAGCTACAGTAACTTCGGAAAGTATTCAGACCCCTTGACTTTTTTAACATTTTGTTACGTTACAGCCTTATTCTAAAATGCATTAAAAAAAATACAAATCCTCAGCAATCTATACACAATACCCCATAATGCGAAGCGAAAACAAAGCGAAAACAAATTTTTTGAAATATTTACAATTGATTATAAATACATAATAGAAATACCTGATTTACATACGTATTTAGACCCTTCTCTATGAGACTCGAAATTGAGCTCAGGTGCATTCTGTTTCCATTGATCATCCTTGAGATCTTTCAACAACTTGATTGGAGTCCAACTGTGGTAAATTCAATTGATTGGACATGATTTGGAAAGGCACACACCTGACTACATGAAGTCCCACAGTTGACAGTGCATGAGAGCAAATACCAAGCCATGAGGTCGAAGGAATTGTCTGTAGAGCTCTGTGACAAGATTGTGTTGAGGCACAGATCTGGAGAAGGGTACCAAAAAATGTCTGCAACATTGAAGGTCCCCAAGAACACAGTGGCCTCCATCAGTCTTAAATTAAAGAAATTTGGAACCCCCAGACTCTTCCTAGAGCTGGCCGCTCAGCCAAACTGAGCAATCGGCGGAGAAGGGCCTTGGTCAGGGAGGTGACCAAGAACCCAATGGTCACTCTGACAGAGATCTATAGTTTTTCTGTGGAGATAGGAGAACCTTCCAAAAGAACAACCATCTCTGCAGCACTCCACCAATCAGGCATTTATGGTAGTGGCCAGACGGAAGCCACTCCTCAGTAAAAGGCACAACAGCCCGCTTGGAGTTTGTCAAAAGGCACCTAAAGACTCTCAGACAATGAGCAACAAGATTCTCTGGTCTGATGAGACCAATGTTGAACTTTTGGGCTGAATGCCAAGCTTCACGTCTGGAGAAAACCTGGCACCATCCCTACGGTGAAGCATGTTGGTGGGAGCATCATGTTGGCAGGGACTGGGAGACAAGTCAGGATCGAGGGAAAGATGAACGGAGCAAAGTATAGAAAGATCCTTGATGAAATGCTGCTCCAGAGCACTCAGGACCTCAGACTGGTGCGAAGGTTCACCTTCCAACAGGACATCGACCCTAAGCACACAGTCAAGACAACACAGGAGTGGCTTCGGGGACAAGTCTCTCAATGTCCTTGAGTGGCCCAGCCAGAGCACAGACTTAAACCCGATCGAACATCTCTGGAGACCTGAAAATAGCTGTGCAGCGACGCTCCCCATCCAACCTGACTGAGCTTGAGAGGATCTGCAGATAACAATGGGAGAAACTCCCCAAACACAGGTGTGCCAAGCTTGTAGCATCATACCCAAGAAGACTCAATACTGTAATCACTGACAAAGGTGCTTCAACAAAGCACTAAGTAAAGTGTCTGAATACTTATGTAAATGTACTATTTCAGTTTTTTTTATTTTAATAAATTAGCAACAATAAACTTTTTTTTTTTGCTGTGTGTCACGATCGTCATAATAAGCGGACCAAGGCGCAGCGTGAGAGACATACATCTTCCTTTTATTAGACGAAGACGTAACACGAAACACTCTTACAAAACTAACAAAACAATAAACGAAAGTGCACACACAAGCTACTAACGTTAAACATAGACAATTACCCACAAACACCTAAAGCCTATGGCTGCCTTAAATATGGCTCCCAATCAGAGACAACAATAAACAGCTGTCTCTGATTGAGAACCAAATCAGGCAACCATAGACTTTCCTAAACACCTACACTGCACACAACCCCATACATACTACAAAACCCCCCTAAACAATACACACACCCTAAACTAGACAAAAACACACAAACATCCCATGTCACACCCTGACCTAACTAAACTAATAAAGAAAATCAATATAACAAAGGCCAGAGTGTGACACTGTGCCATTATGGGCTATTGTGCATAGATTGATGAGGAAAACAATTTAATACATTTTAGACTAAAGCTGTAACGTAACAAAGGCAAAAACAGAATAAATGATCTAGTGATTCTGTCTCTTTGCAGCAAAATCTACAGAGATTGAGATTGTTGTATGCCCCATACACAGTACCAGTCAAAAGTTTGGACACTCCTACTCATTCAAAGAGTTTTATGGAATCATGTAGTAACCAAAAAAGTGTTATTAACAAATCAAAATATATTTTATATTTGAGATTCTTCAAAGTAGACACCCTTTGCCTTGATGGCAGCTTTGCACTCACTTGCATTCTCTCAGCCAGCTCCATGAGGTAGTCACCTGGAATGCATTTCAATTAACAGGTGTGCCTTGTTAAAAGTTAATTTGTGGGATGTCTTTCATTCTTATTAATACATTTGAGCCAATCAGTTGTGTTGGCAGGGTTGGCATACAGAAGATTTGGTAAAAGACCACGTCCATATTATGTCAAGAACAGTTAAAATAAGCAAAGAGAAACGACAGTCCATCATTACTTTAAGACATGAAGAGCAGTCAATCCGGAATAGTTCTTCAATCAGTCAATACGAATAATTTAAAGAACTTTGAAAGTTTCTTCAAGTGCAGTTGCAAAAACCATCAAGCGCTATGATGAAAGTGGCTCTCATGAGGACAAACACAGGAAAGGAAGACCCAGAGTTACCTCTGCTGCAGAGGATACGTTCATTAGAGTTAACTGCATTCCAGATTGCATCCCACATAAATGATTCACTGTGTTAAAGTAACAGACACATCTCAACATCAACTGTTCAGAGGAGACTGCGTGAATCAGGCCTTCATGGTCAAATTGCTGCAAAGAAACCACTACTAAAGGACACCAATAATAAGAAGAGACTTGCTTGGGCCAAGAAACACGAACAATGGACATTAGACCTGTGGAACTCTGTCCTTTTGTCTGATGAGTCCAAATTTGAGATATTTGGTTCCAACCGCCGTATCTTTGTGAGATGCACAGTAGGTGAACGGATGATCTACGCATCTGTGGTTCCCACCGTGAAGCATGGAGGAGGTGTGATGGTTTGGTGGTGCTTTGCTGGTGACACTGTCTGTGATTTATTTAGAATTCAAGGCACAGTTAACCAGCATGTCTACCATGTTTTTCAACAGGACAATGTTCCAAAACACACCTCCAGGCTGTGGCAGGGCTATTTGATCAAGAAGGAGAGTGATGGAGTGCTGCATCAGATGACCTGGCCTCCACAATCACCCGACCTCAACCCAATTGAAAAGGTTTGGGACGAGTTAGACTGCAGAGTGAAGGAAAAGCAGCCAACACGTGCTTAGCATAGGTGGGAACTCCTTCAAGAATGTTGGAAAAGCATTCATCATGAAGCTGGTTGAGAGAATGCCAAGAGTGTGCAAAGCGGTCATCAAGGCAAAGGGTGGCAACTTTGAAGAATCGAAAATCGAAAATAGTCAAAATAAAGAAAAACCCTTGAATGAGTAGGTGTGTCCAAAATGTTGACTGGTACTGTATATAGCATTCTGTTGGTAGCAAGAATTTTGTATAATCATTTAAAATGAAAAACTCGAAGTGTTGAATCAAGTGTTGTGTTGTATCAGTTCATAAACCATGTGCAATGGAATTCAGTATGTCAAAAATATCTTCCCATTTATTTTGTAATCTGAATGGCACAGCTGTCAACATTTTTGTCCTCACATGAAACTGGTATATTTTTCTATATATGCCATATCTTTAATATATGGCAGACAAACAAGTTCCCTACCTTCTCCCTCTTCCACTTGCCTCCTCCATGTTTGTGGTAATGCTGCAGTCAGTTGGTTATAAGTTTGGATTGTGGAGACATTCCCATGAGAGGTTGTTGTCCTTGCACCACACTGCCACGTTTCCAACGTCGGTGATCAGGCCTACCACTGTAGTGTCATCGGCAAACTTAATGGTGGTGTTGGAGTCGTGCACGGCCATACAGTCGTGGGTGAACAGGGAGTACAGGAGGGGACTGAACACGCATCCCTGAGGGGCCACCGTGTTGAGGGTCAGCATGGTGGATGGGTTGTTGCCTACCCTCACCACCTGTGTGTGTGACTCTGACAGGTATTCCATAGCAACATACAGCCTCACACATTACGAACGTGCTCTCTATCACTCTGACAGTTTCCCTCTTTCTCTCTTGTCTTTCTTTCTTTTTTTCCAGTTCATGAGTGTACAATAAGGAGAGGCAATCGTTTCGCAGAGCAGCAATCAGGAACAGGTACTTGTGTTTGCTCACAGTCATGTGTTAGTGTTGCAATAGGTACTTAAAACATGGGTCCCATATTACAGGTATTATAGGTGTGATACAGATCTTAGAGTCCTGTTAGAAAATCATAGCTGTGCTGCATGAAATCACTGGTTTGGGATGAAACACAAGGCTTTGCCATTGAGAATGATACATTTCAATAGGAAAATAAGACATTTGAGAAGCAAATGCAGTTTTCCCACGGTACCTGACCTGATAGATCGACCTAATGCACTCATCCATAAGGTGTATCCACATGCATTGTTTTGTGAGTCATTCATTGTATGTTCAGTATATGTACTGTATGTCCAACCTTTGAGAAGAAGTGGAAACATGGACGGCAGATATGTCAGGTTGAGAAACAAACTGTTGACCCTGTGACACACACAGACGGTTTACAGGTGTTATTGCAGGTGCAGCGAAATGCTTATGTTTCTAGCTCCAACAGTGCAGTAATATTTTATTTTATTTAACTAGGCAAGAACAAATTCTTATTTACAATGACAGCCTAGGATCAGTGGGTTAACTGCCTTGTTCAGGGGCAGAATGACAGATTTTTACCTTGTCAGCTCGGGGATTCGATCTAGCAACCTTTCAGTTACTAGTCCAACGCTCTAACCACTAGGAAACCTGCCGCCCCAATATCTAGCAATACAAAAAACTAAAAACAGTTGCAGACTCAGTACTTGGATGAGACAGCAGAGGTAGGAGTAAGAGCCAACACCCCCTGCCATCCATGACACTCCTCAGAAACACACACACACACACAGGAAAATGACTGACCTTCTCTGCAGGGTCCCCTGCTACCCCCCATTATCCATGTCTAAAAAAGCCTCCCTGTCTTCATATTGTGCAGGCTGTGTTCCTCTACCTCCCGCTCTACCTCCCTCTGACTAGCTTTCACCTTCATCTCTTAACTCAGTTTTCACTCCTCCCTACCTCTGCCATTCTCATCCTCACTGTCACTCCCACCCAACTCAGTCCATCTCGTCTCCCTTTCTGTCAGATTTCTCTCTCCTGTTTTCTCTATCACCACCACCGCATTTCTCTCTCAATCTTTCTCAATCAATCTCTCCTCATTTCACTCATTTAGTCACAGCTGATTTCCTTACCTTCTTCTGAGTTGACTAACTAAGAGAGGATGTCAATGAATGGACCCTACGGATGCTACATACAAATGCAGTGGTTAGTTTGGGTCTGGAGAGCTAGTGGAAGTGTTAGATGAATGAAGTGGTAATGGTAATCAGATGGACTAGAGTGGCTGGGGGTTGTGATTCTGGTTGGCTGGGTCTAGACTCTAGAGGGCTGGGCTGCCAGAGGATTCATCTCTTTCTATGCATGGGCAGTGGAGCGCTTGGCAGGCCAGCACTGTAAACTAAGCAGTGTAGATACGCGTTGTGTGTGTGGGTGTGTTACAAATCATAGAGATGACTTGGGGTCTCATAAACCCAGGGCTGGTCTCCTCTCCCATGCTGAGTGGGTAGCGGTTTGGGCTTTCTCAGGCGGCTAGAGAGGGAGAGACGGAAAGCTAACCAAGCGTAGCGAAGCAGCAGAGGAACAGAAAATAAATGGTATTAGCTCAACACAATACAACACAACACACCACTGTTTAACGCTCAGTCGAGTATCCAGGCCAGGAGCATCTTGCTGTTTCACACTCACTTCTCTCTATAATTCAACTGAAAAGGGGTTTTAATTGTATATTATTATTTGTCTGTGTGAAAATGTGTTTATTTAGGTTTTTAGTGTAGTGAGATGTTGCTTATGCATGGTGACAAATTCACCACCACTCTCAGTCAGAACTGTTTAAATATAACAGACTGAGACTCCAACAGACTGAGTTTAGTAGAGAATTTACCTGTTCCCTTTGAAAAGTGTAGTATTATATATGAGTGTTAATGTTTGATGAATCCTGGCCTTTCTTCTGACCAGCTGTTGATGGCAGACATTGGCAGACACCAGGTTTAGACTACCCTTGGTGAAGGTCTGGCTGCCAGAACTGTGATGAGGTTAAAAGTTGAAACTCTCCAAAAATGTCTGGTTATTTACCTTAGTAGGTATTAGAATGAAGAGAAAATGCACTGCACAATTGTGTTATGGAATGTTTGCAGAGTTGTATACACTATAATCAGAGATGAAGTGGTAAAAAATAGGTGCTCTCATCCAAAATAAAAAGGTGTGTAAACGGCATTTACATGCATTTCACTACATCACCGACTTTAATGAAATGAAGATGTATTCATTGAATATTAATGTACACAAAATGGAATTGTATGCGTTATACTGAAGAGTTATTTGTTGAAAATAAACACACACATTTAAGAAAGCATTTACCGCTATTAATTGCTAATGATTTAAATGAAATATTAACAGGTGCCATTGCAAAAAATTTGAATCTAGGGTAACAAGGATCCATATTCATTAAGAGTCATTAATCATTAAAAGCTTGCAAATGACAATTAGTTAAATGTTGATAAATGTTTAATGAACACATCAATAAATGATCATTATGCGTAATACTCATAGGATGGCAAAAAATCTGTGTGTGTGTGTTTACGGGCTGCAGATTACTGAGTATTTGCCTAAACTAAGCTTATTTTTCTATTATCTACAGCAGAGGTGAATAACTACAATGAAAAGTTTATTTATTTGTAAAGATGAGAGGCTGTTATTTAGATATCAGATTCCCCTCATAGTCTGTCTTTATAACCATACCAAACAGCCTTTACAATATAGTGGGTTTCATTGGTGAAACAAACCCTAACGAAATGTCTAGGTAAAAAACAACTTCAAAACCTGACAGTATTAATTGGTAATATTAGAACAAAAACACACAAGAAATACAAATAAGAAGACCACAAGAAAGTATACAGGGTCAATTCCAATACCATATTTACAATGTGAAGGGATACTGGAGTGATAGAGTAGAGGGGGTAAGGTGACTAGGCATCAAAATATATGATCGAGTAGCAGCAGCATAAATGACAGAGTAGCAGCAGTGTAAATTATAATTGTATGTGTGTGTTGTGTGTGTGGAGTCAGTATAAATGTGTGTGCATGTTATGTGTGTGTTGGAATGTCAGTGTGCGTGAGTGTGTAGAGTCCTGTGAGTATGCATAGAGTGCAATTTTTACAAGGGTCAACTCAGGTAGTCGGTGTAGCCATTCTGTTAGCTACACTACATGACCAAAAGTATGTGGACACCTGCTCGTCGAACATCTCATTCCAAAATGATGGGCATTAATATTCGGTTGGTCCCCCCTTTGCTGCTATAACAGCCTCCAATCTTCTTGGAAGGCTTTCCACTAGATGTATTGGAACGTTGCTGCGGAGACTTCCATTCAGCCACAAGAGCATTAGTGAGGTCGAGCACTGATGTTGGGCGATTAGGCCTGGCTCGCAGTCGGTTTTCCAATTCATCCTAAAGGTTTTCGATGGGCTGGAGGTCAGGGCTCTGTGCAGGCCAGTCAAGTTCCTCCACACCGATCTCGACAAACCATTTCTGTATGGACCTCACTTTGTACATGGGGGTATTGAAACAGGAAAGTGCCTTCCCCAATCTTCTCCAAAACAGCCACAGGCCATCATTCCTCCTCAACCAAACTTTACAGTTGGCACTATGCATTGGGGCAGGTAGTGTTCTCCTGGCATCCTCCAACCCCAGATTCGTCCGTCAGATTGCCAGATGGTGAAGCGTGATTCATCACTCCAGAGAACACGTTATGACTGCTCCAGAGTCCAATGGCGGCGAGCTGGTGATGGTGATCTTAGGCTTGTGTGAGGCTGCTCTGCCATGGAAACCCATCTCATGAATCTCCTGACAAACAGTTCCTGTGCTGACGTTGCTCCCAGAGGCAGTTTTGGAACTTGGTAGTGAGTGTTGCAACTGAGGACAGAATTTTTATGTGCTTCAGCACTCAGCGTCCCGTTCTGTGGATTTGTGTGGCCTAACACTTCACTTCGCAGCTGAGCCGTTGTTGCTCCTAAACATTTCCACTTCACAATAACAGCACTTACAGTTGACCGAGGCAGCTCAAGCAGGGCAGAAATTTGACTTGTTTGAAAGGTGGCATCCTATGATGGTGCCATGTTGAAAGTCACTAAGCTCTTCAGTAAGGCATTTTCTGCCAATGTTTGTCTATGGAGATTGCATGGCGGTGTGCTTAATTTTATACACCTGTCAGCAACGGGTGTGGCTGAAATAGCAGAATCCACTGACTTGAAGGGGAGTCCACATACTTTTGTATAGTGTATTTAGCAGTCTAATGGCTTGGGGATAGAAGCTGTTCAGGAGCCTGTTGGTATTAGACTTGATGCACCGGTACCGCTTGCCGTGCGGAAGCAGAGAGAATAATCTATGCCTTCGGTGGCTGGAGGCTTTAATGACTTAACAGGCCTTGATTGGCTAAGGGTGACGTTAGCTAGCAAACGCCATTGACTGGCTAGCTACCTTGCTAGTTTGATATCCAAGGCTGAAAACAACAATTTAAAACACTTGTTTGAATAAATACACCACTGATATTCACTTATGTAATGTGTTATTCTCCTTGAATTATCAAAAATACAAGATATAAGAGAGATGTTGTGCAACGTTTTCATGAGGAAAACCAAAATCACAACTTGGTGTGAACATCTAAATGTGTTAATGACAACCTATGCTTTTTCCACTGTAACGTTATAGGCGACGTTCTCCTTTTTTCACAGAAGTTATTTTACCAGTAGTACTTTAGAATTGCATGTTGAATGAACTGAATGAAAGTTACGGCCGGCCATGGCCGCTGCAATAGAATGTATAACGGCAGGCAGAGGTGTAAAGTAACTAATTACAACTACTCTCGTTACTGTAATTGAGTAGCTTTTCCTAGTACTTGTGCTGTTTAAATTAGTTACTTTTTACTTTCACCTGAGTAACTATTTTACACCAGTCATTTTACTTCTACTTTAGTCAAAATTCAAAAGGCACTTGCACATCTGAGCTATCTTTGTTGCAGGTTCATGGTAACAATTGAGTAACATCAAAGAAAAGAGAAACCTGCACACTGCTTTTTCTAGTATCACTGTTCTTTATTTTGCTTGATGTATTGGCCTCAAGGCCTTCATCAGAGCTTTTGTGAGTTTGTAATTTGCACTAAACGTCAGAGTAGGCTGAAGTGGTTAACAACAAGTCACTAGTTCATGTTCACATTTAAAACATAAAATGCATGGGCATTTCATCATAAAGACCTTTCGCGAATAATAAACTAAGGCCTCCACTTCAGCCTACCCTGACATTTTTATCCCGTACTGTACCCAATGATTTATGAAAACGTACTTGATATGTTGATGTCCTCATTATGGTTTTACAGACATGTTAAATATGTTTTATATACATAACTAATTAGAAAATGTATGAACTCTGAAGTTGTCATTTTTGCCTCCATGGATCGATTTACTTTGTTAACCAAAGAGATTTGTACTCAGACTAGAGGGCAGTCGGGAGGAGGCAAGATCGGGTGGGACCATTCTAGCCAATGAGAGGGCAGCTAAGCGTGTGAACAACAGGAACAGCTCCCATATAAAGTGTTTTTCCTCAAAGTTGCTGGAATGAAATGTGTCCTACTTATCAGTACACTTGTAAAAACCTAAGCAATGTGAAACTTCTATTCGATCAAATACAGTGCCTTCGGAAAGTATTCAGACCCTTTGACTTTTCCACATTTTGTTACATTACAGCCTTAATCTAAAATGGATTAAATAGTTTTTTTTTACTCATCAATCTACACGCAATACCCCATAATGACAAAGGAAAAACTGTTTTTTTGAAATTTAGATATATATATATATTTTTAAATATTACATTTACATAAGTATTCACACCCTTTACTCAGAACTTTGTTGAAGCACCTTTGGAAGTGATTACAGCCTTGAGTCTTCTTGGGTATCATGCTAAAAGCTTGGCACACCTGTGTTTGGGGTGTTTCTCCCATTCTTCTCCGCAGATCTTCTCAAGCTCTGTCAGGTTGGATGGGAAGCATTGCTGCACATCTATTTTCAGGTCTCTCCAAAGATGTTAGATCGGGTTCAAGTCCGGGCTCTGGCTGGGCCACTCAAGGACATTCAGAGACTTGTTCCGAAGCCACTCCTGTGTTGTCTTTGCTGTGTGCTTAGGGTCGTTGTCCTGTTGGAAGGTAAACCTATGCCCTCGTCGGAGGTCCTGAGCGCTCTGGAGCAGGTTTTCATCAAGGATCTCTCTGTACTTTGCTCTGCTCATCTTTCCCTCGATCCTGACTAGTCTCCCAGTCCATGCCGCTGAAAAACATCCCCACAGCATGATGCTGCCACCAGCATGCTTCACCGTAGGGATGGTGCCAGATTTCCTCCAGATGTGACGCTTCGCATTCAGTCCAAAGAGTTCAATCTTGGTTTCATCAGAACAGAGAATCTTGTTTCTCATGGTCTGAGAGTCCTTTAGGTGCCTTTTGGCAAACTCCAAGCTGGCTGTCATGTGCCTTTTATTGAGGAGTGGATTCTGTCTGGCCACTCTACCATAAAGGCCTGATTGGTGGAGTGCTGTAGAGATGGATGTCCTTCTGGAAAGTTCTCCCATCTCCACAAAGGAACTCTGGAGCTTTGTCAGAGGGACCATTGGGTTCTTGGTCACCTCCCTGACCAAGGCCCTTCTTCCTCGATTGCTCAGTTTGGCCGGGTGGCCAGCTCTAGGAAGAGTCTTTGTGGTTCCAAACTTCTTCCATTTAAGAATGATGGAGGCCACTGTGTTCTTAGGTACTTTCAATGCTGCATACATGTTATGGTACCCTTCCCCAGATCTGTGCCTCGACACAATCCTGTCTTGGAGCTCTATGGACAATTCCTTCAACCTCATGGCTTGGTTTTTGCTCTGACATACAGTGTCAATTGTGGGTCCTTATATAGACAGGTGTGTGCCTTTCCAAATCATGTTCAATCAATTGAATTTACCACAGCTGGACTCCAATAAAGTTTGATCAATGGAAACAGGATGCACCGGAGCTCAATTTTGAGTCTCATACCAAGTCTCATAGTCTGAATACTTATGTAAATAAGATATTTCAGTGTTTAATTTTATACATTTGCTAACATTTCTAAAAACCTTTTTCACTTTGTCATTATGGGGTATTGTGTTTAGATTGATGAAAAAAAATATATTTCATCCATTTTAGAATAGGGCTGTAATGTAACAAAATGTGGAAAAAGGAAAGGGGTCTGAATACTTTCCGAATGCACTGTAAATACACTTATAAATATGTATATAAATGGTCAAACCATTAATCATCCATTAACCCCCTAAGGTCAATGTGCGGGTCCCCGTATAAATCTAATTAGCACAATACAAAAATCCCCATAAAAATCAGTAAATTTAAGCTAGAGATATCTTTGCATAAGATGCGTCTCATAAGATGCGTCCTCAATCCACGCATCTGTGGTGAAAAGTGACAGAGCTAGAGTGGTGTTTGTCAGACCATGAGACAAGGCCTCACAAGACTCGTCTGAAGGTCCCCCGGTACCAGTTTTTTTTTAAAATATGGAAGTATATATGGAGACTGTTTAGTGAAAAAGGGGTAAATACATGTAAAAAATAAAAAATAAAAATGTTTCCTGATATTTCTCATATCTCTCAGAAATAGGACATACACTTCAGAACAAACGTATTTTCAATTTTTTTGTTCCATGTAATGAAACTGTTATTTAATGTGTTTGTATGGGATAATAGCAGCCATATAGTCCCCACCATATAGCCCCCCCAATATAGCCCCCCGAGTTTACAGTAACTCCTGGTTTATATACTGTGATGGTTTATATACTGTGATGAAACACCTTATTAAGTATCTTATGAATCATTAATAATAATAAAACGTGTGTTTATAAATGTGTAAAGGACTATGTTGAGATTGCTTTTTGACATTTAGAAATGTAGGAACAATGATTATAATCATCATAATTATATTATGTAAGTAAACTCTTTACAAACTGTTTATAAATTGTTTATTAAGGGTCCTTAATATAAAGTGTTACCAACTTTTTTCCTGCTGATAAGTCAGTCAAAAACAGTTACAGCTGGCACGTTATTGCCTATGGGAGATATTTCTACACTGATTTCTCTACTTGTTCTGTGCGGACTTGTTAGGCTGAAAGATCAAAGCACTACACATGTCGTCTATGAAAGAAAAAGGATTTGAATATCATCACAGGTGTTCGGAGAAGGTCACCATTAAAAACACTAAACTCCCATAATTTATAGTGCTGCTCGGGAAGCAAGGGCTCAGCCTTGTTTATTCTAGCCTTTGGACCTCAGCCACATGCCAATAGACATGGGTATAGCATTATTTAGGGAAGCAGAATTTACATATAAATTGGGAATTGGAGGTAAGCGAGTGGAAAAGAGAGGAAGGAGAGGGAGAGAGGAACAGCAGGCTGACAATACAAGCTTTTTGCTGCGAGTGAGGCTGGCAGTTGTGTTCTTGAGGCTTGTTTGCTGAACTGTTTTAGAGGCTCAAATCTCCATAATGTTGCTGCCCATATCTCCCCTATTCCTGACTCCCTGGCTAGATCTTCTAGCTCGTAACCTCTACGGGATCGGTCCCCGACCCGCGGGACGGTTGAGCTAACGTAGGCTAATGTGATTAGCATGAGGTTGTAAGTAACAAGAACATTTTCCAGAACATAGACATATATCTGATATGGGCAGAAAGCTTAAATTATTGTTAATCTAACTGCACTGTCCACTTTACAGTAGCTGTTACAGTGAAATAATACCATGCTATTGTTTAAGGAGAGTGCACAGTTATGAACTTGAAAATGTATTAATAAAACAATTAGCATATTTGGGCATACTTGATACAACATTTTTGCACATACACTGATGCCATCTAGTGGCCAACATCTAAATTGCACCTAAACTGGAATAATTCATTGGGGACTTTCTCTTGCATTTCAAAGATGATGAACAAAAAAAGTGCATGTTTTTTTCTTTGTATTATCTTTTACCAGATCTAATGTGTTATATTCTCCTACATTAATTTCACATTTCCACAAACTGCAAAGTGTTTCCTTTCAAATGGTATCAATAATATGCATATCCTTGCTTCAGGTCCTGAGCTACAGCCAGTTACATGTCATTTTAGGCTTATTCCCTCCGTAAGGCAATCAAACAGGCAAAATGTCAGTACAGAGACAAAGTGGAGTCGAAATTCAACGGCTCAGACATGAGACGTATGTGGCAGGGTCTACAGACAACCATGGATTGCAAAGAGAAAACCAGCCACATATCTGACACCGACGTCTTCCTCCCAGACAAGCTAAACACCTTCTTCACCCACTTTGAGGATAACACATTGCCACCGACGCAGCCCGCTCCCAAGGACCGTGGGCTCTCGTTCTCCTTGGCTGACGTGAGTAGGACATTTAAGCGTGTTATCCCTCGCAAGGCTGCCTGCCCAGACAGCATCGCTAGCTGCATTCTCAGAGTATGCGCAGAGGCTGTAGTGTTTATGGACATATTCAATCTTTCCCTATCCCAGTCTGCTGTCCCCACTTTCGTCAAGATGTCCACCATTGTTCCTGTACCCAAGAAAGCAAAGGTAACTAACTAAATGAATATCGCTCCATAGCACTCACTTCTGTCATCATGAAGTGCTTTGAGAGTCTAGTTAAGAATCATATCACCTCTACCTTATCTGATACCCTAGACCCACTTCAATTTGCTTACCGCCCCAATAGATCCACAGACGATGCAATCGCCATTGCACTGCACACTGCCCTATCCCATCTGTACAAGAGGAATACCTTTGTCAGAATGCTGTTCATTGACTATAGCTCAGCCTTCAACACCATAGTACCCTCCAAGCTCATAGTTAAGCTCGGGGCCCTAAGTCTGAACCCCATCCTGTGCAACTGGGTCCTGGACTTCCTGACGGGTGCCCCCAGGTTGTGAAACTAGGAAAAAACACCTTACTGATCCTCAACATAGGGGCCCCATAAGGGTGTGTGCTCAGTTCCCTCCTGTACTCCCTGTTCACCCATGACTGCGTGGCCTCGCACGCCTCCAATTCAATCATCAAGTTAGCAATAGGCCTGATTACCAACAATGACGAGACAGCCTACAGGTTGGAGGTGATGGCCCTGGCAGAGTGGTGCCAGGAAAATAACCTCTCTCTCGTCAACAAAACTAATGTCAACAAAATGAGGGAGCTGATCGTGGCCTTCACAACAGCAGAGGGAGCACGCCCCTATCCACATCAACAGGATCACAGTGGAGAAGGTGGAAAGTTCCTCAGCGTACACATCACTGACAATCTGAAATGGTCCACACACACAGACAGTGTGGTGAAGTCACAACAGCTACCCTTCAACCTCAGGAGGCTGAAGAAATTCGCTTGGCCCCTAAGACCCTCAGAAACTTTTACAGATGCACAATTGAGAGCATCCTGTCTCACTGCCTAGTACGGCAACTGCACCACCCGCAACCGCAGGGCTCTCCAGAGGGTGGTACGGTATGCCCAATGCCTCACTGCCTGCCCTCCAGGACATCTACAGCACCTGATGTCACAGGAAGGCCAAAAAGATCATCAAGGATATTAAACACCTGGCTACTCAACCCTGCACCTTAGTGGCTGGCACTGGCCACTTTAATAATGGAACACTAGTCACTTAAATAATATTTACATACTGCTTTACTCATCTCATATGCATAAGCTGCATTCTATTCTACTGTATTTAGTCAGTGCCACTCCGACATTGCTCGTCCTATATTTGTACATTTCTTAATTCCAATTCCACTTTTGGAGCTAGGAACACAAGCATTTCGCTACACCTGAAATAACATCTGCTAAATATGTGTATGTGACCAATAAAATGTGTTTTGATTTGACCGTCAGCAAGACAAAGGAGCTGATTGTGGACTACAGGAAACAGAGGACCGAGCACACTCCAATCCAAATCGTTGGGGCTGTAGTGGAGTGGGTGAAAGCTTCAAGTTCCTCGGTGTCCAAATCCCTAAGGAATTTTCATGGTCCACACACACCAACACAGTCGTGAAGAGGGCGTGACAACTCCTCTTCCCCCTGAAAAGATTTGTCATGGTCCCTCAGATCCTCAAAAGGTTCTACAGCTGCACCATTGAGAGCATCTTACGGCCCAGTACATCACTGAGGCCGAGCTCCCTGACATCCTGGTCAGAGAAAGGCCCTAAAAATTGTCAAAGACTCTAGCCACCCAAGTCATAGACTGTTCTCTCTGCTATCGCACGGCATGCTGTACCAATGCACCAAGTATAAACCAACAGGACCCTAAACAGCTTCTACCTCCAAACCATAAGACGGCTAAATAGTTAGTAAAATTGTTAACCAATAGCTACCTAGACTATCTGCATTGACCCTTTTTGCACTAACACTTTTGACTTTATTATCTATCCTGTTGCCTAGTAACTTTATCCCTACCTACAGTGCATTCGAAAAGTATTCAGACCTCTTGACTTCTTCCACATTTTGTTCCATTACAGCCTTATTCTAAAATTGATTACATTATTTATTTAACACAATACCCCATAATGACAAAGCAAAGACTGTTTTTTATTTACCTTTTTTATTTACCTTTACCTTATTTACATAAGTATTCAGACCCTTTGCTATGAGACTCGAAATTGAACTCTGGTGCATCCTGTTTTCATTCATCATCCTTGAGATGTTTCTACAACTTGATTTGAGTCCACCTGTGATACATTTAATTGATTGGACATGATTTGGAAAGACACACACCTAAGGTCCCACAGTTGACATCGCATGCCAGAGCAAAAACCAAGCCATGAGGTTGAAGGAATTGTCTGTAGACCTCCGAGACAGGATTGTGTCGAGGCACAGATCTTGGGAAAGGTACCAAAACATTTCTGCAGCATTGAAAGTCTCCAAGAACACAGTGGCCTCCATCATTCTAAATGGAAGAAATGTGTCACCAAGACTGATTGAGCAATCGGGGAAGAAGGGCCTTGGTCAGGGAGGTGACCATGAACCCGATGGTCACTCTGACAGAGCTCCAGAGTTCCTCTGTGGATAGGAGAACCTTCCTGGACAGGAGAACCTCCCTAAATGACAACCATCTCTACAGCACTCCATCAATCAGGCAGTTATGGTAGAATGGCCAGACGGAAGCCACTCCTCAGTAAAAGGCACATGACAGCCCGCTTGGAGTTTGCCAAAAGGCACCCAAAGGATTCTCAGACAATGAGAAACAAGGTTCTCTGGTCTGATGAAACCAAGATTGAACTCTTTGGCCTGAATGCCAAGCTTCACATCTTGAGGCAACCTGGCACCATCCCTTACGGTGAAGCATGGTGTTGGCAGCATCATGCTGTGGGGATGTTTTTCAGCGGCAGGGACTGGGAGACTAGTCAGGAATTGAGGGAAAGATGAACGGAGCAAAGTACAGAGCGATCCTTGATGAAAACCTGCTCCAGAGCGCTCAGGACCTCAGACTGGGGCGAAAGTTCACCTTCCAACAGGACACTGACCGTAAGCACACAGCCAAGACAACACTGGAGTTGCTTCGGGACAAGTCTCAGAATGTCCTTGAGTGGCCCTCCCAAAGCCCGGACTTGAACCCGATCAAAGAATGGGAGAAACTCCCCAAATACAGGTGTGCCAAGCTTGTAGCGTCATACCCAAGAAGACTCAAGGCTGTAATCGCTGCCAAATGTGCTTCAACAAAGTACTGAGTAAAGGGTCTGAATACTTATGTAGATGCAATAGTTCAGTTTTTATTTTTTATCATTTCTAAAAACCTGTTTTTGCTTTGTCATTATGGGGTATTGTGTGTAGATTGATTAGGAGAACAAACTATTTAATACATTTTAGAATAAGGCTGTAACGTAACAAAATGTGGAAAAAGTCAAGGAGTCTGAATACTTTCCAAATGCACTGCACATGTACATATCTACCTCAATTACTTCCTACCCCTGCAAATAAACACGTTACACTCTAATAAAAAGGTGTTATCTAGAACCTAAAAGGGTTCTTTTGCTGTCCCTATATGATTAGCCTTTGAAGAACCCTTTTGGTTATAAGTAGAACCATTTTGCGTTCCATGTAGAACCCTTTCCACAGAGGGTTCTACATGGAACCCAAACGGTTTCTATCTAGAACCCAAAAGGGTTGTCCTTTGGGGACCGCGGAAGAACCCTTTGGAACCCTTTTTGTACTGTGTGTACTGGTACCCTGTGTATACAGCCAAGTTATCCTTACTCATTGTGCGTTTATTACTTATGTTATTATTTTTCTATCTTTTCTATTTTTTTCTCTGTGTATTGTTGGGAAGGGCCCGTAAATAAGCATTGCACTGTTAGTTGGATTTGATTTGAATCATTTGATGTATTTCTGAGATCTAGCCAACATAATTTGTGATCTCTTATGCCAATATGTTCTTCATACCTGCTTCATTACTGAATATGAAATATTACCACTACCTTTTTCAAACCATGTCGAACTTTATGAGGAAGAAAATCACCAAATCAAAAAGTACAGAAACACAATAAGTATATAGGCCTACAGTTTTATAATCCAATAGATTAACCTAGTGATGTAACTTCTAACATTTTCATCCTAGTTGATGCTATTATAAGTGTCACTGTCTTTAATTTGACTGAATCTGAGAGGTCATTGCTAAGTGGTTGTTGATTCTCTGTAAACAAATCAAAATGCAACAACGCCATTCTTCGGCAGTTGCCACAGCAATTGCTAAAAAACATCAATGCAGCTTGAGAGCCAAGCAAATAAAAGGTGTCTACTTATTAGGGGCATATTAACGGCAAATTGATTTTGCCTGGAATAAAAGGTCACGATAAATGGCTTATGTGAGCCGCTATCTCCGCTATTTATCAGCTCTCCATCTACAATCTAATAAATTAACGCCACCATGCCGTTCAGTGGCTACAGCGAATGGAAAGTCTGCTTGTAGGGAAGCTACTTTATAAAATGTCACTTTGTAATGTCAAATTATGGATTTTGTGTCAGAGACTCAACAAATACCTGGTGGTTTTCGATTTTGGTTTGCAATTGTCTGATAAATTAGCCTCCTTCGCTATAAAGCGTTTTATGTTACCTCCACCAGCCCCACCCCATTTCATATTAGGGAGTTGGCTTGAAGACTAAGTGTTTCCTCTTGGACTCTATTATAGCTATTATTGTTACACTCTTATAAAAAAAAAAAGGTGCAATCTAGAACCTTAAATGGTTCTTCAGCTGTCCCCATAGGAGAATCCTTTGAATAACCCTTTTTGGTTCCAGGTAGAACCCTTTCAACAGAGGATTCTATATCGAACCCAAAAGGGTTCCACCTGGAATCCTATGGGCACAGCCGAAGAACCCTTTTGGATCCCTTTTTTCTAAGAGTGTATAGTTTGGGGCTAATAAGGATTGGGGAAGGGGAGGCCTATTTGATTGTAAAAAGGAGGGGTTGGATGGACCACAAACCAGTGCTATTGAATGGGGTTAATGTAATAGGCTTTGAGGGGTGTGTGTGTGTGTGTGTGTGAGTGTGTGAGTGTGTGTGTGTGTGTGTGTGTGTGTGTGTGTGTGTGTGTGTGTGTGTGTGTGTGTGTGTGTGTGTGTGTGTGTGTGTGTGTGTGTGTGTGTGTGTGTGTGTGTGTGTGTGTGTGTGTTCAAAGTTAATTAGGCTGTGAGCATGCGTGTGCATGTATTTAACCTAGGTGAAAGGACCAGGAGAAAGAAAATGACCTGAATGCCAAGTGTCACGTCTGGAGGAAACCTGGCACCATCCCTACGGTGAAGCATGCTATAGGGATGTTTTTCAGCGGCAGGGGCTGGGAGACAAAAAAAAAGGTGTATAAATGACAAAAGGTGGGGGGGTTGAAAATGTCCCAAGTGCTTGCATGTGTGTATGTTTCTACACGTGTGCTATCCATGTGTACACCTATGATTTACCTGTAATTCACTTTGGATTTACCTACTGTATAATGATTGTCTCTCTCACTCACTAAACCAAACTGTCAAATTGGATTTTGAATAAAGTTGCCTGCCTACAGTTTGATGTCCTCCTGATTACAATTCTGTTCCTTCCACCACCAGCACCTCTGAAAGATTAGCATATTTGAGCAGGCATGCAGAACAACCCCTCAGGTTTTTTGGGCTCTGCTGGCCTCGCTCAGTTTTGACCAAATGGATGCAGTTGTCATAGCAACACGACTCCCTCCACCCCCCCATCGAATCACAGCAATTGCAGCGGCAACGGGACTCCACGGACGATGACTCCATTTCTCATCCAAATGATGCTGATGAGACGGCTGTGTTCTGCCCTGAGTACATAAACACACGTGGTCATGACGGAGATGCAGTACAGAAAGAAGTAGGGGAAAAGGAGAGGAGAGGAGAGAAGAGGAATAGCTGAGCCAGAAGAAGACAAGAGGGGAATATCTCCCTTTAGGGAAAACTTCAGGGAGATCCTAGTCCCAGAACAACTACACTCTTCGTAAAAAGGGTTCCAAAAGTGTTCTTCGGCTGTCTCCATAGGAGAACCCTTTCTGGTTCCAGGCAGAACCCATTTCTGTTCCATATAGAACCCTCTGTAAAAAAGGGCTCTACATGGAACCCAAAATGGTTTTTACCTAGAAACTAAAGGGTTCTACCTGGAACCAAACTCGGTTCTTAAAATAGTTTTATGGGGACAGGCGAAGAATTCTTTTAGGTTCGAGATAGCACCATTTTTTCTAAGAGTATACAACTAGGATAAAGCACAAGCAATTAATGGGACAAATTATCTACAGTGTGGTGTGTCTGCAGTGTCTGAGAAATACATTTAGATTCACATTTGCTCCTTTTATTATCCCTTAGTGCTATACATGTGAATTGGATGATGCAATTACTGGGAGAGCTCTGAATATTTAATTCAAGGATGTGTGAGCCCAGCACTGTAAGTTTGGCTTTTGCCTTGGAGCTGTGTTTCATCTCAGTTTGCTAGTTGTCTGGTTGTAGTCCTAGCTTAGCAGTGCATGTACTGTATGGTCCTGTAAGACACAAAAAAAAATCATAATTTTTACACTCAGGCCGACTGGCTGTGGTATAGTGATGTTAGCAATGGGGAGAGTGGGGTAAGTCGAGTAATTTTTAACTTTCAGCATCACTCCGTCAAGGGAATTATAGTATTATTTATAGCAAAGATATTAACATACAGTACCAGTCAAAAGTTTGGATACACCTACTCATTCAAGGGTTTTTCTTTACTTTTACTAATTTCTACATTTTAGAATAATATTGAAGACATCAAAACTATGAAATAACACACATGGAATCATGTAGTAACCAAAAAAGTGTTAAACAAATCAAAATATATCTTAAATTTGAGATTCTTCAAAGTAGTCACCCTTTGCCTTGATAACAGCATTCCACATTCTTGGCACTCTCTCAACCAGCTTCACCTGGAATGCTTTTCCAACCGTCTTGAAGGAGTTCCCTCATGTGCTGAGCACTTGTTGGCTACTTTTCCTTCACTCTACGGTCCAACTCATCCCAAACCATCTCAATTGGGTTGAGGTTGAGTGATTGTGGAGGCCAGGTCATCTGACGCAGTACTCCATCACGCTCCTTCTTGGTCAAATAGCCCTGGAGGTTTGTTGGGTCATTATCCTGTTGAAATACAAATGACAGTCCCACTAAGCGCAAACCAGATTGGATGGCATATCGCTGCAGAATGCTGTGGTAGCCATGCTGGTTAAGTGTGCCTTAACCTCTCTTGGGTAGGGGGCAGTATTTTCACGTCCGGATGAAAAGCGTGCCCAGAGTAAACTGCCTGCTACTCAGGCCTAGATGCTAGGATATGCATATTATTAGTAGATTTGGATAGAAACACTCTGAAGTTTCATATGGCAGGCAAAAACCTGAGAAAAAATCCAACCAGGAAGTGGGAAATCTGAGGTTTGTAGTTTTTCAACTCTTTGCTTATATAAGATACAGTGGAAATGGGGTCATATTGCACTTCCTAAGGCTTCCACTAGATGTCAACAGTCTTTAGAACCTTGTTTGTGGCTTCTATTGTGTAGTGGGGGCGGATGAGAGGGGAATGAGTCAGTGGTCTGCCAGAGAGCCACGAGCTGACCATGTGCGTTCACGTGAGAGAGTTAGCTTGCGTTCCATTGCATTTCTGAAGACAAAGGAATTCTCCGGTTGGAACATTATTGAAGATTTATGTTAAAAACATCCTAAAGATTGATTCTATACATCATTTGACATGTTTCGAGGGACTGTAACGGAACTTTTTGACTTTTCGTCTGCACCTAGTGATCGCGCGTCATGAATTTTGATTACTGGGCTAAACGCGCAAACAAAAAGGAGGTATTTGGACATAAATTATGGACTTCATCGAACAAAACAAACATTTATTGTGGAACTGGGATTCCTGGGAGTGCATTCTGATGAAGATCATCAAAGGTAAGTGAATATTTATAATGCTATTTCTGACTTCTGTTGACTACACAACATGGCGGATATCGTTTTGGGTTGTGTTGGTCTCTGAGCGCTGTACTCAGATTATTGCATGGTGTGCTTTTTCCGTAAAGTTTTCTTGAAATCTGACACAGCGGTTGCATTAAGGTGAAGTGGATCTAAAATTCCATGAATAACAGCTGTATCTTTTAGCAATGTTTATTATGAGTATTTCTGTAAATTGATGTGGCTCTCTGCAAAATCACCGGATGTTTTGGAACTACTGAACATAACGTGCCAATGTAAACTCAGATTTTTGGATATAAATATGAACTTTACCGAACAAAACATACATGTATTGTGGAACATGAAGTCCTATGAGTGTCATCTGATGAAGATCATCAAAGGTTAGTGATTAATTTTATCTATATTCCTGCTTTTTGTGACTCCTCTCTTTGGCTGGAAAAATGGCTGTGTTTTTCTGTGACTTGGCTCTGACCTAACATAATTGTTTGGTGTGCTTTCGTCGTAAAGCCTTTTTGAAATCGGACACTGTGGCTGGATTTACAACAAGTGTTTGAAGAATACTTGTATGTTTGAAGAATTTGAATTATGGGATTTCTGTTGTTTTGAGTTGGCGCCCTGCAGTTTCACTGGCTGTTGACGAGGTGAGAAGCTACCGTCCCACATACCCTAGAGAGGTTAAACTCTAAAACAATCACAGACAGTGTCACCAGCAAAGCACCCCACACCATCACACCTTCTCTTCCATGCTTCCCGGTGGGAACCACACATGAGATCATCTGTTCACCTACTCTGCGTCTCACAAAGACATGGCGGTTGGAACCAAAAATCTCTAATTTTGACTCATCAGACCAAAGGACAGATTTCCACCGGTCTAATGTCCATTGCTCATGTTTCTTGGCCCAAGCAAGTCTCTTCTTCTTATTGGTGTCCTTGAGTATTGGTTTCTTTGCAGCAATTCCACCATGAAGGCCTGATTCATGCAGTCCCCTCTGAAAAGTTGATGTTGAGATGTGTCTGTTACTTGAACTCTGTGAAGCATTTATTTGGGCTGCAATCTGAGGTGCAGTTAACTCTAATAAACCTATCCTGCAGCAGAGGTAACTCTGGGTCTTCCTTTCCTGTGGCGGTCCTCATGAGAGCCAGTTTCATCATAGCGCTTGATGGTTTTTACAACTTTACTTGAGGAAACTTTCCAAGTTCTTGAAATGTTCATCATTGACTGACCTTCATGTCTTAAAGTAATGATGGACTGTCGTTTCTCTTTGCTTATTTGATCTGTTCTTGACATAATATGGACTTGGTCTTTTACCAAATAGGGCTTCTGTATCTTCTGCCTTGTCATCTTCTGCCTTTATCTTCTGCCTTGTCACAACAAAACTGATTGGCCCAAATGCATTAAGAAGGAAAGAAATTCCACAAATTAACCTTTAACAAGGCACATACCTCATGAAGCTGGATGAGAGAATGCCAAAAGTGTGCAAAGCTGTCATCAAGGCAAAGGGTGGCTACTTTGATGAATCTCAAATATAACATATATTTTGATTTGTTAAACTTTTTTGGTTACTACATGATTCCATATGTGTTATTTCATAGTTTTGATGTCTACTATTATCCTCAAATGTAGAAAATATTAAAAATAAAGAAAAACCCTTGAATAAGTAGGTGTGTCCAAACTTTTGACTGGTAGTGTATATTTCAGGATGTTACTTATCCTTAGAAATAATCTGAATACTTATAAACATTACAGTTTTGAAAAGATCGCTTGTCCCAAAGAAATGGTCTCTTGGCATAAGGGGTAAATTGAGCTGCGGGACAGGGTAAGTTAAGCTGCCTACAAATGTTGTACTGAATGAAGTACTACCACTACCTTTTTAAAACCATGTCGAGCTTTATTTCCCAAACACAATTCAACACAATAACAATCACTTTTTGTCTTTTAATCATTTGAACACAGGCTTAACAGCAAACATTTCTTTTTACACTTTTAACATAGGCCAGGTCCTGTTGTTACCTCATATCCCAGCCTTAATGCCTTGCCTTACTCCTGCGAATATTTTTTTTAATTTGCTCAACTTGCCATTGGTTCAACCATTTGCTCAACTTACCCCATGGCCATTGGATCAACTTACCCCAAAGCAAACATTTTGACTATATTAGCCCACACAGCTACAACGATGCACTTTCATGCTAGGTTTAGGATATTGAAACGTATAGGGACCCCAACTGATGTATAGAACAATCTTAAACATGATCTACCTTGGTTTAGATACAGTATCATGAAACATCTAACACAATAAATGTATTTGATTTGGTGAAAATACATTTTTTGGACCTAACTTGCTTACCAATTTTTCCATGTGATTTCTTTCTTCACAGACTCCATAAAATAATGACTTCTTCCTAAATACTGTATTTGATCAACTGATGAATTTTGTGTGTGGATTCCTACAAACAAGTGTGTCTCATCGCATCACTTTGGCTCAATTTACCCCACTGTCCCCTACTGTGGTATACCATTTGGTTTATAGCAGACATGGCCAAGTGTCTTTGCAGAAGTGTGTTTGTGCATCTGCATTTGTGTCTTTTTGTGTGTGTGTGTGTGTGTGTGTACATGGGTGCACACGTGCGTACATGCACGTGTGTGTGTACGCCAGCCTGTTGTGCACAGATGTCCCATTGCTGTAATTGAAGATGATGAAGGGGCTGTCTGTGTGTGGGGATATTGCTCATGGAACACTTATAAATCAAAGTGACACATGCTGGTAATTGATGATGTGTTTTGCTGTAGCTACAGTAGCATCTGTAAACAGAGGTGGTCTGCCTTTCCTAAAAAAAAGAAAGTGTAAGTATAAATCCACTAGATGCAGGAGAACCAAGGATAGCCTCCTTCTTATTTTGGCGTTCAAATGCGTGCTGCCTTTTCAAATGACTAATTTGTTTGTGTTTGATACTGGGGGTGCATCTGTAGACTACATCTGTGGCTTTTGACTACACTTGTAAATATGTTAAATTACCAAGAACATTTGGGCAAGTCTATCATACACATCAGCAACACACACTTAATCACACATTTCCTCACATTCTCTTCATACTGAGACACATACACATCAGCACACATACAGTAAGCCTCTCCCAGTTCCAATCGAGTTGTCAGCATGCTGCTTTCAGTACAACCTTGCCCTGATGTGTGAAAAAACAAAATCCTTCAGAAGCCTTCGGAAGGCCACTTCTTCCCCTCCTTCCTAAAGGACGGAGGGATGAGCTCTATCTCTTTCTCTCTCCTCCAGCTCCCTGACCTCTGACCCAGGAAGTCTAATTAGTGCACAGCGGCTCTTTAATGTGGAAAATGATGAGAAATGCATAGCCACGGATATGCAGATGATGAACCCTGGTTACCCCGCCCTCGGCTGGATGAACAACCATGGCGTTGGAGTCAAGGTCCTGGGCATGTGAAGTGTGGGTAGTGGAGATGGGAGTGAGGCAGTCAGCACACTCACTTAATCAGTGATTGAGATGCTGTGTTTCTGCGTTTCAAGTAGGGAATAAATTATGGAACTTTGAGACAACTAATAGAAAACCTGGGGCGTTTAACCTCTCACTCACACTTACTGTGCATACATACACAATCATTTACTAAGCAAACCTGGGGCGTTAATTCTCTCACTCACACTTACTGTGCATACATACACAGTCATTTACTAAGCAAACCTGGGGCGTTAATTCTCTCACTCACACTTACTGTGCATACATACACAGTCATTTACTAAGAAAACCTGGGGCGTTTAACCTCTCACTCACACTTACTGTGCATACATACACAATCATTTACTAAGAAAACCTGGGGCGTTAATTCTCTCACTCACACTTACTGTGCATACATACACAATCATTTACTAAGAAAACCTGGGGCGTTTATCTTCTCACTCACACTTACTGTGCATACATACACAATAATTTACTAAGCAAACCTGGGGCGTTAATTCTCTCACTCACACTTACTGTGCATACATACACAATCATTTACTAAGCAAACCTGGGGCGTTAATTCTCTCACTCACACTTACTGTGCATACATACACAATCATTTACTAAGAAAACCTGGGGCGTTAATTCTCTCACTCACACTTGCTGTGCATACATACACAATCATTTACTAAGAAAACCTGGGGCGTTAATTCTCTCACTCACACTTACTGTGCATACATACACAATCATTTACTAAGAAAACCTGGGGCGTTTAACCTCTCACTCACACTTACTGTGCATACATACACAATCATTTACTAAGCAAACCTGGGGCGTTTATCTTCTCACTCACACTTACTGAGCATACATACACAATCCTTTACTAAGAAAACCTTGGCAAAACAAAAACAAAAAGACCATTCCAAGAGTGTCTTTAATAACCTCTTTGGGCTAGGGGACAGTATTTTCACGTCCGGATGAAAAGCGTGCCCAAAGTAAACTGCCTGCTATTCAGGCCCAGAAGCTAGGATATGCATATATTTGGTAGATTTGGATAGAAAACACTGTAAAGTTTCTAAAATTGTTAAAATATTGTCTGTGAGTATAACAAAACTTATTTGGCAGGTGAAATCCCAAGGACAAACCATCCAGGAAAAAAAATAATTTAGGTCACTGTTTTCAATTGGTTTTTCTATGGGAAACTATATTTATGAGGCACCTGGTTGCAGTTCCTCTGTCTTCCACTAGATGTCAACAGTCTTTAGAAATTGGTTGATGTTTTCCTTTTGAGAAATTAAGAAGTAGTGCTGTTCAGTGTGAGTGTCAAGCCAAGTGGACTCTATTGTTTGTTGCGCGCGACCTGGAGCTCGCTCAAAGTTGATTTTATCCCCTATTGAACACAGTATATTCCGTCTTAAATTTGATTGATGATTTACGTTTTAGGATACGTAAAGTTGGATTAGGAAAGTTGTTTGAAATGTTTGGAACAAGTTTACAGGTAACTTATTAGATCATTTGTAGTCATGTTGGGCGAGTTGGAACCGGTGTATTTCTGAATCAAACGTGCTAAATAAATGGACATTTTGGGGATATAAAGAAGACATTTATCGAACAAAAGGACCATTTGTGATGTTTCTGGGACATTTTCGAGTGCCAACAGAAGAAGATCTTCAAAGGTAAGGCATAAATTATATCGTTATTTCTGACTTTCGTGTCGCACCTGCCTGGTTGAAATATTATTTTCATGTGTTTGTATGATGGGGCGCTGTCCTCAGATAATCGCATGGTTTGCTTTCGCCATAAAGCCTTTTTGAAATCTGACACGGCGGCTGGATTAACAAGAAGTTAAGCTTTATTTTGGTGTATTGCACTTGTGATTTTATGAAAGTTAAATATTTCTAATATTCTAATTTCTAATTTAATTTTAATTTGGCGCTCTGCAATTTCACCGGATGTTCCGCTAGCGGAACGTCTAGCCGTAACAGGTGATGACCACATGAAACTGCCTCAACAACCTAACACATAACCATGCTATTGACAAGGCCCCTGTCAGAAACAGGATATGATGCGATATCGACTGAATGCTCACCGGTGCTCTGTTTACCATCACATTGTGTTTTCATTTGACTGCATTGAAAATACCCACAGTAGATGAAGTTACATTGAGCTGTGTGATGTAAGCCAGAAGCAAGACGGCTGAATAAATACTGGCATCTTTATTGACTTCCATCATTCACTTTAAAGAAGGGCCCATTTTGGATCTCCATGAAACAAATTAGGTTCTAGATGTAATCATATTAAAATTGTCAGGGGCGTAATAGTTGCATTAACTCCATATAATGCCATAAATTGAAGAAAACATTGAAATACAATCATATTATTGATAATGCAAATCGTTTTTTCCTTCATTGACACAGCTTTTGGGGGCACTGAAAACAACAGCGACAATACGACCTCACTTGTTATGACTAGAGGAGTAAGCACAAATATGTTTTTCTATAAAGGACACAATTATTACCACAGGGAATGTGATATGAACTCTCTCTCTCTCTACACTCTAATCAAGTTCTAGTACCTCAATTTCCATGTTTCAAAAACTCTCCACACACTACAAAGCCCTCGCAAAAAAACACATATTTGCCTTGCCAGACGGCCAATTACAGCCAGAAATGATTTGTTGTTCCTTTTTTCATTTCTGCGGTCCAGGCTTTTGAGAAAGTATCAGCAGAGGTGAGGATGGAGGACGCATATTCATGACTCTCAGGACCATTAGTAGTGTGTAGGTGGACTCGGCCTGATAAACAAATCGAGTGAAGAGGAGTTGGAAGGCCTAAAACAGCTAGCTACCTACAGCTGACCTAGACATGTTACTCACACTTCACGCAGTGAGTAATACACTCTTCACACTGAGGAATTAGTAGGAAAGAGCTGATTAGAAGGCTGAAGAAAAATGAAGCTGTAGGTAAGCAAGTAATGTAAATGTAATGCTGCACTAACGACCACTTGAGATGTACTACTGTATAAAAACGTGTATAAGGTGTTGGTATTGTATTGAATCACCTGAACCATACTTTCCTTTAAAAAATGTAGGTTTTATTATCATACACACCGGATGGGCCAGTGAAATGTGTTTTTTTACAGGGTCAGCCATAGTAGTACGGCACCCCTGGAGCAAATAGGATTTGGCTTTGCAAAGTTACTAACCCCTCTAAATTGACAGAGGTAGCATAGCGGATGAAATATTGACCATTCGGAGGGCGATCAGCTCGTTACATACCTGCCCTTGTTAATCAGCCTAAAAGAGCAGCATGCAACATTCATGGAGTAGGATTTATAGCCGAACACCCTTTAAATAGACTGAAAAGCATTCAACAAGGCCTCTCAAATAATTGATGGACCAAATAACAAGTAAGACTTCACTACATCTCGTAGTGAATGAAGAATTCATGAAACTCCGACTAAGGCTGAGGACTCAGCCCATGCTAATGATAAGCTATGATTAAGATTTTACAAGTCCTTTTTAATATGGCTATTATCAATTTACACGGTACCCACATCAGTTCCTGGAGAGTAGAGTAGTTTTTTCTCTGTTTGTGTTGTTGTACGAAGGCCCTGTTTCTTTTCTGATCATGTGGGATGACTGGGGAAACTGTAGGCCCTAGTTACTCCTTCATCTCAACTTCCTATGTTGGAACATGTGCAAAAGAAACATACATCTAAGAAAATGATGTCTGTACAAGTATAGTACATTAGTTGTTTCATCTGGGACACTGTTTTATGTTTCATTCATCTGCATTATGCCTAAGGAACCAATCACTATTGAATCACAAAACGGAATATAAGTTGGTATGCACATTTTACGCCCGACTTGAGAAGTGAAAGACCATTCTGGTTGAATGAGATCTTAAAATGAGCCATTTGAAAGCTCTGTGTGGGTAGCATACAGGTTGACATTTTCATTTGGTAATGTAATAATGTGCTGCCTCTAAAACAGGCTTGCTTCTGTATAGCTCCTCTGACACGGTCCTGTTGAATGTAAATGAACATATAACACAATAGTCCGGTCTCTTGAGAGTCTCCCATCTGCCTCTTGATTGACAGAGAGCCAGTGGAATCAAAATCCTCAGACACAACACTCATTACTAACAGTTCAAAGCCAGGGAGCCGCCAGAATAGAGCTGCTGATTCTTCTTCCTTGGTGTCGTCCTAAATGGAACCCTATTTCCTATGTGGTGCGCTACATTTGACTAGGGCCCATTTTGAAAAGGGTGCTATTTGGGACACAGTGTTTGTCCATACTGGAAACCTGTTTGCTTAATAGTCTTAATTAAAAAGCTACTCAGCGTTGCACAAACACATCCCCGAGTGGGCCCCCGTTAATCAATTAAAAGCTAATTTGTCTGGCCGCTTAATAATCAACAAAAGCCTCGTCAGAGAAATATGGCAGGTGTTGACAGGTCCACAATAATCCGAGAAGAAAATGAAAAAAATAAGGAGAAAATCAAACAAAGGAAGGGAATAAAGGGATGAGTGTCTTGTGACATACTATATGTACAATACGCCCACTCTCTCTTGCGGTAAATAGCCCCTTTCCTCTCCTCTTTTCCTCCTCTCCTTTGTGTCATCCCTCTCTCTTTCAGAGGCTGATCACAGTAGAGGGGGTGCCAGGAATCACTAGCAAACACATCTGTCTCTCATTAAAGCTCAAACTAGAGATGGAATCCAATAGTGTGACCTTCACAGGAGTGACTGACATGTAGCACCCTTTTATTCATCATTCATCTCACACTGTACTTCCATTTTCTTTATCTCCCTCTCTTCCTCCCTTCCTCCCTCCAACCCTACCTCAACCCCTACCTCCATCCATCCCTCACTCCCTTTCTATCACCCTCTGTCATTCTCTATGTTTGTCTTTCTCTCTCATTTCCTACTCTCTCTTCTCCCGCTATTCAGCTGGTGAATGTTGAGGAGTAGAGGAGAGATGCTCAGGAACAATTAGTCAAGGCCAGATGAAGCTGTAATGGCTCAGCCAGCGGCTCCCCCACAGTGACATGGACAATGATGTTCCCGTATAAAACAGACAATTAAGTACGCAGGGGGCCCAGCTCCCCCCCCTGATCTCTCTCACACACAGGCCACTGCACAGGCAGGCTATAGCCTTTAATGGCCATATGTGATCCATCATGTCCCGTGGACTAGAATCTATTGAGCACAGGGAAGCACGGGAACGTATTGTGCCGCTACACCTGTGCATATGTCAATGAGAAAGACAGCTCAGTTTGTGATTGTGAATGTAGTGATTGTGCTTTGATTGGAGGGTGAGAAAGCTTTGAACTCATACACACATTAGGGCTACCTCATGTGGATATCAACAGTGTTATCCTACCACTCAATCTGGCACACACACACTAATGCACACACACACACAATTCTTGCGTTGATAGGACTCTTTTGGAAGGCCATTTAGGCGTGCCACAATTAGCTTGGCTTTGGTCGCCCATGGCAACAGTGGTCGTAATAGTGGGATATTGTGGGTGAGAGTGACCTGGTGGGCCCTGGCACCAGGGAACAGTCAGGTGGCACGCTGGCAGGGCTTTAGTACTCACTGGGAATACATGTTGTTACAGTACTCTCTTCGCTTCTTTCTCTGGCTGTCTTTCTTTGATTCTTTTCGGTCTCTCTCCTCTCACTCTTTTTCGTTCCTCCACTGGTTTAGCATTCCAGCTCTCTGTGAAGTTGCCCATTTTGTTTCTTTCATACGCATTGCGCATACACACTAACAAACATGTATACATAGGCCTATACCTTTGTGCTTATATCAATCTCTCCCCCATGTGTCTTGTTAAAATTCACCTCTCTCTCTCCCCCCTCCCTCTCCCTCTCTCTCTCTCTCTCTCTCTCAATTCAATTTAATTCAATTTCAATTTAAGGGCTTTATTGGCATGGGAAAAGCAAAAGCAAGTGAAGTAGATAATAAACAAATAAACAATAAAAATGTACAGTAAACATTACACTCACAGAAGTTCCAAAAGAATAAAGACATTTCAAATGTCATATTATGTCTATATACAGTGTTGTAATGATGTGCAAATAGTTAAAGTACAAAAGGGAAAAAAATAAATGAAAATATGAGTTGTATTTACAATGGTGTTTGTTCTTCAGTGGTTGCCCTTTTCTTGCGGCAACAGGTCACAAATCTTGCTGCGGTGATGGCACACTGTGGTGTTTCACCCAATAGATATGGGAGTTCATCAAAATTGGATTTGTTTTCCAATTATTTGTGGGTCTGTGTAATCTGAGAGCAATATGTGTCTCTAATATGGTCATACATTTGGCAGGAGGTTAGGAAGTGCAGCTCAGTTTCCGTGTGATGTGTGATGTGTGGTGTTGTTTTGTTATGTGTGGTAGAGGGCAAGGTGAGTATGCAGTACTGCAGTACAGTGGGGGTGGTGGTGAGGTTTTAATGAAATGAGAATGTATAAGAAAGACAAAAAGTCAAACGTCTCTCTCTCTCTCAGAAAAGGCACAGTTTTCTTTCTTTCATTCTTCCGTTGTCCTCACAGATACTCAAAAAGACATGTCCAATCGTATACCATGGGTATCCTGCATGTCGTACCTTATACTGTGTTTTCTCCAGACTTGCACACGGCGCTCTACCTGTGGCCTAGGTTCAGTGTTACATTACCTGCTCTACAGCTGAATAGTTTATTTTTCCATCTGTTCTCTCTCTCTCAAATCTCTCCATCTTTCTTTGCTCTATCTATCTCTCTCTCAAATCTCTCTATCTTTGTCAGATCAGCCTCTGGAAGCATTTACGTACTTGTTTAATACTGCGCTCACATTTAACGCTGAAAAGAAGGTGATGTGATATACCTAAAAGAGAACGAGGCCTAGAGGTGTACTGTGTTAACACATTCATCATTGTCTCCCGTAGTGCAGCCAGACCACCCTTGAAACACTGCAGACTCTCTAGCACACAAGAATGTGTATGTGGACAAGCGCACACACACACACACACACACACACACACACACACACACACACACACACACACACACACACACACACACACACACACACACACACACACACACACACACACACACACACACACACACACACACACACACACACACTGTTTTGCATGTGTCTCTCTCTGTAAAAAGATTCTACCTAATAGTACAAGATAACTAAGTGAACAGCCCATTAACAGAGCAATGCCTTCCAGCAATGCCTTCTGTGTCAGAAGATCATTCCCCAGTTTGATGAAGTGTGTGTGTGTGTGTGTGTTCGTGCACTCTAGTGTGTGTGTGTGTGTGTGTGTGTGTGTGTGTGTGTGCGTGCACTCTAGTGTGTGTGTGTGCACTCCAGTGTGTGTGTGTGCACTCCAGTGTGTATGTAAGTATGTGATTGCACTCTAGTCTGTATGTGTGTGTGTGTGTGTGTGTGTGTGTGTGTGTGTGTGTGTGTGTGTGTGTGTGTGTGTGTGTGTGTGTGTGTGTGTGTGTGTGTGTGTGTGTGTGTGTGTGTGTGTGTGTGTGTGTGTGTACTCTAGTGTGTGTGTGTGTGTGTGTGTGTGTCCGTGCACTCTATTGTGTATGTGAGTGTGTGTATGTATCCATTATTATACCAGCCTCTCCAGAGCTGTGTAGAGCAGGTGGCCCAAGCAGCAGTGTGTAAATAAAGAGAGCACTCAAAGCTGTCTGGACCACTCCGTCCTTCTTGTACCCTCATTCCCCTCTGGAAGAATTACACCTCCTCCTCAGTGCTTACTGGTGGATCTCCATGTCTAGTGTTGGCTGGAGATTTACATGACAGCCAGTGGGATTTTAATACACTATAGTGTCATCAAGACAGCGGTTTATAACAGAGACTTGAGATAGTACATGCGCAAGTGGTTGGATGTCAGACGAGTGGAAAATGCTAGGAGAGAAGAGACCGTTGTAACCTGTACTCATGTCTTTAAAAACTGTTATCTCTGGTTCTTACACTCCCTCCATCACACAGGGACATCAGCTTCTCTTACAAGGCATTTAGAAAGGACTAGATTAGGGTAATAGCAAATAGGTCTAACTGTTCATCCTGTGTTTGTGTGTTAGGTCCTATACAACCTCCCTCAGAATGGAAATAGATAAATTTACACACATTTATAGCCCGGCCAAGTGTTGCAATTTTAGCTCAGTGTATTTCTCATTTCAATGTTTCATTTGGAGAAAATAAAGCAAAACAAAGACCCTCTCAGAACAGCGTGCTGTCAACTCAGAGACTGAATACAGATATCTGGCCTACACTCTGTTTTAACAGGGTGCAGCATTTCCTTTCATTTAATGTTGTTTGTAATTTCCAATCTGAAAAAAGCGTAGTTTAATTTGTTGGAGTGCCAGGCATATTAAAGCATTGCTATTTGGGCGTTTGTCAGAATGACGGGCCACAAACCCCTTTGATGATGGCGGTTAGACGACAATGGCTGACAATGGGAGCCAAACCGGCGTTTGAATGACACGTAGAGAATGCTGAGAACGAACTCCACCTGGCAGTGGAACGAAATGAGAAAGCAGAGGTGATTTGCATATATTCTTTGGCAGGGCTCTTAAATTTTCAGCGGCAGCGGCGCTGAGCAATTGAAAGAAAGTAAACATCTAGAACTGCACTCTGCGGGGTTAAAGCCAATTAACGAATGTGAATACGTTTTTGGTAGAGCATGAAAAAATAATGGAAAAATGCGCATCACTGTTCTTTTCTCTTCTGTTTCCCCTCCGCAACTCAGAAAGATTCTCAGTTAATTTATCATGCATTTTATTCTGTACTCCTGTCTATACACGGCTGGATGTCAGACAGTAACGCTCACATCAAATTTCTTTAGAATTTGGGGGAATAGAGAGCTATGAAAAAGTCGGTTTCACTGGTGTAGTAGCTTAAGAGGAAATCCTCATCAGACTGCTGTCACATTCTCAAGGAGATGTCGACTATGTCACAGAGAAGGTCTGTACCGATAAGTATTAAGCATGCTGGTCTACCACTCCCCCTCCCCCCAATGGCTTTATAATAAGATCTTAAGGTTTATAAATAATTGCACAACATTGAGAGAGAAAGAGAGAGCGAGAGCAAGAGAGAGAAAAAGAGATTAAAAAAAGAGAGTGAGAAAGCAAGAGAAAAATAAATAAACAAGTAACGTCAGGATAAGTTGAACGGTATTGGGTTTAGCCAGCGTTTGTCCCAAAAACATGAGAAGTTTACAAATTTGCATGAAATACAAACATGTTACAGGAAGGCAAACGAGACAAAAGAACATCTGTTGTCTTTTTCTATCTGTTTCCGTTCATCCAAAATAGGCTGTAAATTGTGCAAGGAATGAAGCAACAAATCCTTGGAGAATAGTTAGCAAGGTTTTTGTTGTACCTTGAAGTATGAGCTTCAAAAACTGACTGCAGTAAGACAGGCTGTGTCCTGGTGATGGAAAAACTGACTGCAGTAAGAGAGGCTGTGTCCTGGTGATGGAAAAACTGACTGCAGTAAGACAGGCTGTGTCCTGGTGATGGAAAAACTGACTGCAGTAAGACAGGCTGTGTCCTGGTGATGGAAAAACTGACTGCAGTAAGAGAGGCTGTGTCCTGGTGATGGAAAAACTGACTGCAGTAAGACAGGCTGTGTCCTGGTGATGGAAAAACTGACTGCAGTAAGAGAGGCTGTGTCCTGGTGATGGAAAAACTGACTGCAGTAAGACAGGCTGTGTCCTGGTGATGGAAAAACTGACTGCAGTAAGACAGGCTGTGTCCAGGTGATGGAAAAACTGACTGCAGTAAGAGAGGCTGTGTCCTGGTGATGGAAAAACTGACTGCAGTAAGACAGGCTGTGTCCTGGTGATGGAAAAACTGACTGCAGTAAGAGAGGCTGTGTCCTGGTGATGGAAAAACTGACTGCAGTAAGACAGGCTGTGTCCTGGTGATGGAAAAACTGACTGCAGTAAGACAGGCTGTGTCCTGGTGATGGAAAAACTGACTACAGTAAGAGAGGCTGTGTCCTGGTGATGGAAAAACTGACTGCAGTAAGACAGGCTGTGTCCTGGTGATGGAAAAACTGACTGCAGTAAGACAGGCTGTGTCCTGGTGATGGAAAAACTGACTGCAGTAAGACAGGCTGTGTCCTGGTGCACATTCTTACCTAAAAAGACTCCTTCAGTTACCTTACTTTCTTAGGTTATGAATTATGGTACTAGTTTACACTTATCAGGTCACATGGACATTGTGTACAACATGTGCTGTTTTCGTGTGATTTTGATACAGAAATAAACAACAATACGTTCTTATTCCCAGACACACCTCAGTAGCAGGTTTGAGGCCCCACCCCCTACTGTTCCCATTGTTTACCTGTACATCTTCAGATGTAGCGTACAAACAGCTTCTGAACTACTCTGTGATCTAAACATAGATGTGAAGAAACAGCAAATGCCAACTTTTATCCACTTTTTTTCTACTCCCAAAAGTAAGACACAAACTGAAGAATTTGTTGTGAGCAGAGAGAGCGGTATAAACATGTTTTGCCCCCCCAACCCAGATAAAGACATGTAATGGCAGAATGTTCTTGTTAAGTGCGTCATCGGTAAGACCTCTCTTCTGACCTCTCATTTCAGTGTTCCACACAAAGGAAAGATTTTGGCCAAGTGGGAGAAGGGAAAACAAAAATACGATACACTTGTTTGACAAAATAAATACTTTCACTATTGAAAGAGGGTTCAACCATATTATAATAAATAATATTGCCGGAATATAACTGAAAGTGTTGTCAAATCATTATTGTCTTACTGTCACAGCTGTTGATTAGACGTAGGGAAGAAGTGTTGTATCTGTATTCTCCATGGCGTTCAGGTGGTATTGGGGATAGAAATGCAAAAACAAACTACCTGGGTCCATTAACTCATCATTCCAACACACACACACACACACACACACCGAGGCCGTTTTCATACCAGTGATCATTATGTGTGATGGGATGAGCGCTAGTATATTTGCACATCTCCTCCATCTTGTACTGTCCTATCTCCCAGGGTGTGCAGACATACTCTTTTACCAAATCCAGATTGCAGATAGATCTGTAGATCTGCTTAGCACTTCCATGCTATTTCTCCATATTACCCCGTCTCCTCTCCTATCTTATCTTCTCCTATCTTCTCCTCCAGTCTCTTCTCCCCCTGTCTTTCCTAATCTCTCCTTTTCTATTCTCTTCTCTTTAAACATCTACTCTCTTCTCCTCTTTGTACATTCTGTTGATTCTAGGAAACAGTCAGCTAAGCACACTGAAACCAGTATGCACTGCACATCTTTCCACTGGCTGTTTCCAGGGAACACATTTTCCAGGTATAAAATGTTCTGGATGAAAATAGCTCAAAGTTTTCAAAAAAAATACTTGATTTAAGTCAGAAACCTTATATCAAATAATCCCCAAGGTTAGTCAGTCAGGACACATCAATATCTGTTAGGTGATAAGATTCATATTTTCACTGTAGGACGGATTAAATTAAAATGACAGATATATCCTTTTATTTCAGGTCGGAACAGAAAACGTGAAATCCTCCTCAGATCGATACTGACAAGTTAATTTGATGTATCTGCTCTTAAAAACGATAGCTTCATTAGCTACTTCCTCCCTTCTCTGACACATGTACTACCACAATCTGTAGTCTGGTGAGCGGTTTCATATGCACTGCCACTTATTTAGTCTTAACTGCATGAAATCGTCAGGTTTAGGATACATAGACGGATCTGTCTTTGTATTCCCATAAATCCACATTCACTTCAGAAGACATAATTTAGCTCCTTGAATCTCTCAATCAATCAGAGACTGGTCTTCTAGGCCGAGTTACAAAGAAAAAGCCATATCTCAGACTGGCCCATAAAAAGAAAATATTAAAATGGGCAAAAGAACACAGACACTGGACAGAGTCACTTAGAAATATCCTTGTTTTTGAAAGAAAAGCACATTTATTATTTACACTACTGGTCAAAAGTTTTAGAACACCTACTCATTCAAGGGTTTTTCTTTATTTTTACTATTTTCTATATTGTAGGATAATAGTGAAGACATCAAAACTATGAAATAACACATATGGAATCATGTACTAACCAAAAAGTATTAAACAAATCAAAATATATGTTATATATTCTTCAAATAGCCACACTTTGACTTGATGACAGCTTTGCACACTCTTGGCATTCTCTCAACCAGCTTCATGAGGTAGTCACCTGGAATGCATTTCAATTAACAGCTAAAAGTTAATTTGATGAATTTCTTTCCTTCTTAATGCTTTTGATCCAATCAGATGAAGGGGTATACAGAAGATAGCCCCTTTTGGTAAAAGACCAAGTCCATATTATGGCAACATCTCAAATAAGCAAAGAGAAATGACAGTCCATCATTACTTTTAGACATGATGGTCAGTCAATGCGGAAAAATTTCAAGTAACAGACACATCTCAACATCAACTGTTTAGAAGAGACTACATGAATCAGGCCTTCATGGTTGAATTGCTGCAAAGAAACCACCGCTAAAGGACACTTGCTTGGGGCAAGAAACACGAGCAATGGACATTAGACTGGTGGAAATCTGTCCTTTGGTCTGATGAGTCCAAATGTGAGATTTTTGGTTCCAACCGCTGTGTCTTTGTGAGATGCAGAGTAGGTGAACGGATGATTTTCCCATGTGTGGTTCCCACTGTGAAGCATGGAGGAGGAGTAGTGATGATGTGGGGGTGATTTATTTAGAATTCAAGGCATACTTAACCAGCATGGCTACCACAGCATTCTGCAGCGATACGCCCAGCCATCTGGTTTGCACTTAGTCATACTATAAATTATTTTTCAACAGGACAATGACCCAATACACATCTCCAGGCTGTGTAAGGGCTATTTGACCAAGAAGAAAGTGATGAAGTGCTGCATCAGATGACCTGGCCTCCACAGTACATTACTGGGGCTGAGCTCCCTGCCATCCAGGCCCTCTATATCAGGCAGTGTCAGAGGAATGCCCCAAAAATTGTCAAAGACTCCAGCCTCCCAAGTCATAGACTGTTCTTCCTGCTACTGCACGGCAAGCAATACTGGAGTGCCAAGTCTGGGACCAAAAGGCTCCTTAACAGCTTCTACCCCCGAGCCATAAGACAGCTGAACAGTTCATAAAATGGTTACCTAGACTATTTACATTGACCCCCTTATTTTATTCTTATCTATTATTATGTTTTGTACTGACTCTCTTGCACAGGCTTGATATACACTCACTGAACCCCACACCCACTACACTGGCACTCCAACACACACACACACACACACACACACACACACAAACACACATTCATATTCCTTCACACTCTTCACATGCCCACGGCTTCTCTCTGTTTATTATCTATGCATAGTCCCTTTACCCCTACCTACATGTACATTGCCTCAATTACCTCGACCCTCCTGTACCCCTGCACATTGATTCGGTACTGTAGCCCCTGTATATATCCTTGTTATTGTTTTTTGTTTTATTATTGTGTTACAATATTTCCCTTTTGTTTAGCACATTTTTCTTACTTACTTTTTAAAAATTCTGCATTGTTGGTTAAGGGCTCATAAGTAAGCATTTCACGGTAAGGTCTACAACTGTTGTATTAGGCGCATGTGACAAAAACATTTTGATTTGAATCCACATGTTTTGTCAGAAAGGCTGGTTGATCCTGACAGAGCTATAGTGTCTCTTCTAATATACAGTTGAAGTCGGAAGTTTACATACACTTATGATAGAGTCACTAAAACTTGTTTTTCAACCACTCCACAAATTCCTTGTTAACAAACTAAAGTTTTGGCAAGTCAGTTAGGACATCTACATTGTGCATGACACAAGTCATTTTACCAACAATTGTTAACAGACAGATTATTTCACTTATAATTCACTGTATCACAATTCCAGTGGGTCAGAAGTTTACAAACACTTAGTAGACGGTGCCATTAACCTTTTCTCAATAGGGGGTGCTGTTTTCACTTTGTAAAAATTCGTTCCCAAATTAAACTGCCTCGTACTCAATTCTTGCTCGTACAATATGCATATTATTATTACTATTGGATAGAAAACACTCTCTAGTTTCTAAAACCGTTTGAATTATTTCTCTGAGTGAAACAGAACTCATTCTGCAGCACATTTCCTGTCGGGGAGTGAGATTTCTGAAATCGAGGTCCCTGTTCTGAGGTCAGTTTATAAGTCCCCATGTAAGCCATCGGGCTACATGCACTGCATACGTCTTCCTCTAGATGTCAGTAAGCGGGGATAATTTGAATGGAGTGGATTGCGCAATCTGGGACCCTATATATAGACCGTGGAACGGAAGTACCGTCCTTTTCAACGGTGCGCCTGGCGCAAGAAGACATCACAATGGCGTCCTGCAAACGCTTTTGTTTTAGTAGTTCTATATCTCCGGTCATGTTTTTATTCGTTATAGGTGTTAAAGACATCATAAGGTAGTTAATTTAAACCGACTTATAGCAGTTTATAGCAGTTTATTGCAATTTTCTGGGATTTCTTTGTCATGCGCTTTCACGAGTTGGACACCTCTCCAGTGGGTGGATATCGTTAGCTGCTATTTCGACAGGAGAAGAGGACATCTTTCAACCCAAAGACAATTGTTCTGGAGAAAGGACACCTTGCCCAAGATTCTGATGGAAGCTCAGCTAATAGTAAGCAGTCTTTATGCTGTTAATTCGTACTTATGTTGACAAATGTCAAATAATAATTCCGCCATGAATTATGGGGCGGTCTCGCTTTAGCGCACGCTGTATTGCGCAGTAACGTTAATTTAAAAAATCTAACACAGCGATTGCATTAAGAACTAATTTATCTTTCATTTGCTGTCCAACTTGTATTTTTTAGTCAAGTTTATGAATAGTTTTCGATTAGAATAGGTGCCTTTCCCAAGATTTCTCCTGACATTTTCTTTGCAGCTTGGCTACTTTTCTCATTGTATAACCACGATTTGTGCCGCTAAATATGCACATTTTCGAACAAACTCTATATGCATTGTGTAATATGATGTTATAGGACTGTCATCTGAAGAATTCTGAGAAGGTTAGTGAAAAAATTTATATCTTTTGGTGGTTTATACGTTATTGCTATGTTTGGCTTGAATCAATGCTGTTGTGATGTTTGCTATTGTGGTAAGCTAATATAACGCTATATTGTGTTTTCGCTGTAAAACACTTAGAAAATCTGAAATATTGTCTGGATTCACAAGATCTGTGTCTTTCAATTGCTGTACGCTGTGTATTTTTAAGAAATGTTTTATGATGAGTAATTAGGTAATACACGTTGCTCTCTGTAGTTATTCTAGTCGCTTTGGTGAGAGTTGTGATGGTGGCTGCAATGGTAAACTATGATTTATACCCGAAATATGCAAATTTTTCTAACAAAACATATGCTATACAATAAATATGTTATCAGACTGTCATCTGATGAAGTTGTTTCTTGGTTAGTGGCTATTTATATCTTTATTTGGTCGAATTTGTGATAGCTACTGATGGAGTAAAAAACTGGTGGAGTAAAAAAAGTGGTGTCTTTTGCTAACGTGGTTAGCTAATAGATTTACATATTGTGTCTTCCCTGTAAAACATTTTAAAAATCAGAAATGATGGCTGGATTCACAAGATGTGTATCTTTCATCTGGTGTCTTGGACTTGTGATTTAATGATATTTAGATGCTAGTATTTACTTGTGACGCTATGCTAGGCTATGCTAGTCAGCTTTTTTACTGATGGGGGTGCTCCCGGATCCGGGTTTGGGAGGAATTAGAGGTTAAGGACAACAAAGTCAAGGTATTGGAGTGGCCATCACAAAGCCCTGACCTCAATCCTATGGAACATTTGTGGGCAGAACTGAAAAAATGTGTGTGAGCAAGGAGGCCTAAAAACCAGACTCAGTTACACCAGCTCTGTCAGGAGGAATGGGCCAAAATTCACCCAATTTAGTGTGGAAAGCTTGTGGAAGGCTACCCGAAACGTTTGACCCAAGTTAAACAATTTAAAGGCAACGCTACCAAATACTAATTGAGTGTGTAAACTTCTGACCCACTGGGAATGTGATGGAAAAAATAAAAGCTGAAATAAATAATTTTATCTTCTATTATTCTGACATTTCACATTCATAAAGTGGTAATCCTAACTGACCTAAAACAGGGAATTTTTACTAGGATTAACTGTCAGGAATTGTGAAAAACTGAGTTTAAATGTATTTGGCTAAGGTGTATGTAAACTTCCGACTTCAACTGTAGGAAGAGACACTTTGAGGCTGAATGGCAACGTGTTGTCAATGTGTTGTCAATATGCGGCGGCACACATCTCCGATCAGTATTTAATATAATCCTGCTCAATACCGGTAATCAGATTTATGAAGACATCGCTGTTTGTCCAAATATCTAAAACTCGCAAATTGTACATCCCTGAAGATTTCCCTTTATTTATTTATTTTTTCAAATGGCATGAGGCTGCGTTTTTAATACCTAAGGAAAATGTCATTGGATCGTCAGTGTATTTGCATGGATATTGTTGTGATTGAGGATTGCTTTTGACAATACTGAGTACCGCAGGTTCTCAATTATATATTTTTCTTCTCATTTATGAATACCGTTAGGCAGCTTGGAGTGGCCATCATTGACGTGCACAATAGAAGTCATAAATTGAGACATGGAACAGTACATGATGTAGGCAATGGAATGCTGTTCACTGTAGTGATGCACGAATTGACTCTCATAATCAAGCTTTAGTCGGTACATTTATGCTTTAGGGCCTAGCTGTGTGTGCGCCAAATACATGCCAATTTAATGCTTTTGGGAACTTTGGCAGAAAAAGTAAACGTCAATCCACTGAGGCAAAAAGGACAATGTCTGAGTTTAATTCAATAAGATAAAGATGTGAAATGGAGAGTTGAAAATAAAGAGAAGGGAGGGCAAGAACAGTAGCATAATATTTGGGAAAGATGTTATGGGTGATGATTGTGAGGCGCTATAAAATTCGACAGTCACAAGACTGGGACTTCAAATATGATACGTCAAGGGAATTGTACTGTTCAGATGGGTTATGGAATAGTAACTGAAATCTGGACACTGTAGGTTTATAACCTCTCATATATAATATTAACTCCTGCAGAATTAAGCAGTTATTTCAGGTAAATGATACACCAAAAGTATATTTTGATTCGGGAGCATGAGTGGATAAATGTTATGTATTTATTTTATTGAGAGAATGAATGTGCGGTTATTGTCGTAATTTATAAGCAGAAACATCGGCCTATCTAAATTAGTCTTAAAAAATAAATAATCACGCACCGCCTGTAAAAAAAAGACTTCCTTTACAGCGCATTTTCTATATTTCTGGTATATGGTCAAATGCGGGCGGGTGCGGGTGAACAAACAGCTGACCCACGCATCACTATTTCAATGTTCAACAGTTGAAGGGTATATGTATATCGTATAACATCACTTAACTTCTTATGGCTGCAGGGGGTGTATTGAGTAGCCAGATAATATGTGCCCATTTCAAACGGCGTCGTACTCAATTCTTGCTCGTACAATATGCATATTATTATTACAATTGGATAGAAAACACTCTCTAGTTTCTAAAAACGTTTGAATTATTTCTCTGAGTGAAACAGAAATCCTTCTGCAGCACTTTTCCTGACCAGGAAGTGAAATGTCAAATCTATGCTCTGTTCAACCTCATGCCTATACATGGGCGTGTTACGTAGGAGTCTACAAACACTTCCTACGCCTTCCCCTGGTTGTCAAGATGCGGTGAGAGAAGAAATTTCGTGTCTATCTTGGTCAGAGGTGGAATAAAAGGTCTTTGTTTGACGTGACAGTCCATTTCCTGTTTCTGGAGCGCGCGAAAGAGGACACGGATATGGCTTCTGTTTAGCTGTCGTTATGAAAGACGAACATCTCCGTCTTAGATTTGATTTGATACATGTCACCATATCATCGTAACGTATGTTTTTTCAATATAGTTTAATCAGATTATTGAAACTTTTTCGGGAGTTTTGCCGTGTTCCGTTTTCTAACTTTGTTGACGTTGGAGTAATCCGTGTCACTTGGCAAATGGCCATGCTAAATGAAGAGGGATATTTGCCGTTCCAGATCAAAACAACGACTATTCTGGACAAAGGACACCTTATCCAACATTCTGACCGAAGATCACCAAAAGTAAGACCCATTTTATGATGTTATTTCATATATCTGTCGTGCATGTGAACTGGCCGTGGGCGCCCAATTGTTTCTGTCTATTGTGGCTACGCTAATATAGCGATACATTTTGTTTTCGCTGTAAAACATTTAATAAATCAGAAATATTGTTTGGAATCACAAGATGCCTGTCTTTCAATTGCTGCAGACTATGTATTTTTCAGAAATGTTTTATGATGAGTAATTAGCTATTTGACGTTGGTGTCTGTAAATATTATGGCTGCTTTCGGTGCAATTTCTGATTGTAGCTGAAATGTAAACTATGGTTTATACATGAAATATGCAAATTTTTCGAACAAAACATATGCTATACAATAAATATGTTATCAGACTGTCATCTGATGAATTTGTTTCTTGGTTAGTGGCTATTTATATCTTTATTTGGTCGAATTTGTGATAGCACCTGATGGAGTAAGAAACTGATGGAGTTAGAAAAGTGGTGTCTTTTGCTAACGTGGTTAGCTAATAGATTTACATATTTTGTCTTCCCTGTAAAACATTTTAAAAATCGGACATGTTGGCTTGATTCACAAGAAGTGTATCTTTCATCTGGTGTCTTGGACTTGTTAATGTGTGAAAGTTAAATATTTAAAAAAAATATCTTTTGAATTTCGCGCCCTGCACTTGAGCTGGATGTTGTCATAGGTGTACCGGTGTCGGGCTGCAGCCATAACAGGTTAAATGCCAAGTCTCAAATAGGAGCCTGTCCCTTTTAATAGCCGGGCATCGGCACATATTTCAGCAAATATATGCCTGTTTCAAATAAACGCAGTGTTACGAATCCCTTTGGCCCGACAGTTTAGGGGGGATGGTAATGGGACCCGTAACATAACTCATGCAAAGTGTAATAGTGACAAAGTAACGGTGAGAACGAAATAACCACGACAACTTAAATTTACCGTCAAACTCAGGGTTTATTAGCAAACACACGGTAATGGTGGGGGCAGGAAAAGGGGCTGAGCTGGACCCAAGGAAAGAAAGAATAAGAATCCATAAACACCCCTAAGCTAGACTAGCCTATTTCAACAACAGATAACTAACTAACCAAAAATACAGTGGGTGGTCCGCCCAGTTCTAACTAGTGTATTTAACAAAGTTTACCTACGGGTAGTGTATGCCCATGGGCGTCTTATCTTGGTTACCCCCTTTTCCCACCATCAAACAAACACTCACACACCATAACCAAAACAATACTCACAGGTGGGGACAAAGTGACATGTATCCTAAACCACACAAGAGGTCTACAAACATATGGCATGTACAGAGAGATTGCTCTAGACAAAGAGATCGAGCTCTAGAGAAAACAACTGACAGGGTTTTTAAACCAAGGGAAAGGGAATGTGATTGGGTAGGAGAAAAGGAGCAGGTGTCTTCTGATTAGCGACTGATTGATGACTGATTGGGGAATGATGATGGTCACCTGTGAGTAGGGGAGAAGGAGAGAAAAGAAATACACACAGGATACACACAGAATACTTGTATCCGTAACACGCAGGATCTAAATGAATTGTTAATGCGTGAACTTCAGTGAGTACCGTAAAGATTGAGCAAAAGAAGAGAAAGAAGAGCAACATCAGTGTGGTTTGACATCAATGTGGTTTGACATGGTCGGCTCAACTAGAAACAAGATCTCACGGTCTCACGTCAGGATTCAAACGTTGAAAACTTTTGTCTATCTGGTGTGATGACGTTGAAACTACGGGTGACACAATGGTGAAGAAGCCCGAAATTGGGGATGTATGATAGGCAGCCTAGTCTTTGCAAGTCTGATCTGCAATGGATTTGTTCTAATGTTTATACTGGTAATAATAAACAATGTGGTAGTCTTTTCAACATTTTATTGTGTTAAAGCTGTGTGCTCAAATAAATGCCTGGCTCTAATAAGCACCGGTTGTTACATTTTCGTCTTCCAGAGTGACATAAAGGAGCAATTAGGGTTAAGTGCCTTGCTCTATGGGCACATTAATAGATTATTCACCTAGTAAGCTCAGGGATTCAAACAGGCGACCTTTCAGTTACTGGCCCAACACTCTTAACCGCTAGGCTACATGCCACCATTGATTGAAGCAAATAAATGCATGGGCTATTCATTCGTTTTACAGTAATTCCAAGTAGAGAAACTACAGTGATGACACAGAGTGTGAGCCAAAACCGTGTGCTTATTTGAAAGGTTACTGCTTTAGAATCTAGAGTACAAGTATCACTTGTATCACAACAAAACATGCTTAATCTACGCTATAGACTCTATTCTGGGTATAGAGGCTATACAGATACACTGGTTGGGAAGCTACCATTTCTTGGGAACACCAAGACAGCAAGCACTATTGCAAGTTAGATTTTCTTCTAACATTGGCTATTTTATTTAATGGGTATTTATTTCATTCATATTGGAGCTGATAAAACCGCAGCGAAGGATAACAACTGTAGTTCAGAGTGAGCATACATGTGGGTAAAGTGGGAGGCAGCAGCTATTAGCTAATACGACATGGAGGTTCATCCTTCATGATTCTCAACAGGTCATTCATTTAAAGTTAGTGGTAGTGGATTATTATCATAAATACAAGCACGAGTACAAGTCTGCAATCACTGTCTGACATCATCACTCATTTTTCTCACTTTGTTTCATTACTAATGGATATAAAACACACATGCAATCACGCATGCACACACAGTAATTTTTTATTTATATTTGTACCCCTTTTTCTCCCCAATTGGTAGTTACAGTCTTGTCCCATCGCTGCAAATCCCATACAGAACTCGGGAGAGGCGAAGGTCGAGAGCGATGCGTCCTCCAAAACACGACCCGCCAAGCTGCACTGCTTCTTGACACACTGCTCGCTTTAACCAGAAGCCAGCCGCACCACTGCGTCGGAGGAAACACAGTGAAGCAGGCGACCGTGTAAGCGTTCATGCGCCGGTCCCGCCACAAGGAGTCGCTAGAGCGCGATGAGACAAGAACATCCCGGCCAGCCAAACCCTCCCCTAACCCGGACGACGATGGGCCAATTGTGCACCATGGGTCTCCCGGTCACACCCGGCAGCGACACAGCCTGGGATTGATCCCTGGTCTGTAGTGGCGCCTGTAGCCTTAGACCGCTGCACCACTCGGGAGGCACCACACTCATACATTACTTTGTTTAACTTCTTATGGCTGCAAGGGGCAGTATTGAGTAGCCAGTTAAATCGTGCCCATTTCAAACGGCCTCGTACTCAATTCTTGCTCGTACAATATGCATATTATTATTACTATTGGATAGAAAACACTCTCTAGTTTCTAAAACCGTTTGAATTATTTCTCTGAGTGAAACAGAAGTCATTCTGCAGCACACTTCCTGACCAGGAAGTGGAATGTCAGAAATCGATGCTCTGTTCAACTTCATGCCTATACATGGGCGTGATACGTAAGAGTCTACATACACTTCATACACCTTCCCCTGGTTGACAAGAGGCGGTGAGAGAAAAAATGTAGTGTTTATCTTGGTCTGAGGTGGAATTAAAGCTCTTTGTTTGACGTGACCGTCCATTTCCTGTTTCTGGAGCGCGCGAAAGAGGACACGGATTTGCCTTCTGTTTTGCTCTCGTTATGGACGACTAACATCTCCGTCTTAGATTTTATTTGATACATGTGACCATATCATCGTAACGTATGTTTTTTCAATATAGTTTAATCAGATTATTGAAATTTTTTCGGGAGTTTTGCCGTGTTCCGTTCTCTAACTTTGTTGACGTTGGAGTGATCCGTGCCACTTGGCAAGTGCCCATGCTAAATGAAGAGGGATATTTGCCGTTCCAGATCAAAACAACAACTATTCTGGACAAAGGACACCTTGTCCAACATTCTGACGGAAGATCACCAAAAGTAAGAAACATTTTATGATGCTATTTCTAATATCTGTCGTGCATGTGAACTGGTCGTGGGCGCCCAAGTGTTTCTGGCTATTGTGGCTACGCTAATATAACGCTACATTTTGTTTTCGCTGTAAAACATTTAATAAATCGGAAATATTGTCTGGAATCACAAGATGCCTGTCTTTCAATTGCTGTACACTATGTATTTTTCAGAAATGTTTTATGATGAGTAATTAGATATTTGACATTGGTGTCTGTAAATATTATGGCTGCTTTCGGTGCAATTTCTGATTGTAGCTGAAATGTAAACTATGATTTATACCTGAAATATGCAAATTTTTCAAACTAAACATATGCTATACAATAAATATGTTATCAGACTGTCATCTGATGAAGTTGTTTCTTGGTTAGTGGCTATTTATATCTTTATTTGGTCGAATTTGTGATAGCTACTGATGGAGTAAAAAACTGATGGAGTAAGAATAGTGGTGTCTTTTGCTAACGTGGTTAGCTAATAGATTTACATATTGTGTCTTCCCTGTAAAACATTTTAAAAATCGGACATGTTGGCTTGATTCACAAGATGTGTACCTTTCATCTGGTGTCTTGGACTTGTTAATGTGTGAAAGTTAAATATTTAAAAAAAATATCTTTTGAATTTCGCGCCCTGCACTTGAGCTGGATGTTGTCATAAGTGTACCGGTGTCGGGCTGCAGCCCAAACAGGTTAATAACCCCATTTCCACCAACCAATCCCCCCCCCCTGTCGTCCCTCTCTCTCTCTCTCCCCTCTGTTCCGAAGTGTTTGGTCTGAATCCATAAGAGTAGTCTCCTATCTAAGGGCCAGTCTGGATCTGGAGATTACAGTGCTCAAAGTACACGCACACGCAATCTCTCAAACACACACATATATCAAACACACACATATATCAAACACACACATATATCAAACACACACATATGCTTGCAGACTCTAATACACACACAAACACACACCACCCAAGGAGCCCATCAGACTCTTATCTTGTGCGTTACACAGCCAGAGTTGGTCTGGGACAGGCTGTTTGATGCCCATCGCCAGTGAAGACAAACCACAACAACAACAACTGCAGGCCATTCAATCTAAAAGGGCATTTATGCATCACGAGGAAATCTAGATTTTTGTTGTTATTATTGCTATGGTGTTTGTTTGTGTGTGCAGTCCTGGGATGTAAAATAGATCAAGGATTGAATGAACAAAACCGGCACTGATCTAATAAGTACATGCCTGACAGGTAAACAAACATGCGTTAGGAAACTACACCAGAAACGTTACAGAATGACATTACAATCAGGTCAAGAGAACCGCCAGAGCTGTCAGTTTATCTTAGATTCAAACACATCTGTTTTACAAACTCGGTCGGTAATACAAGATGTCCTTGTACACTGGTGGTTCAAGAACGTTGAACCCATTCCGGCTCTCTAGTTGGACTAAAAGGAGCTTGATCCTCTAAGGAACAATGCAGCCTATTGTGTGTTTTATTACACAGCGATCGACTGCCTGGTACTTCATGCTCTCCATTTCACCAATGGTATGACCCCCTCCCTGTGTGTTGGCCTATGGGGCACACAGCAATTGTATGACCCCCTGCCTGTGTGTTGGCCTATGTGGCACACAGCAATCCAATATGCCTGTGTTTGACCACCATTCCAATGGGTCACACAGGGAAATACTATACTTGGCTATGAGCTAAGGGAGTTGATCCTATGGACAGCATGTGTAGAAACAACCCCTTTCTTAGTTCCACATGCATTACTGTATAGCACACCAACCTATGTGCCCATAACCACAATACATCCAGTATAAGGGATACATTTGTAAATACATACTGTACAGTTGTAAAAAGCTTTCATAAACAACTAACTTGCCAATACAAGAATGGGGAACTTGGTATGTGCAATAATACAGTATTGATAAGAAAATCATATCGGTTTAATTTTAGTAACAAAATAATGATTCAATAATCAACAAATGAATAGTCCTGTCAGAACTAAGAGGACAAAGAGCAAATCCAGAATGTAACTGAAAACGTAAGTCCTACCAGAACCTCTGGAATAGTCTTTGAAGAATGGAAGTCTAAGTCCAAGGAAAAATATATAGCAAAGGAATAGCCCTTAAAAAATACAGAAAGGTAATTCCAACGCAATCCTAGGTACAAACCAATAATCCAACAGAAATCCAAAAGGTGGAATGGAAACAGATGGCTTTAAACTATTCAATGTCTATTTTCAGCAAACCAGTGTGGAATAAGGGAGAAAAGATGCCTGTAATCCATTTTAGTAGCAAACAATGTTATTCTCTCATCAAACAATAGAGGCACATTCCTCTACCCAAGGCTGCGTTCAGTACCTTTTTATGTTCTAGAACATTCAATTGAAGGGAAATGGTACTGTAACAAGGATTATGTATATACTGACAAGATACATGTCTCTCTGCCCTAAAAATGTGAGTTGTCCACAAAGCGGCACGGCGGGCTGTTAAGATCCCGCCTATCCTTTCTTTGGATTGGTGAATACATCTCATTTTTTAAATACTTTTTTGAATATTCGATGGTTGTTGACATCAACTGCATGTACTCAATGGAGAGAGATGCTATGCTACTAGCCTCATGCCATGAATATGCATAGCCATCTCAAGACAACTCCGATATAAAGTGTTTTTTCTCAAAGTTGCGGGGATGTCACGTGTCCTACTTATATAGTACACTCATAACAACCTAAGCATTACAAATCTTCTATTCAATCAAATAAACCTTACATAGCAAATAAGCCGTTCATTATTTTGTTGACCAAATTCAACACTCTCATTGACCTCCATACAAAAACTCCTTGCTTTGTGTGCGGAAAAAATGGAAAAAAAACGCCACTTGCTGGAGGCAGACAGATTTTCCGCCGAGTTGGGTTTCTCTCTTTACCTCTTCCTCTCTGGCTGACCAGTTGAAAAACGGGGAGAGGTTGGGTTGTGGGTTGGGGAACGCTGCCAGAATGGCCACTGCCCTTTAAATACGTCACACATTGCTTCAAGCCACACCTCGCCACACCCACCAAACGGGAGCAAACATACCTCAAAATCTGTTCAAGAACATACAAGAACGTTTTGGGGAAACATGTCATTCAGTACAAACCGTTCCGCAACGCAGCAAACGTTCAAGAGAACTGAACGCACCTCAGCCGTTGCTGACATAGGTATTACAACGCCTGGATAGGTATGTTATAGCAATCTGTAAGTCGATGACACAGTTGATGATGGGGCACACAACTTATTGATGTCACTTGTTAAATCCACTTCAATCAGTGTAGATGAAGGGGAGGAGACAGGTTAAAGATGGATTTTTAGGCTTTGAGACAATTGAGACATGGATTGTGTATGTGGGAAGCATTGGAGTCAACATGGGCCAGCATCCCTGTGGAACGCTTCCGACACCTTGTAGAGTCCATGCCCAAACGAATTGAGGCTTTTCTGAGGGCAAAAGGGGGTGCAACTCAATATTAGGAAGGTGTGCCTAATGTTTTGTACACTCAGTATATATTTCCACACTATGAGTTTGGAATAATACTGTGAAATTGGGAAAATTATGATAATGCCATTTCAGTTTAACTTTTTATGGCTGCAGGGGCAGTATTGAGTAGCTCTGTTTAAGGTGCCCATTTCAAACGGCCTCGTACTCAATTCTTGCTCGTACAATATGCATATTATTGTTATTATTGGATAGAAAACACTCTCTAGTTTCTATAGCCGTTTGAATTATGTCTCTGAGTGGAACAGAACTCATTCTACAGCACTTTTCCTGATATGGTGTGAGATTTCAGACATCTTGGCCCCTGCTCCCAGGTCAGTTCATAAGTCCCTGTGAAGGCTATGATGCTACAAACACTGCCTACGCCTTCCTCTAGATGTCAGTAAGAGGTGACAATTTGAATGGAGTCGATTGCGCAATCAGGGCCTGTATAAAACGACAAAGACCGGATGTACCGTTCTTTTCCTGCTGCGCCTGACGCACGATGTACGTTGGACCTGCTCTCTTTCCAAGCTTGGGTTTAGCCAGTAATATTTCGCCGGTCATGTTTTTACTCGTTATAGGTGTTAAAGACATCATAAGGTAGTTAATTTAAACCGTTTTATAGCAATTTATATCCGTTTAGTGCGATTTTGAGGCAATTCTTGGTGATGCACTTTGAAGCTTTGGGCACGTTTCCAGTACCGGTCGAACGTTAGTGGGCATTTCGACGGACAAGCGGACATCTTTCGACCAAAAGAAGATTAGACCCAAGAAAGGATACATTGCCCAAGATTCTGATGGAAGATCACCTCATAGTAAGAAATATTTAAGATGATAAATCGTTGTTCTGTCGAAAAATTTTAAACGCATATTCCGCCATTTTGTTTGGTATAGCTTCGCTTGGCGAACCCTGTATTGCACAGTAAGGATAATTTTAGAAATGTAATTCAGCGATTGCATTAAGAACTAAGTTGTCTTTCGATAGCTGTCCAACTTATATTTTTTTAGTCAAGTTTATGAATAGTTATCCATGAGACAAGATCACTGTGAAAGATGGCGTCCGACATTTTCAGGCTAGTTTTGCTAGTATTGTCATTGTATAACCACGGTTGTTTGTGGCTAAATATGCACATTTTCGAACAAACTCTATATGTATGTTGTAATATGATGTTACAGGAGTGTCATCGGAAGAATTCTGAGAAGGTTAGTGAAAAAATTAATATATTTTGGCGATGATAACGATATCGCTCTCTTTGGCTTGAATCAATGGTCGGGTAACGTTTGCATATGTGGTATGCTAATATAACGATTTATTGTGTTTTCGCTGTAAAACACTTAGAACATCTGAAATATTGTCTGAATTCACAAGATCTGTGTCTGTCCATTGCTGTGAGCTGTGTATTTTTAAGAAATGTTTTATGATTAGTAATTGGTAATACACGTTGCTCTGTGTATTTATTCTAGTCGAGTTGTGATGGTGGGTGCAATTGTAAACTATGATTTATACCTGAAATATGCACATTTTTCTAACAAAACCTATCCTATACAATAAATATGTTATCAGACTGTCATCTGATGAGGTTTTTTCTTGGTTAGTGGCTATCAATATCTTTATTTGGCCGAATTGGTGATAGCTACTGGTGGAGAGAAAAAATGGTGGACAAAGAAAAATGGTGTCTTTTGCTAACGTGGTTAGCTAATAGATTTACATATTTTGTCTTCCCTGTAAAACATTTTAAAAATCTGAAATTGTGGCTTTATTCACAAGATCTGTATCTTTCATTTGGTGTCTTGGACTTGTGATTTAATGATATTTAGATGCTACTATTTAATTGTGACGCTATGCTAGCGATGCTAATCAGTGTGGGGGGGGGTGGGGGATGTTGTCATAGGTGTACCGACCTCGGGCTTGCAGCCATAAGAGTTAAGAGCTGTTTGAAAAGACCACCTGAAAGTTCTGCCTGTTTTGGTGGGATGGGGTTTTGGCCTTCCATGGTGACATTATCCAAACATCCAAACCTTTCTCTCAGACAGTCCAAGCAAAATTCTTTCTTGAGAAATTGCTCTTGCTAAGAAGTTATTTTGGGTTATTTTTTGACCATTTTGATTGAAAACAATCACAGTAAGGTACTTAATTGAAACCCATAAGTGTTTGATATTGACATACACATGGCTGCATTGGGCCTTTAATAGGTCATCATCACAATACAGTGTGAAAACATAATCTTGTCCAAGTACATACATTACCCACTCTTTTCATAGGTTCAACATTTCATTCATTTCTTTTACTTTTAGGGGCAATGTTTAATTTCATTTTTGCTTTATGCTTTCATGGTTACGCATGTTACACAGTACCCAATGTATGTACATATGTTATGAAGTTTACAACATTAAAGTTGGCTATTTGGTTTGTGAACAACTTCCTTTCAGTGTCCCAGATGAACCGTCATTGTCACGATCGTCTTTGGGTGAGAGATTGGACCAAGGCGCAGCGTGTGCAAAATACATCTTCCTTTATTAGAAGAGAGAAAAGAAACACGAAACGAACAACTATACACAAACTAACAAAATAACAAACTGACGACCGTGAAGCTATATAAACAAAATGGTGCTGACACTGACCATTACACACTGACATAGACAATACAAAAACACATACTTCACCATGTCACACCCTGACCTAACTAAAATAATAATGAAAACAAAGATAACTAAGGCCAGGGTGTGACAGTCATATAAGTCCATGTTACCCTTCGTCATGAGCATGTACACCCCCAGTCTCCCTAGAGTAACAGTTAGGGGTCAACCTATGACTTCTGATTATGGGAGAAGGGGTGTAGAGGTCATCATCCCCCAGTCAGCTGTCAAAGCCTCTCCACAGGGGGTGGGGGGTTGCTCTCTCTCTCTGATCTGACTGACCAGTGTCAGTAACGACCTGGTGTCAGGGGTTACGATAGGCACACAGGCACAGCTGCACGGTCGCTGATATGATACACTGGATGACTCACTCTGTCTGGGGACATTCTGATCATGATGGGTTTTAGGCATACATATTACTTACTATGGGGGAGCTACAGGGAGCACAAAGCACTAAAAATGGTTTTGTTGTTGAACTGAAAATAGCTACCAAAGATATCAGCCATTTTGTCTGAGCTACATTGACTTTCCAGAAGTGAATCCAGGCTGAAACCTTTCACAGATATAATTTGTTCCTCTGTTTTCTCCCTCACCTACGGTATACTGCTCAAGGGGAACTATACAGTATAACTCAAACAATAAAATGGTGTCAGAACCCTCTTCTTGCCAGAGACACTCACAGATCATTCAGCGATGGGACCTGAGGCTTCAGAGGAGCAGAAGTGGAGAGCATTGGCATGGTGGCAGGCAGGGTAAGAGAAGAGAACGGGGCAGAGGCATTGTTATGGAGGAGGTTCTGGAGGAGACTCTACTGGGACTGGAGTTACTATGTCATCCCTCTACACCTTTCATGGAAGATGTGGTGGTGGGTAGGTTGGGGATGGGGTATGGTTGTGTAGGATGGTTTTGTGTGTGTGTGTGTGTGTGTGTGTGTGTGTGTGTGTGTGTGTGTGTGTGTGTGTGTGTGTGTGTGTGTGTGTGTGTGTGTGTGTGTGTGTGTGTGTGTGTGTGTGTGTGTGTGTGTGTGTGTGTGTGTGTGTGTGTGTGTGTGTGTGTGTACATTCACATGCATGTGTGTATATATTAGGTACTGTAGCTATAATTCTGAATAGAAGACCTTTGGTCTTCGAGGTTTGAGTCATCACTAGACAACGAGCTTCCGCTTCGCCATCTCATTTTGTACAAAGCTTTACTCCTAACGATGGAAGGAGAGCTGCATGCCAGGGTTTTGGGGAAAATCCATAATAATTGACAGCCAGAGAAATGGAACTCATTTAAAGCCACATTAAATTCACATGAGCTGTCTGGTTAATTGTGAAGCCGAGCAGAACAGCATGCTGGGAAGGGCCACTATACTAACAACACAAATCCTCTGCAGAGAGATAGCTGGGTAAATTGCTGGACCAGATGACAACACCAGCTTTATGCCTGTGGATTAGTTCTCTATCACAATGTCTTTCCTTAGCTGGTGTAAGCCAGTGTTTGTCCATTCATTCCTGAGCCTCCAGGGGTGCATCTATTTGCTATAGCCCAGCACTAACACATCTGATTTCAACTAATCAATCAAATTAAATTAATCAAGGGCTTGATACTTTGTTAATTTGTTTAATAAGATGTGTTAGTGCTTGGATAGAACCAAAATGTGCACCTTCTCCCTGGAAAAGATTGAGAATGGAGGTGTGAGGTCTATATGGAGGTGTTATAAGACTGTTAGGAGAGAAGACATACAGACCGCTGCCTGTCCAAAGCAATTATGCTAACCAGGGGTTTGTATCTCTATTGGTCTCTAGCTGGTAGGACTGTGTGTGTGTGTGTGTGTGTGTGTGTGTGTGTGTGTGTGTGTGTGTGTGTGTGTGTGTGTGTGTGTGTGTGTGTGTGTGTGTGTGTCGTCCGTGTTTCTCTCCACTGTCTTTAGAAGCTGATTGGCTGTCCCCAGAGAGGCACTTAGTCTGTCCTCCATCCAACCTCTTGAGTTACAACTCACCCACACACTGCACCCATCAGTGGAGCGTCCACACACACATACACACACACACACGCACTGAGGCAATCTCTCCCCCCCAAACCCCCTCAAAAAGCGGGTCCCAGTATCTGCTGACAGCTCTCTCTTGACCTCTCAGGTCATTCAGCGTCTCCAGGGAGCCACCGTCAGCACCCCGTCCCCAAGATGAGAATCATTTCTGCATGCTGCCTCCTCCCTGTAATCACAGCATTTGGCGGCTTCTAGTAGCATTCATCACCTCAAGTGGGACAAGTGATATGGACGTTCTCCAACACATACCCACACCTTTTCTCCTTCACACACCATTATCTTCCTTCTGCTCCTCTCACCTGGGTAAGATAAACACGCACGCACGCACGCACGCACGCACGCACGCACGCACGCACGCACGCACGCACGCACGCACGCACGCGCGCGCGCACACACACACACACACACACACACACACACACACACACACACACACACACACACACACACACACAGGCATATGAGGACCATACACATGCACGCATGCTCGCACATACATACACACACACACACGCACACCTAACCTCCACCCCTCCACCCCCAGACACACACAACATCCATTCCTCACACACACACACCTAACCTACACCCCTCCACCCCCAGACACACACAACATCCATTCCTCACACACACACACCTAACCTCCACCCCTCCACCCCCAGACACACACAACATCCATTCCTCACACACAAATAACAGTAAGGGGGGAAGGGATCTGAGCTGCCATTGCCTGACATCATACCCATTAAGTTAGCCAGTGGAAGGATGTGCGTGCTGTACTCTCCCAAGGGACCCTCTGCAACACTCTCTTAAGAAAAGTGGCCCATAGATAGAACATGCGTATGTATCCAATATCCATTCTCCTCATTGACTATGAATGGCATTACGCAGCTGAAGGCTTGCTATACGGCATATATACAGTACCTCTCATGTCTATGAGGATCTGTGCTTGGACTTCAGGTGCTCTGATAGCTACAATAGTCATTAGTGGATGTTCACTTCCTCTCCGTATCTTAGCGTACTGTACTGTAGCGTAAACATACTGTATGTTACACTATGGCTCTCTCCCAGGCTTCATAGGAATGATGGTCTTCGTATAGCCTGAGAGGACTTGTCTCTACAGCTTTGAGGTTGATGATGATTACTTGAATGTAATATGTTCAGAAAAAAATGTCTGGGTCATACAGCATGCAGATACACACAGACAGACAAACATACCGTTTTAGCTAACAACTGTTTACCATTGCACAATTAAGATAATGGCTACCATTTGTTAAGTAGTCGATGGGATGAACAATGAACGAATGAAGGATGGGAAATAGTCTAATTAGATGCCTCAGGCTGCTATCCATCAGATAACAACCGATATGCCCTTCTGACATCAGAGCTGGAGTTAGGAATTTACATATCTCTATGACCTCATTACCAAAGGAAAGGTTGTTATTGTATTTCATGTTCAGCTAGCAGATGTAGCTCGTCTCCTCTGAGTGGTCAGTGAAGTTAAGGGTATTCTGTAGATTGGAGATAGCCAAGGGTGTTGGGAAAGGTTTGCGTTGCTGTCTTTACTTTGGGAGGACAATGGCATACCGAGACGTTCAGGTGAGATGGGGAGAGGTGCCAACATTTTTTGGGGACTTCGGAAACGCTTTGAAGGTTGAGGACTATAAATCACTGTGGCATGTCTCTCTTCACAACACTTGAGTTTGAGACAGCAGAACGATAAAATAAAGGCTTTTAGGTTTTGGCATGGGGTGTTGTGTGAGAGAGGCGACTTTGGAACATGTTATGATGTCACCGAGTCAGTCGCAGAGCTTTACTAAAGAATGTATCGATGTTCCGAGGGTTGTAAGGTTCTGTTTGAAGTCTGTTTGGTAGTGGGTAGAAAGCGACCTTCATCCTTCTGTCCCTCTATTGTTACACCTCCTCCTCCTCTGCTTTCTCTTAAAAACAATGGATATTTTTGGTGGATTCTAATTAAAAAGACCTTGACGACAGATCAGATCTTCAGCCCATTTTACTTCTTATTTCTGTGGGAAAATATTTCATTGATTTTAGGAAAGGGGATCGAAGGCAGGCGGGGCTGAAATGGGCTCTATGAGGGAATACTACCAGCAGGTTGTATTGAGGAGGAGGGTGGTGGGGGATGAGGGGGGGTGACATCCCCCTCCATGCCCCCATGGGAGGCCTTGATCTTCGCCCAGTCATAACCCAGCTTTATTCTCTTCTCACCGTTCTCCTTACTCACTCCACCACTATGCCAATGTTGCAATCTGCTTTTTAGGCTAGACTGTAACTGCAAATCCCATCAAGGACTTTTTATGAACATTAAGCAATACTTGAAATTATCACTTACTTTCTGAATGACAAAATGACCGACCATCATGGAGCAACTACCAGTTTTCCCAGTAGAGTATTCTCTCCTCTCTCCTTCTATATCTCCCTCTCTCTTTTGCCCTCTCTCTCTCTCTCTCTCTCTCTCTCTCTCTCCCCCTCCCTCTCTCCCCCTCTCCTCCCTCTTTCTTTAAATAATGTCTTAGCCCTGCAGGTGCCAACATCTCCCTCTGAAATGATTATTTCAACCCCACACAAGATAGCTTTTGGTAATTATATGTAGCATAATTAAATTTGATGAACTCCTCCGAGACATCTCGTTTAACCCAGGCTCTGTGCATCTAAAAGGGAGACATATCTTCACCATTATGAAAGCTACCATTCAAATCCTGCAACAGTGATCCTGTTTAACCAAAGGACTAGAGTATTTCAAGTCATTATTAACTACACAGTGCATAAAATAAAGCAACAAATCATCTATCTCTGATCATAGAAAATACAAAGACAAAATGAGGACCACATTCTACCTCCAATGTTATTCATCTATGGTAAATCCTTTGAAACGAGAAAGAAACTGAGGAAAATTTGAAATTTGTCTTTCATTTGTAGGCAGTAAGCAAACAAACAACAAAGTGGCTGAGGTCAATAACTCCTTAGCCAGACCACACAGCATCCAAAGACATCATGAGTAAGAGCACTCTGTCTGCATCCCAAATGGCACCCTATTCTATATACTTATTTTGACCAGGGCCCATGTAGTGTAGTGCACTATATAGGGAATAGGGTGTAATTTGGGAAGTAGCCTCTGAATGCTCCCCACCGCTGTTTATATAAGAGAACAAATTACACTGTACAGTCATCTGCCGGATCTCATTAGTTGCTTCTGAGGCCATTATATCTCTGCTGAGTTTAAGAAGTATACTGGGTTGACCGGGTTGGCCTCAGAAGGACCACACACGCAGATAGGTAGGGAAGGGAAAAACACACGGACACAAAAGGACACACAGGCACACATGCATACACTCCCGCTTACTCTCACACACAAACACACGCACACAAAACACAATGATACATGCTTATATAGGGGCGGCTGGTAGCCTAGTGGTTAAAGCGTTGGACTTGTAACTGAAAGGCTGCAAGATTGAATCCCTGAGCTGACAAGGTAATAATCGGTCGTTCTGCCCCTGAAGAAGGCAGTTAACCCACTGTTCCTAGGCCGTCATTGAAAATAAGAATTTGTTCTTTACTGACTTGCCTAGTTAAATAAAGTTAAATAAAGGTCAAATAAAAAATATATACATGAGCTCTGGCCAATGACGCCTTAAGAAGTCATCTTTGAACCAGTGTGAGGAAGTATTGAGGATAGAGATCATTCTACAAACACAGTTACACTTTCTACAGCAAGCCAAAGCATATTCACATCCTACAGCTGTAATAGAAAGAGAGAGAGGGGAGCTTAGGGAGACCCAGCAGCCGCCCAGCATGGCTTGGAAAGATTACACTTAGGCCCTGGACGATCACCGAGGACAACACACCGTTCTCTATGGTTACGCTGATACCTTGGTCATAACATGTGTGATGTAAAAAAGTTGTGGCTTTGTCATAATAGAATAGTGTGAAGTATATATATTCTCTCTTTCTTTCTATCTGCCTCTCTCATCTATGCATTTTCATCTCTATCTCTCTCTCTCCCCCCCTCTCTCGCTTCTTTCTCTCTCGCTCTCTCTCTCTTCTTTCTCTCTCGCTCTCTCTCTCTTCTTTCTCTCTCGCTCTCTCTCTCTTCTTTCTCTCTCTCCTTGTTGTTCTGTTTCTTTACTCTGATCTACACATTGGAATAGCTCTTCTTTATCTCTCTCTCTTCTTTCTCTTTTTCTTTCTTCCTCTTCCTCTCTCTCCTCTCTACAGGAGTGTCGCGCTACCGCTGGGCAACAATCCTTTATTTTGCAGTTGATTGCTCAGGGAATATTGATTAAGGCAAAGATTCTCTGCTGAGAAGTCACTTCTCAAACTTCCTCCCAGTGACATTAATACCGAATAGAGTAGCACTGCCTTCTTCACTTGTAGATAAACTCCTTGGCACAGATCAAATACATTTCTCAAAGACAACACACACACACACACACACACACACACACACACACACACACACACACACACACACACACACACACACACACACACACACACACACACACACACACATTATATCAATGCACGTCTAATGTAATGTATTCCTCCTTGGGTTGGGTGCTTATGCCTCTACGGCTCTCTCACTTTAATCACTACAATTAAAGTAACAAACAGTATCAATTAAAACAAAGGCTTCGGAAACGCCATTCCTCACAGAGCATTACCCATAGAAATAGCCATTACACTTCTTTAATTGACTTAGTTGAGCTCTACAAGTGCAATAAAGTGGCCTGTGCGACCTTGCAATGGGTCCTGGCAATTAAAGTATTTTCTGTGAGAGATGGAGTGTGTTACAGGATGGGTTATATCGTGCCCTATGATGAAGCGAAGCAATTCTAACCTCTTCTGATTCTTACCCAATCACAGCCTTGGGAGAGGAGTGGGAGGATGCTTTGGATGACTCTCTGAGGTGACATCATACTGTTCTGAATAATATAGGACAGTTTCCCGGACACAGATCAAGTCTTTGAATAAAAAGCACACCAAATTGAGAATTTCAATATTTTTTTTGCCGAGGACTATGGGCAAAATTTTCAGATACTATAAGTTTATATTTTTGTCGCAAAGTTATTTTCACTGCAAGTTGAAGCGTACTGTTAGCTAGCTAGCGAACGTTAGCTTGCTGGCTCACTAGCTAACATTGCGTGTATGATCTGTGTAGTAATACTATTAGAATCAGAAAACTATTTGCATTGCTAGTTAAAGCCTAGTTCTAGCTAGCTAGCTAACATTGAACCCAGTTGGTTAGCTTTAGCTACCTGCAGATTCATACTATGACAATTAGTTTGTATTGGTAGTAGTATGAGTTGGGATTATGCCGGTTCATTATTGGCTAGCTAGCTACATGTCTAAACAAAAGACTCCACTTCACCAGGTGATTATATAACCCCTTAAGCTAGCCAGGTGTGTCTGGGGGTGATTACGGCTATCTATTGTATTTCATGAACATGTGTACATGTCTAGACAATAGTGACCCATCAACTTAGCTAGATGTGGCTGGGGGGGGGTTATAGCATTTCTTTCACATGACCATTCAATTGAGACAATCAAATCAAATTGTATTCATCACATGCGGGAAATATAACAGGTGTAGACCTTACAGTGAAATGCTTACTGACAAGCCCTTAACCAACAATGCAGTTTAAAGAAAAATACCCACCCCCCCCCAAAAAAAGTACAAATAATTAAAGAGCAGCAGTAAAATAACAATAGCGAGGCTATATACAGGGGTACCAGTACAGAGTCAATGTGCGTGGTCACCGGTTAGTCGAGGTAATTGAGGTAATATACACATGTGGGTAGAGCTTTAAATTGACATATAAATAGATAACAACAGAGAATAGCAGCAGCGTAAAAGTGGGGGGGCAATATAAGTAGTCTGGGTAGCCATTTGATTAGATGTTCAGTAATCTTATGGCTTGGGGGTAGAAGCTGTTTAGAAGCATCTTGGACCTAGACTTTGCGCCCCGGTACCACTTGTCGTGCGGTAGCAGAGAAAACAGTGTATGTGTCACGACTTCCGCCGAAGTTGGTCCCTCTCCTTGTTCGGGCGGCATTTGGCGGTCGACGTCACCGGCTTTCTAGTCACCACCGATCCATGTTTCATTTTCGTTTTGTTTTGTCTTCATTATACACACCTTGTTTCCATTCCATAATCAATGTTCCTTATTTAACCCTCTGGCTTCCCTTTCTGTTTTGTGAGTGATTGTTATTGTCATGTGGGCTCGTTCTTTGTGCTCTGGATTTTGTATTTTTACTTGTTGGAACATTGCTTACATTTTTGAGTAAATTCAAATTATTGCTCAAACCTGTGTCCTGCGCCTGACTCCGCTTATCCATTCACCTAATCGCTGACAGTATGACTAGGGTGGCTGGAGTCTTTGACAATTTTTAGGGACTGGGCCGTACGCACTACCCTCTGTAGTGCCTTGCGGTCGGAGGCCGAGCAATTGCCATACCAGGCAGTGATGCAACCAGTCAGGATGCTCTCGATGGTGTGGTGCAGCTGTAGAACCTTTTGAGGATCTGAGGACACATGCCAAATCTTTTCAGTCTCCTGAGGGGGAATAGGTTCTGTTGTGCTTGGACTATGTTAGTTTGTTGGTGATGTGGACACCAAGGAACTTGAAGCTCTCAACCTGCTCCACTACAGCCCCATCGATGAGAATGGGGGTGTGCTCGGTCCTCCTTTTCCTGTAGTCCACAATCATCTCCTTTGTCTTGATCACGTTGAGGGAGAGGTTGTTTGCCTGGCACCACATGGCCAGGTCTCTGACCTCCTCCTTTTATGCTGTCTCGTCGTTGTTGGTGATCAGGCCTACCACTTTTGTGTCATCGGCAAACTTATTGATGGTTTTGGAGTCATGCCTGGCCATGCAGTCATGAGTGAGCAGGGAGTACAGGAGGGGACTGGGCACGCACCCCTGCGGGGCCCCCGTTTTGAGGATCAGCGTGGAAGATGTGTTGTTACCTACCCTTACCACCTGGGGGCGGCCCGTCAGGAAGTCCAGGATCCAGTTGCAGAGGGAGGTGTTTAGTCCCAGGGTCCCAAGTGTGTCTGGGTAAGCATCATCTAATAGTTTGGATTTGTCTGCCATGTAAAGCATAATCTAATAGTGTCTGGACTCTTTCTGTTTTTTTAAATTTTTTAATATAACCTTTATTTTAATAGGCAATCAGTTAAGAACAAATTCTTATTTACAATGACGGCCTACTTGTAAAGCCCCCCATGTCCAAACCTCCCACAACCCGGACGACGCTGGGCCAATTGTGCCCCACCCTATGGGACTCCCGATCACGGCCGTTTGTGATACAGCCCGGGATCGAACCTTAGTGCCTTAGACCGCTGCGCCACTCAGGAGGTCCATATTCCTACTATGCAAATATGCAAGTAACACCTTCTGTATCCTGTGCATGTGACAAATAAACATAGATTTTATTTGATTAAGTGTTTTTACCAGAGACGGTAATGTGAATAACAACATGACCTGCACCAAAGTCAGATTAGGACATTTTACCTGGAGTTTTACCTGGAGTTTTTCCTTATTGTAGGCCAATACTTTCACCACTTTTAGTATTTACGTTTTTGGTTGTTTAGTACACTTCTCACTCTGTTTAGCACATGGCGTCACATGTGAATCCGTAAGAGATGGTTGTGGCTAACTAAGGCTCAAGAGGGTATGAATGATGCTGAATAGGTGTAGACACCAAAATATTCAAAGGTCATTTTCTCGAAAGTGGGTTTCAAGTTTATTAACTTTCAAAGCAGAATTAATTTCCCATTGTTCCTCAACTGCAGTGTATGATGTACCATTTTATAGCTCTGAGTCTCTACTTTTATGCAGCATTTACCGTGAATGTGGTCTCCGTGAAAGTGGGAACATTGCCTTTAAAACGTGCATTGTGGACAACGTGTGATTGGATTGAATCCATGCCTTAATGTCTTCAGGTTCACTGTTGTGACAGTTTAGAACCAAAGTAGAAAGTGGCTTGTATGTTGTGTTAGCTGGCACAACCCTCTTCAAGTTGTATAGAACAAAATCCATTGCCAATACACTTTGGAAACAAATTATTGATTCAATGCCTCATCATGTAACAGGTCGCTTTTACACCTCCTTTCAATTTTATTCTCCCTTTCCTGGCAAAATCATCGCACTTCTCTCTCTAATAACGAACAGGATGTTATCAATCAATTACCAACTAATATGAAGGAGCAGTGCAGTGAGTGTTGTCCCCATGCCTTATGAGTCACTTCATTAACCATTTAATTACTGTGGTACAACACATTCTCCTTTGTAGGAGCCCTACAGGCTTCAGTCTGCCAACACACACTACAGTGTGAGCGTGAGTAGGGAGAGCGGGATAGGCTCATTTCAGCTAGTTTGTCTCAATATTGTCATTTTTCTTGGCAACGCTCAGTGTTGATTTCTTAGGAAGTTTCTGTGGATTTGGAGTGATGTCTTGTTTATTAGCGACTTGATGGCTTTTTACAGTGGTGCAATGGTGACAGGTGTGTGTGTGTGTGTGTGTGTGTGTGTGTGTGTGTGTGTGTGTGTGTGTGTGTGTGTGTGTGTGTGTGTGTGTGTGTGTGTGTGTGTGTGTGTGTGTGTGTGTGTGGGCGAGTGACAGGAGTGACAAGAGCTGCTTATTTCGCCCCCAATATAATCGAAAAGCATTATCCTTCAGCTTCTCAGCCTCATGCATTTCAGTGACAGCATGGCTCTGTTGTGTTATTGAATAAAAACTTTGAACTATTTTGCTCTGTTCTCACAATAGAAGTGGAAAAAACTGAAATAATCATAATTGTTTAGAGAGTCTGGGACTGCCGGTGATTTACTTGTTTTCCAAGGCGTTTATTGAGTGCATTTTTAGTACAATAGTTCTCAGAAAGTTACAGTTTACAAACTCGGACACATACTCGTCACAATATACAAGTGGTAGCTATACAGAGAGACACAAAAGAAAATCAAACACACAAACAAACAAATGTGGTTCCTTCGTCTGTGTGTACCGTAAAGTGAGGTCAACTTCCCTGTCGTGCTGTCTTCATCCTTATTGGCTGTCCTGAGCAATGCTGGGCCTGCTGTGTGTGTGTGTGTGTGTGTGTGTGTGTGTGTGTGTGTGTGTGTGTGTGTGTGTGTGTGTGTGTGTGTGTGTGTGTGTGTGTGTGTGTGTGTGTGTGTGTGTGTGTGTGTGTGTGTGTGTGTGTGTGTCCATCATCTGAAATACAAGAACACAGAGATAGAGGAATTAGCTGTTTGTGTTAATCTTTAAATGAAACAAATCAACACTTTCCAAAACATGGATTAGCCTCGACATGTCTGCAACAGCAATCATCAGAAAGAATGGACACACTCTGAAAAGGCCCACTTTTCAGACAGAGACGGGACAAATCAAAACAGATGGCATTGTAAAATCTTATACCAAAGTATAAACTGGGTGGTTCGATCCCTGAATGCTGATTGTTTGAAAGCCATGGTATATCAAACCGTATACCTTGTGTATGACAAAACATTTATTTTACTGCTCTAATTAAGTTGGTAACCAGTTTATAATAGCAATAAGGCACCTCGGGCAATATGGCCCAGGGGGTGTGGTATATTGCCAATATACGACGGCTAAGGGCTGTATTCAGGCACTCCGCGGTGTGTCGTGCTAAGAACAGCCCTTAGCCGTGGTATATTGGCCATATACCACACCGCCTGGGCCATATTACTTAAGTAATCCACACAACAGTCCTTTTACATTTATGAATATATATGAAGTAAATCAGGCAACTGTTTTGTAAGAGGAGTGGATGGGACAATGACAAGCAAATTCTGAAATGGCTTTTATGGAGAGAGCACTGATTGCTTTTTCATATCACAATATTGAAGTGGAATGCTATTAGAGTCAGCATTTTACTAAGACAAACATTAGCAAATGGAAAAATTAGAAAAATGGGAATTACAGACTGCACTGTCATCTCATTCACACAGACATGTTGCATGGCAAATACTTGAGACGTGGTTGAATGGAAGCGTAGCTAATTGATTGAAATGAGATCCTTGCATTGAGTAAATATACATAATTAATCAGAAGAATAAATGGTTATGTGTAGCGTACTCCGGGCTTGTGTGAATGATGTTGAAAGGAATTTGAACTGCTAGGTGTCAACCTAACGAACTTAACATATAGATTATCACACAGGGTTTATTGAAACAACTCAGGTGGTCTTAGGTCTATATTATAGGCTGCACTACAACAATTATATATATATATATATATATATATACAGGATATATTATATCCAATATACCTTACTTCAAAGAATAGTGCTACTGTTTTATAGTCTGCCAACTTCCTCTCTTCTCTCATTCCCTCTCGTTTTCCCTCACAGACACACACTGTCAGGTCCTGACCCACTCTCTCTTCATCAAGAACTGTGGTGGAGAAGCCGTGAGGGAGCCAATAGTGTGTTGTGTGTGTGTATGTGTTTATGTGTGTGCCTGTGTGTGTGCATCTATGCCTGTATCAGTCTGTTTGCGTGTGTGCATGTGTGCACGTGTATGCCTGGACCAAGCTCCATCCGTCTCCTTCCCTGCGGCTGATCAGACCTGTGCCAGACTTTGAGGCCCCAGCAGGTGGCCTGGTCCCATGTCTGCCTTGTGCACTGGAGCAGTGATCCAGATAGAGGTCATTTCTCAGTCCTAGCTCAAGCCAGCCAGGCCTGGCGATGCCCAGACCTAAACCCACACCCAGACCTGGGCCCGAGACAGGTTCGTTACACCCCGGATAAATGAGCTGGAGCCTGGCCAAGATGAGGATCAAGTGAGGGGTGGAGAGATGAGACAGAGGGGAGAAGGAAAGGGTAAAGGGGTTGAGGATACTTAATAACCTGCTAATGGGCTGCCATCGATTTCTAATTTCAGATGACACGGTGGGTACCTCAGTCTTAGTCATGGATCCACACTCCTCCTAAAATAATAGCCCAACGCTGTCCGAGGCTGGTTTGTGGTAACAGCAGGCTAGGATATCTGTGTTTGGGGAAGCAGTAGTTTGTCATTACACGACACCTGAGGATGCTGTTACAATGGATCGATGCAATAAGTTACAATGATGTTAAGGTGTTTTGTGTTACAACTTTATACATGGGCTTAATCTGTAGATAATCAACTGCCTTTCCCCTCTGCTGTCACTGAAATCAACAGGGTTCTCAGACAAATGCACTGTAATTATTATGGCTATATGTGATTCATAAGTCATAATTCACTGCTACTGATTATAGCTGTATCATTAACAGCGGTGAGTAGTTACTTTTACATTGAATTCCTGCTTTAATGAAGTGGATATTCCTGTGGATCAGTGTCTTCATATGGCTCCTTTATTTGATTGGTAATAAAACAAGTATTCACTTTGGCCGAGTCACATTCATCAGAGCAGTTCAACCTATCATGAACCAGCAGGTTCCTACACCTTGCTGTCAGACATAGTTGAGATCCAGTGTGATTTAGTTTGAGACTACACTACACCAATCACAGCCTGCTAGCATAGACAAGAGCTGGGCTAGTAGTACAATCAACCCGATGTACCCGTTAGACCCCTCACGTCAGCTTCACCTCCTAGACCACCATCTTAAACATACTCAAAAGAATACTCTCTCTCAAACGCCATCAAAAAGCATTCATGTCATCAGTAGCCTCCATCTTAAGAATAGACCTTTCCCACCAATTACAATAGAGTGTGTTCCACGTATAGACATTGGTACAAATCCTAACAACCAGTGAAAATTTGACTTAAGTGGAAGTTTTCACCCCATTATGGACATATAAATGAATAGTGGACAAAGTATGTGGAACGTAACTTACCTATACTTACAACGAACTTTGATTTCAGTGTACTATATTAATAGCTATTAAGCTAGCCACTTAAGGTAACAGGTGTGTGGTGGAATAATGTATGAGCAGAACTCCTTGGAGGCGCTACATCCTCTCCTCCTAACACCGAGGCTATCCATATGGTGACACTGTAGTGGTCTGGAGAGATAATTCAGTGGCTCAGCTCTAGCTGGCCATGGGGGACTGACTGCAGTGTGTGTGTGTGTGTGTGTGTGTGTGTGTGTGTGTGTGTGTGTGTGTGTGTGTGTGTGTGTGTGTGTGTGTGTGTGTGTGTGTGTGTGTGTGTGTGTGTGTGTGTGTGTGTGTGTGTGTGTGTGTGTGTGTGTGTGTGTGTGTGCCTCTGTAAGCTGTTTAAGTCTGTGTGTTCATCAGGATGGCATCAGGCATCTGTTGGCAAAGCCAGGCCCAGATGTTCGTTCACACACACACACACACACACACACACACACACACACACACACACACACACACACACACACACACACACACACACACACACACACACGGAAACTCTCCAATCTGAGATGTCTTGATTAGCTTATTGGCTATTCATAAAATAGCCAGATATGAAGTAAATGATGCCATTCTTCAGCGAGAATGCCTAGAGAATGTCTAGGAAAATGAAGGGGATGTTTTAAATGGCAATGATATGTAGTTATAATGAAATCCTGAACTTGACCCCAGCAACTCCATGATCATCTTTCAGATTATTTATTCCATTACCGTTACTGTTTCCCAATAATCCACATCTGTGAGGATGTATGATATTCATTGCCAGTACAGTTACTATGAGGATCGATAGGAGATACATACCATTGACATTTGGCCAGATGAGACGAGACACTCTCCACTCTCCTTCCCATTCTGGACGGTTCCAATCCCTCCAACACAAACAACAAACAAAGAAATAAAGAAGAAACAACATAATCTGTACAAGTAAGTGCTCATCAGCAAGATACGGCATGGATACACTCACATTTAACATGGGCCCTCCAGAGAATGGACGTTTTGGTCACGTTTTTTTATCCCTACAGTTGTTTTATACACATCTACAGAAACAGTAATTTGTACATGGTCCTTTGTACATTTATTTCCAGGTCAAAGTTCATTCAGGATTGTGACTCCTCAGCATTATATGTGTCCATCCCCATTACAATTCAGTGCACAAAAACGTCATCTTTGCCAAAAATGCAAGCAGAGAGAGTCTTGCACATACATATTCATACACATCACCTTCAATATGAAGATTTATTCTGAAGATATATTCATATTTAGTTAGAGATATACATATTTTTATATATTCTCAGAATCTGGGCGAGGCCGTTTCACTAGTCCTTTGGCAAGGCCATCAGCCCAGACATCGACAGGTAGTGTTAAGGTGAAAAAATGGAAGAGAGGTCTGAGTTCCCTGCTTTTATGGTTAAAAAACAAAACAAGACATCAACAAATGTCTCAAAAGCTCTCCTTTCCCGCCAGTTCAACTGTTGACCTTGAGGAGATCTCCAAGATGTCAAAAGTTTTGAATGAAGAAAAAATAGGTGAAAAATAGGTGAGAAATGGTCAAACCAAATCAACCATACACCACTGTATGCCTCTGTATCATTTTCCGTATGTGTGTATAATGACAATGTATGGTGAATTTGAATTGCTTTCTTTCTACGCGCATTTCATACCGCTGCTCCTAGCCAGGCTAAGCATCCTCACTAGTCTTTGAAGAAGGCCTGGGTTCAAATTACATATCAGAGACCTTCTGATGACATGAACTTCCTCTTCAAAATGGCTTCCACTTGGTCCTCCTCTCCAGTCTACCGTCATCCAGTAAAGATATACATCTGATAGTCCCAGACTCCATCACCGTGTCAGCCTGTGGTGGTCTGGGGTTAGATTACAGTACAATACGATCATATTCTATATACCATGGGCTCTAGATGTGAAATTACACAGGCCTACACACTGATGATAATCCATTGATGATAGTATAGTCCATGGCCACAGATTAAGATGTGACAAAAGTATCTGAACCCATGGAACTCCAGACAATGGATAGTTCAGACTAGGATGATCATTTGTTCACTCCAGACTCCAGGACTGTAGAACTCACAGATTAAGATTAGAAAAGAAATTCTCTGAACCCACTGAACTCTGGATCATAACTCATTATAACTCAGATTAGTGGAAGGTGATATTGAGTTAGTATTGGTCTGGACCCTGGTCTACTGCAATTATGATGTTCCATTAGATGAGGATGATAGTCTCGACCCTGGCGCGTCCCGACGGGTTGGGGGTCATTCGGTGAGGGGTGTAGTCCTTCCTGCTGTAGTCCCTGCCTGCCTGAATGCTGCCCGACCCGTGGCACCGCGCCCCCTCCAGTCATGCCATGGTGGTGGGCGACTGGCACTGGCTCATCTGGACCCGCATGGAGGCAACGTTACTCAGGATCTTCTTCTGGTGGCCCGCCAGGGTTACACCTATCCTGAGGAGGTCTCTGGAAAGAGGGAGAGAGAAAGAGAAAGAGGGAGAGAGAAAGAGAAAGAGGGAGAGAGAAAGAGGGAGAGAGAAAGAGAAAGAGAAAGAGAAAGAGAGAGAGAGAGAGAGAGAGAGAGAGAGGAAGCGAAAGCAAGACAGGACACATATCAATACTGTGTATTAAGTACTGTATCTGCAATGCCTCAACTGTGTGTACTGAAGAAGCAAGTACATAAGCAGACATTCATTTGGTGTCTAATACATTTACACAGATAACCAAAGCCCCAAGTCATGTCAGGACTGTTAGCCACTGGCTGTGAAGAAGAAAACAACAAACCCAATGTGTCTGCCTCTCAGTGATCTGGCGTTTGCTCTCTTTGATGATTAAAATCATGATGCTACATTTCAGAAACAACATTATGAAGCCAGAAAGATGCTACAAAACATCAAATGCACAGAAAGCGGTGTTTCTTACGGCCAATATTTGGACAGGATTATCATCGATTTTAGATGAAATGTGTGTGTGTACATGAATGCTTGCTCACGAGTGTTCATGTGTGTGTCTGTGTTTCTGTGTGTGTGTGTTTCTGTGTGTGTGTGTGTGTGCGTGCATGCGTGTGTGAGCCTGTTACAAAACACAATTACAAAATACCTGTATTTTGTCATGTATTTAATTAAAATATGTGTATTTTGTGTCTTAAAATACCAAAATCTTTGCAAAAAGCCATCCCGAACAGCAACAACATTCTCAGTAACGGTTACAGAAACATTTTACTTGCTATGACTGTGATATGTTGTTGTTTATCTACCTTAATTGAGCAAGTCACTCTGGATGTGAAAATGAACATACCAAAATGAACTGCAAAGCACACTGGGTATTATTATTGGCATTGTTTCGGGGCGGAGCTCATGCGAATAATACTTAGGATGCTTAGTTAATTTAGCAGACACTCTTATCACACCATAGTGCCATCAGACTTCTGATACCAAAAAATGGTATGTAAAATGATTTTGTATTTTGAAAACACAAATTACAGCTCTCAAAAGTATCTTGCTACAAAATACATCGGAGCATAGTTTAGCCCAGTGTAATACCAATTAGAAAATACTCAGAAGTAATTGAAATACATATTTAAAATACATGTAACAGAAATAATGCCCATCTCTGCATGTGTGTGTGTGACTCACTCAGAGGTCATCTGTGCTACCAGTTGCAGGGAGGTGAAGCCAGAGTTGAGAAAGTTGTCTCTGTACTGGGTCATCTTGATGGCTCCCAGCCACTCTCCAACTGAACTGAAGGTGTTGAAGTCTGGGATAGAACGGTCCAACAGGGGCTGGGAAGGCCTGAAGGAGGAGAAGAGGAGAGAGGGAGAGGACAAGAGAGAAAGAGGAGGAGAGAGTGAGTGAGAGGAGGAGAGAGGGAGAGGAGGAGTAAGTAAGGCAAGTAAGGGAGAGAAAAGGAGAGAGAAAGAAAGAGAGGAGAGAGATGCTTTGATGGTGCAGAGTGGAGGTATAGGCTTTCATGTTTAAGGAAGTCTGCGTGTGCCTGGGTTGAGTGTGTGTGTGTGTGTGTGTGTGTGTGTGGGGGTAGCCTACATATATTTTTCTATGTGTGTACTCACACTGCAGGGATGCTGGCCACTTGTTTGAGACTGGCTGGGTTGCGGATCATCTTGTCCAGGGTGTTGACGATGTCAGTGAAGCGTGGCCGGGCGTTACGGTCCTTCTGCCAGCAGTCCAGCATGAGTTGGTGCAGGGCCGAGGGGCAGTCCATGGGAGGGGGCAGCCGGTAGTCCTGCTCTATGGCATTGATCACCTGGGGACAGAGAGGGCGGCAGAGGGTATTGTGGAGAAGGCAGAAGGTAGTCAGTAACGGTCATGTTAGACAGGACTATTGTGGAGAAGTTAGAATGTAGTCAGTAAGGGTCATGTTAGACAGGACTATTGTGGAGAAGGCAGAAGATAGTCAGTAAGGGTCATGTTAGACAGGACTATTGTGGAGAAGGCAGAAGATAGTCAGTAAGGGTCATGTTAGACAGGACTATTGTGGAGAAGTTAGAATGTAGTCAGTAAGGGTCATGTTAGACAGGACTATTGTGGAGAAGTTAGAATGTAGTCAGTAAGGGTCATGTTAGACAGGACTATTGTGGAGAAGTTAGAATGTAGTCAGTAAGGGTCATGTTAGACAGGACTATTGTGGAGAAGGCAGAAGATAGTCAGTAAGGGTCATGTTAGACAGGACTATTGTGGAGAAGTTAGAATGTAGTCAGTAAGGGTCATGTTAGACAGGACTATTGTGGAGAAGGCAGAAGATAGTCAGTAAGGGTCATGTTAGACAGGACTATTGTGGAGAAGGCAGAAGATAGTCAGTAAGGGTCATGTTAGACAGGACTATTGTGGAGAAGTTAGAATGTAGTCAGTAAGGGTCATGTTAGACAGGACTATTGTGGAGAAGTTAGAATGTAGTCAGTAAGGGTCATGTTAGACAGGACTATTGTGGAGAAGGCAGAAGATAGTCAGTAAGGGTCATGTTAGACAGGACTATTGTGGAGAAGTTAGAATGTAGTCAGTAAGGGTCATGTTAGACAGGACTATTGTGGAGAAGTTAGAATGTAGTCAGTAAGGGTCATGTTAGACAGGACTATTGTGGAGAAGGCAGAAGATAGTCAGTAAGGGTCATGTTAGACAGGACTATTGTGGAGAAGTTAGAATGTAGTCAGTAAGGGTCATGTTAGACAGGACTATTGTGGAGAAGGCAGAAGATAGTCAGTAAGGGTCATGTTAGACAGGACTATTGTGGAGAAGGCAGAAGGTAGTCAGTAAGGGTCATGTTAGACAGGACTATTGTGGAGAAGGCAGAAGATAGTCAGTAAGGGTCATGTTAGACAGGACAATTGTGGAGAAGGCAGACGGTAGTCAGTAAGGGTCATGTTAGACAAGACTATTGTGGAGAAGTTAGAATGTAGTCAGTAAGGGTCATGTTAGACAGGACTATTGTGGAGAAGTTAGAATGTAGTCAGTAAGGGTCATGTTAGACAGGACTATTGTGGAGAAGTTAGAAGATAGTCAGTAAGGGTCATGTTAGACAGGACTATTGTGGAGAAGGCAGAAGATAGTCAGTAAGGGTCATGTTAGACAGGACTATTGTGGAGAAGGCAGAAGGTAGTCAGTGAAAGGTAGTCATTCGAGGTTCATGCTATGTTTAAATCCAATGATATCTTGATGTAATACTCCTGTTATCATTTTTGGTATGTTCCTATTGTCTTTTTTGTAAAAAACTGAATGTAATTTGTATACAGTACATTGATACCTGTATATGTTTTATATGTAATAAAACATATTTGAATCCAGAAGTTCATGCTAGACAGGGGTCTAAATAGGGCTGCTCAGAGTGACAAGGTAGGTGGACCATTGCCAGACAGTACCATATAGAAGGCCAATTAGGAAGACATTCGAGGGTAGTCACTAGACTCCAGTTCATGATTACAGGAGATCAATAATGTGCAGTAAATCAGAGAATTGTAGGAGAAGCGGAGATTTATAGAAGCCTGTCTGCTTCCCTTTAACTTTCCCTCTTCCTCTAGACCCCTTTGCTAAATCACTGTAACACCAGGCCCTAGTTTCTCTGTTTCATTGAGTGGTTAGTGAGCAATTCACTTAGCGTCAATCTCTCTCTCTCCCTCCATCTTTCTGCTTCTCTCTCTGCCCCTCTCTCACCGATTAATCTACAGACAGCACTCAGGCTGAGGTGCCCTTCCTACTTGACACTAGCGAATCACATATCTGTATAAAAGGATGGAGAGGACCTATACTCTGACACTGTGGGAGAGTGTCTTGGGAATGGGCTGAGTGCATATAATTAATGTGGTGAAATGCAGGTACTTGACACTTGTTCCATAGAAACTGCAAAGGCTATGAAGGCCTGATGGTAGATAAGTAGTGCTGTACTGTAGCTATGCTGCACATGGCCTTATACAAAGACAAAAAGGGTTTTCGATAGAAAGACAAATGCTCGCTCCCTCTCTAAATCCTAGCATGTTCATATGGTATACCGTATGACGGATTGTTACCCCTTAAAGGTTGAATCAGGGAAAAGTCAACACCGATAGAGATTCTAGCGTGTGAAAATGAATGATCATCAGAAATGGGACGACGCTCTATAGGTGCCCATGCTACCACTGAGAGCACTGCAATTCAGCACAATCTTGACAAATGGTGCATAAGGGGAAGTGTATGTGAGTGCATTTACATGCATATGCAGGTGTGTGTGTGTGTGTGTGTGTGTGTGTGTGTGTGTGTGTGTGTGTGTGTGTGTGTGTGTGTGTGTGTGTGTGTGTGTGTGTGTGTGTGTGTGTGTGTGTGTGTGTGTGTGTGCATTTATCATAGGTGTGTAAGTAGGCATGTGTATGTGCACACAGACTTGTGTATTTGTGTTTGTCAGTGCATCATGTGTGCATTAGCCTGTGTGTCTGTGTGTGTTTTGTGTGTGCGAGTTGGCATGTGCGTTATTAGTGTACACAGATGTGTGTGTGTTCTGCCTGAAGAGAACAGCAGGCCATGCTGTGAGCAGTTCCAGGCCTCCTCCCTGTGTGTGTCCCACCAGTCGCTGCCGGCATGATGCTGGCCCAGAGAGAGAACATCTGCTGGCTTGGCCAGGCCTGGTGGACCAGGCTCCAGAGAGACCCGTTGGCCGGATGGGGATATGGAGCTCATTGGTGTGTGTGTGTGTGTGTGTGTGTGTGTGAGTTGGGGGTGTTTGTGAGTGTGAGCATGTGTGAGATTCGGGGGACATAGCAAAAAGAAGGACAGAGGAGGTAACGTGCTTGTGTGAAATTCTGCCTTTGTGAGAATCTGCTCATTGTCAAGGACATTTCCAGTGGGAATCCTCTTGTCTAGCTGAGTTGTTATGTCTGAGAAGGTTCCATTTTATGACACAACATAAACAAATAGAAGGGTCATCTGAATACTCATTCACTGCCTCTGCTTTGGGGTCTTAGCCCGGTTACTGTAAAATCACTTTTGTGACTACTGCTTATGTAAAGAGGGCTTCATAAAATAATTTGATTGGAATTTTGAATTATATGAATATTTCTATACGCCTTAGAACAACATTTAAAAGTTCAACATGACAATAATACTCACATCCTGATTAGACATGTCCCAGTAGGGTCTCTCTCCGAATGACATCACCTCCCACATGACGATGCCGTAGCTCCACACGTCACTGGCTGAGGTGAACTTCCTGTAGGCGATGGCCTCTGGAGCCGTCCACCTCACCGGGATCTTACCCCCCTGAGAGGGAGAGAGAGAGGGGAGGAATAGAGGGGAAGGGAAGGGGAGAGAGAGGGGGGTGAGGGGGGGAGAGAGAGAGGGAGAGAGAGAGGGAGGGGAGGGAGGTAGGGGGAGAGAGAGAGAGGGAGGGCAGAGAAAGAGAGGGGAGAGAGAGAGGGAGGGCAGAGAAAGAGAGGGGAGAGAGAGCGGAAGAGGGAGAGAGAACGACATGATTAGTCCAATTAAAACCCTTCGAACCAAAAGACAACTACAATCTCTCTATCCCTCCACTCCTCCTTCCCTCCATCCCCTATCGATCCAGCAGCAGGGAACCTCTGTTCCTCCTCACACATCGAACCACAGCACATCTCTCCCGGTGCACATGAGTTTGAATAAGAGGGGTTTGGTCGGGGTTTGAGCGCGCCTGTCGAGCGTGTCTGTTTGTAATTGGCCTACCTGGGCCTGCAGCGAGCCATGCATGGTACTGATTGAAATTGACGGGTGGCTTGTTTAAGATTTCCTCTACACACACACCTGTTTGTAGGCCCCTTGGCGGTTTCCATTGTATCCGGCCAGCTTAATAATGCCAATTAGTTCAACCTGTGCATGTGTAGATAAGCCAGGCTTGAAAGGAGAGACGGGAGAGCGAGACAAGGCCCACCCTGCTCTCCTGGCTTTCTCCCTCAGTCCAACCGGGACTCTGACCAGGAGATGTATTGTGTGTGTGTGTGTGTGTGTGTGTGTGTGTGTGTGTGTGTGTGTGTGTGTGTGTGTGTGTGTGTGCGTGCATGCGCAAGAGTGTGTGTGTCTGTGTGCAATTATGTGTGTGCTCGTGTGTGTGTGTGTGTGTGTGTGTGTGTGTGTGTCTGTGTGCAATTATGTGTGTGCTCGTGTGTGTGTGTGTGTGTGTGTGTGTGTGTGTGTGTGTGCGTGCGTGCATGCGCAAGAGTGTGTGTGTCTGTGTGCAATTATGTGTGTGCTCGTGTGTGTGTGTGTGTGTATGTGTGGGTGTGTGTGTGTGTGTGTGTGTGTGTGTGTGTGTGTGTGTGTGTGTAGAGGTCCAGAGGACTCAGACTGAGCTCGTTAAGGCCCAGCCCAGAGCGTTTGACCTCTGTGAGCTCCTAACCCTGAACATGATGTTAACCTCTGACCTCAGTGGAGGCAGAGCAGGGAGGTAGGAGGAGGGTGTGTGAGTGAGAGAGAGAGGGAGGGAGAAAGAGGTTGGGAGTGTTCATATGGAAGTGTGTTTTTGTAATTCGTTGAGAAAAAGAAGACTGATGGAGATCTATCTAAGCTCTGATGACCGTTGTGCTTTTCTCAGATCCCAGGGTTCCTCTTCCAGTAACTAATGCCTCTCATCTGATTCCAGGCACCAGAAGGCTCTATCTTTTATCTCCGTTCTGTCAAAAGGCTATAGAAAAACACATGAATACAAGATCAACTGCACCAATGAAAAGAAACCCAGCTCCCTCCATCTAATCTCTAACTTTGCTAGACCCATGCTTCAAAGCGACTATTTTGACTTGGACACACGCCAGTTGAAACGAACAGTAAGAAATATAAATACACTGTCTCTTCCAAGTTCCTCTATCTGAGCTCTGACCTCAACGCCTTGTATTAGAGCCTCTCCATATCAATCACATTTCAATCAAATGTATTTATACAGCCCTTTTTAGATAAGCAGCTGTCACAAAGTGCTTCACAGTAACCTAAAACTCAGAAGAGTAAGCAATGCAGAAGCACGATGGCTAGGAAGACCTTCTTACCCCCCCCCCCCCCCCCACATCACCTTGCACCGCTCCTCGCAGACAGGCTAAGCTAATAACATTTTCACGGCTGCTGCGTTCGTGAGGCAGCTATGCAGATCGTCAGTAATTACCTCTGTGGGCGAGCTAGTTGCTAGCGCCCCGGCCCTGCCAAAACAACACTTTAATAACACAAAGTACTGCTGAACAGAACAGACCGGGCAGGAAAACAGACAGAGGAAGAAGACAAATATATAATAAAAAGCAGCATTGGATTTTTATTTATTAACTTAGGAGGAGAAAATACTGTGAATACCCCAGGGAGGGAGAGAGGAAGAGAGGGAAAGCGAGAGAAAGAAAGAAAGAGAGAAAGAGAGAGAGCATGCGTGTGTCTGAGACAGCCAATACCATTTCACTAGCAAGGCTGACAGTACAAGCCAGTGAGAAAGGAACATGCTGTTCTATGTGGTGGCCTTGAGACTTAGAGCGCGCACACAGAGACATGCCTTCATGTAAAACAACCGCTCTAAGCTAAACCGTATATCAACCTCCAGCCAAGCTCCATCAATCTCTTCAGCTAGCTGCTCATCACATAAAGGATATTCAGATCTTAATGTCAACATGAGAGCATAATTGTTCTCTCACGAAGTCTTTTGAAACTAGATTATATATACAACGTGACTTTAGGCCACAAAACAACAGTTTTATACTTGATTATTGCGGACCAACCATACTGAGACATGGAGCATTGCAAGGATTCTCACTTCAAACAGTTCCCTCCAGATCAACTTCAAACACCAGCAGAGGGTCACCACGCTGATGTCAACAAGATGATCTGACACAAAGTGAGTAGTACTGACTAGCTGTGACAGGTTGTAACTGGTCGTGACCGGTTGTGACAGATAAAGTGACAGGTGTAGTGACCTGCAGGGAGTGGACAGAGTGCTGTCAGGGTTAAGGAGGATCATGGGACATGGCGGATGGTGTGGCGATTTGTGACAGACAGGTCTGAGGTCTGAAGGAATGAACATGTGTTCAGGTGCAGAGTGTGTGCGTTTTGAGGAGCTCCCTAGGAAACATGAGAAAATAAAAAGGAAATATATGCCTGATCAAAACGTTGCTGTAAATCCCCTAGGAGCATGAGCAGCAGTGTGCAGCCTTTTCCTGTTCATTCTCCATGAGTTCACCTACAACTCCAAAACCTGCAAAAAGAACCTGGATGTGCGTATGTTCTTCAGCTTTTACACATGGGACACTAGCAATTGCTAACGTGTACTATGAGAGATGCAGTATGTATCCAGCAATTCAATGGAGCATGTCACTAGCAATCTATAGACTGAAGGGGAATCTAGAGTGTCAAATGGCAGTTTGTATCACTCTACACAAACTGGAGCAATGCCCTGCCTTGGTGTCGTAGTAAATGTAGATGAAATCCCCTGAACGATCTTCTCCCACTATGAGAGTCCTCAATCCTTTAACACCGTGTTTTGTTTTTCATTGCTGAGGCATGCAACCTCACCCACCACATCTCTCCAAGAGACATCAAACAGTACCATCATGTTGTTGCTAAAGCAGCAGCTGTCCCCAAATGCAGATTCATTCCTGTGGAATAAAAATGTGTGAACTCCCAGTAATGCCCATGACACAGTACCATGCCCCAACTTTTTGGTAATCCATTCCTAAACAATGCACACTCAAGTAGTCCCGAGCTCATTTACTTAGGCTGGGCAAAGACGTTTAATGTCCCGAAAGCAACGATCGCTGGAAGTCTGTCCAAATACAAAGACAGACAAGACAGACAAGACAGACAAGACAGACAAGACAGACAAGACAGACAAGACAGACAAGACAGACAAGACAGACCAGACAGACCAGACAGACCAGACAGACCAGACAGACCAGACAGACCAGACAGACCAGACAGACCAGACAGACCAGACAGACAGACAGACAGACAGACAGACAGACAGACAGACAATACACCCCAGGGACTGTCTGGGAGAGGCAGGCCCTTCTACCGTTCCACTGTCTACAGGGCAATGGAGAATAGGTTCCACTTCAAACTTCAAAGGAACTTACATTTGACTCCCTGGAACTATTTCAGGCATCATTTCACCAAGTTCCCACATATTCTATGGCTATTTAATTAAATTAAATAGTCTAGTCGAGGAGTCACATGAGGGCTATCCTCCTCTATAGGACAAAGTTATTTTAACACACTTCTCAGGTGGTCTCAAAGTGGTATGAAATCCGACCTTTAATAAACGTTGTCTGTGTAGTCTTTGCAGTTAATATATACCTTCACATCGTCAACTTGATGACACCACCTCTGGAAATGCCCTCTCCCCTTGAGTAACTTCCTCTGTGGCCCCTAATGACTCAGGAGCCACTAGGGGCCCCTCAGGATCCACGCTGGGTTTAATTTATGTTTTTATCATGCATTTGCACATCTTTGTCAGGCTTTTCCAGTGGTTTAATATTAGACTGCGACCTTGGATTCTGTCCCCTTGAGATGACTCTGAGGAGGTTGAACATAGGCAATTACAGCTTACAGCACACTGAGACTCATCACATAAGAGATCACCTGGGATGTTTAAGAACGAACTGATGTGTCTCTTCTTGTGTCATTTAACAGTGTCACAGTGTTTTCTGTTCTCAGGAACTAGCATGCTGTGACCCTCTCTCTCTCTCTCTCTTTTATCTCTCACTCTCTCTCTCTGTTCTCTATCTCTCTGTCTTTCTCTGTTCTCCATCTCTCTGTCTCTCTCTCTTTATGTCTCTCTCTGTCACTCTCTCTGTCTTTCTCTTTTCGAGGACCCATTACACAAAAACTATAGAAGAATCTGACATCTGACTTAATTTGTGGTAGCTCGCTAGCTTACTAACTGACAGAGTGGCCAGAAACATCCCATATTGTCTACTGTCAGTCTATGAACTGGGGTGTTATGACAAAATCTTTGTCCCATATTAAACCTGGTTGCCCATTCAGTGTGCTATGCAGTGGAATACCATGTCTGAATCATGCTCTGCCCACACAGTGTACATCAATGCAGGCACAGATGGTGGTTCATCAATGCCCACCTCAGTCACAGATATCAGCCCGATCTGGCACACATGACAAGAGGTATAAATCAAACATGAAAACACTTGGAGAAGAAGCCATGTTCCCCCGCTTTGATAATGGAGTCTGGATGGATGCGTTTGTCAAGCACTTCCTGGTACAGTTTTCATTATTTTCTACAGCAATGTAAATACAATTTGCCTACAATCAAGAGAAGCAAAGAAGACCCCTTGGGTCATGTTCATAAGGGACTAAACAGAAGAAAACAGACTGAAAAAAACAACTAATTGTGCTTGTCCAATAAAATAACGCTTGTTTTTGTTTTCTGTTGTAAAACGTTTTAAAACGTTTTCCATTACGTGCTGTAATGAACACAACCCTCATAACAAATTAAATTGAATTGAACTGTTAGGGACATGAATGCTGCATAAGCTCAGGGTCTATATTGGTCCCTATAAAAGCACTCTTGAGAGCAAGGACATCCTGGCCCTTTAGACCAAATGGCAACTTTCCTCCAAGTTTTTCACTTCTTTACCCATAAGTCCCCAGTAACTTTGACCACATCAATATTTCACACAAGTGACAAACTTACAAGAGGCTTTGGGCTATATGCCAAGGAAAAGGAAGGGAAAGAGGAAAGGATGCAAATGGAAGACAATCAAACAGCAAAGGGTTTGATAGCGCCAGACGGTTAGGGTGGTGAAGCCATAGACATTAAAACCAGTACATAGTAGCGCTGACGTCATCCACATATTCCTATGGAAATGTCCCGATGGCACATGAAGCTGGAAGTATTTGAATTTGAAGCGTGCCATATTGCTGATTGAGGCTGAACGGCACCAAAGTATCGCTAAGGATCATGGTGAAAGTGGCAGTAACCATTTTGGTGTGAAAGCCCCCTAAGTGTCCATTCAACTATATTCACCCCAACTCTACTCTCTATCAAACTGCGTCTACCCTGTAGGCTGATATACAGAAAAAAGGGTTCTTGGACTGTCCCCGTAGTAGAATCCTTTTTGGTTCCAGGTACAACCCTTTTTGGTTCCAGGTAGAACCCTTTAGGGATTAATGTAGAACCCTCTGTGTAAAGGGTTCTACATGGACCCTAAATGGGTTCTACCTGGAACCAAAAGGGTTCTACCTGGAACCATAAAGGGTTCTTCAAAGGGTTCTCCTACGGGGGCTAAGAGTGTAGCCCAAAAATGCAAATTGGCCACATGAGAATCTCTGGTATTTTAACAGAATTCTAAAGCTATTTTTGCGCATTTTGATCTTGACGAGGGTGGCAAAATTGCTGGGACCGGGGCTGCAAAGCGTGCTGTGTGACACACCTAAAATAACATTGCGGGACTGCGGTTGGGTTTGGGACCAGTTCTTGCGGGAGCGGGTGGGAGTCGGATACGAAGTCGGCAGGAGCGGACGGGCCTGGTATGAAAAGCAGCGAGAGTGGGCGGGATGAAGAAAACAGTCCCGCGCAGAACTCTACATGGACGTACTCACACTTACACGCATTGACGTACCCATACACACACAAACAACCCTCTCAGTCTCAACATACATCGTGTGACACGGGAGGCATCTGCCCAACATACAACCACATACAACCACTCTTGAATCACAAATGCCAGCTCTCTCTACTCCTCAGGGCATTGGCTTTCAATACAATGTGTGATTGCATTGCACTTTCCAGTCACCAATCTTTTTCACACACACAACCTCTCACCATTAGCCACTGAAAGCCTTTCACATCTTTAACCACTAACACTGCATGGTGTGGAGAGCATTCAGCCACTTTACACACACACAGCAAAAACTGTGTGACACACCACTCATCACGTCGACACTGCCTGTCCTTCCTTGAGCCTCTGGGTCACTCAGGGAAAAGACTAGATAGATACAGTTAAAGTCGGACGTTAACATACACCTTAGCCAAATACATTTAAACTCTGTTTTTCACAATTCCTGACATTTAATCCTCGCAAAATTCCCTATCTTAGGTCAGTTAGGATCACCACTTTATTTTAAGAATGTGAAATGTCAGAATAATAGTTGAGAGAATTATTTATTTCAGCATTTTATTTCTTTCATCACATTCCCAGTGGGTCAGAAGTTTACATACGCTCAATTAGTATTAGGTAGCTTTGCCTTTAAATTGTTTAACTTGGGTCAAACGTTTCGGGTAGCGTTCCACAAGCTTCCCACAATAAGTTGGGTGAATTTTGGCCCATTTCTTCTGACAGAGCTGGTGTAACTGAGTCAGGTTTATAGGCCTTCTTGCTCGCACATGCTGTTCTATAGGATTGAGGTCAGGGCTTTGTGATGGCCACTCCAATACCTTGACTTTGTTGTCCTTAAGACATTTTTCCACAACTTTGGAAGAATGCTTGGTGTCATTGTCCATTTGGAAGACCTATTTGCGACCAAGCTTTAACTTCCTGACTGATGTTTTGAGATGTTGCTTCAATATATCCACATAATTTTCCTACCTCATGATGCCATCTATTTTGTGAAGTGCACCAGTCTCTCCTGCAGCAAAGCATCCCCACAACATGATGCTGCCACCTCCGTGCTTCATGGTTGGAATGGTGTTCTTCGGCTTGCAAGCCTCCCCCTTTTTCCTCCAAACATAACGATGGTCATTATGGCCAAACAGTTCTATTTTTTGTTTCATCAGACCAGAGGACATTTCTCCAAAAAGTACGATCTTTGTCCCCATGTGCCGTTGCAAACCGTAGTCTGGATTTTTTGGGCGGTTTTGGAGCAGTGGCTTCTTCCTTGCTGAGTGGCCTTTCAGGTTATGTCAATATAGGACTCGTTTTACTGTGGATATAGATACTTTTGTACCTGTTTCCTCCAGCATCTTCACAGGGTCCTTTGCTGTTGATCTGGGATTGATTTGCACTTTTATGCACCAAAGTACGTTCATCTCTAGGAGACAGAACGCATCTCCTTCCTGAGCGGTATGACGGCTGCGTGGTCCCATGGTGTTTATACTTGCGTACTATTGTTTGTACAGATGAACATGGTACTTTCAGGCATGTGGAAATTGCTCCCAAGGATGAACCAGACTTGTGGAGGTCTACAATTTGCTTTCTGAGGTCTTGGCTGATTTCTTTTAATTTTCCCATGATGTCAAGCAAAGAGGCACTGAGTTTGAAGGTAGGCCTTGAAATACATCCACAGGTACACCTCCAATTGACTCAAATTATGTCAATTAGCCTCTCAGATGCTTGTAAAGCCATGACATAATTTTCGGGAATTTTCCAAGCTGTTTAAAGGCACAGTCAACTTAGTGTATGTAAACTTCTGACCCACTAGAATTGTAATATAGTGAATTATAAGTGAAATAATCTATCTGTAAACAATTGTTGGAAAAATGACTTGTGTCGTGCACAAAGTAGATGTCCTAACCGACTTGCCAAAACTATAGTTTGTTAACAAGAAATTTGTGGAGTGGTTGAAACGAGTTTTAATGACTCCAACCTAAGTGTATGTAAACTTCCGACTTCGACTGTAGAGAGATAGATAGATAGATAGAACTATTGTAGTGCTAATATAGCTGTAGAAATAAGTAGAAAGAATAAGAGAAAGAAGGTAAACTTATGTCCGTAGTGTGAGCTCCAACCCCAGGGTTAACACTATGCAATTAACAGCATGTCCTCCAGCAACTTCCCCAGCACCTCTCTGGAGGCCAGGTAATTGGTCACCCCGAAATAGGAGGAAAACATGACAAAGGAAGGACAGGAAAATGAGGTGATTCATTTGCAGGAAGAGGAGGTTGATGGCAACGTAATTCACGGGTCGTCGGCGGAATAACATTTTCCTTATTCCCTCGGCCTTCGCCCGCCGCGCTGGCCTCGTTCTGTGATTGCCTTAGTGTTCACCTCGTAACCGGCGGAGGGAGGTCAGCGATTGAAAGGAGCTGCCGTGGCATTGTGGAGGCTTGGCAGCATGCATAGCTTAATTAGAGGAATGCACGAGAGACCCAAGGACCCCGACTCTCTGCCAAACATCTCCACAACTTCTCCCTTGTGGATAGAGAACATTCCCAGAACGTTCTCCCAGGACAGTCAGGACCAAGCTAGTGCTCAGACACGGTAAGGTCAAGGGGAACGCTTGAAGAGACTGTTGTGTGACTCTGGTTTGCTTATGGATGGAGTGCAAATAGCTGTTTATGTCTATGTGTTATGTGTCAGGCCTCTGGTGTCATAGAGGTCCTATCTCAATGGGAATACCTGGGTTGGGTAAAGGTTAAGCACAAAAACAGTTGCTGTGAAAGCAATGTGGCATTGCACCATATCTTTTTTTGAAAGGAGTCCATAATAAAGCCAAAATCTATCTATATTTTGAATCCCGTTACAGTATGAAACCCTTGAGATGCATCATCTAATATCCAAGAAGTCTTGTACATGAAACAGGCAAACATCAAAAACATAATCTATAGTCCAATTCTAACCTTGAACCCCTTCTGAACCTCTGTAGCATCAACAAGATTGACAGCCGACAGAAGGTGATCTTGTATTTCTTATTTATTTGTTGTTCAGGAAAAACACCTTTAGCAGGGTTTAACCACAGGGGTCACAGAGACCCAGGTCGGTCTGCCTTCCTAGTGGCCAATTCACTTCCCAAACCCACCAACAGGAGGTCACGTCCCCTCTACAAAACCTGTCACACTTCCCGTTCACACCTGAGACTCAGACACATTCAAGCACGCACAAGCACAGTCACGCATGTGCACACACACACACACACACACACGCGCGCACACGCACACACACACACGCACGCACGCACGCACGCACGCACGCACACACATGGTTGAGTTCTAATATAATCATCTTCTGCTCTCTAAATAAAGGTAGACGTGGGTTTGTATTGTTGTTGTCTTGTCCTTGATTTCTCAAAGATCATCTCCTATGTTTAGATAGATAAGAACTACATTTACTCTCCTATATTTGTACTATCTTGATAGCTGATGTTTAGATGCCTTACCACCTTTATTTTTAGAACATCTTAGAGTTTTTAGTTGTAAATTACTCATACATATTGGAAATATATTTTATTTCCTCATGCACAGTGTGTGCATATAAATTATTTGACAAAAGTTGCCCTCAGGCAGTTTCGTCAAAGCAGCGAGCCGTTTCACTACATCCTTTAAAACAACTGGCCTCACTAAAGAACAGACTCTGGTGTACTGCACCAGGCAGACTCACTGTATTCCCTCCGAACGGTCAGGAGCAACTGAATAATAAACCATTACAAATAACTCATTAGCAGTCGTTTCAAATGAAAGTCAATGCAGGTCACACACACTCACACAACAAGCTCTCATAACCTTGCACTGTATTCAGATACGAGAGTGTGAGTGTGTTGTGGATGACATCGAAAACAGAGCGGGGAGGAGATGGAGTCAGATACACCAGCCATAGTGTCTAATAATTACAAATCTGTACCTCTGTGGTGTTAATTAGGGGCCCAAACCCTTCCATGATGCCCCAGGAATAATGCATGATGAGCGGGGGAAGGGGACAGGGCGACCAGGTCCAGATCCCGAGGAGTGAGGAGGGACGGTGCGCTAGCTGTCAGTTTGAGGGGCTGAGATGCTCTTTGGTTTCCCTGCATCCCACGCATCCCAATGACAGAGGGGAGAGAGGAGTTCTTCCCCAGAGTCTCTGCACTAATGAAGATGTGACAGTCATAGTCCGTGACTAGTAGAAAGAGGGAGGAGAAGGAAGAGAGAAGGCTTGTGGAATGTAAAAGAGAATAGATGGAGGTAAGAGAGCGAGTGACTGAGAAAGAGAAAAGTGAGTGGCGAGGAAGACTGAAAGGAAATGCATGAGAGATGGCCTGACAGAAGTGCTGTAGTTCTTCTGATGTACCAGTTACCTCTATTTTATTCAAGCAGTCCTAGACACACACACAACTACTCACAACTACACTCACAACTACACTCACAACAAAAGGGCCATGACTAAGTGTGTCTAAAAACATACCAATGAATCACCTTCCTCCTCTATCATAATACGCCGAATGCCGGTATGTTGTTTGTTGACAACAATTGGAGGAGACACATCACAGTGGAGACACACTTCATAAACATCAATCCCAGAACCCTCCCTCTTCTATGTCGCCCGTCTTCAGACAGTCTTGTTGCTATGAACCAACCTATCCATTTCAAAACATAAAGGTGAGAAAATCTTTTTTGGGGGGTTCAGAGAGTAGGACTCACCAGAGAGCTGGTGTAGGAAGGGTCAGAGGTATCGTCCTGAAGGTAGCGCGAAAGTCCGAAGTCAGACACCTTGCAGACCAGGTTGCTGTTGACCAGGATGTTGCGGGCAGCCAGGTCTCTATGGACGTAGTTCATCTCAGAGAGGTACTTCATGCCCGCCGAGATGCCCCTCATCATGCCCACCAGCTGGATTACGGTAAACTGACCGTCGTTTTGCTGCAGGAGACATGGAGAGAGGTAGAGGGGGATTATTAGCGCCATGAAATTAAACTTGTCATCTACAGGCCTATCTGCAGGCCTTTCAGCTGAGATGTCGACAATAAACAAGCCATACTTCAATGAATTCTACACTATTTCAAAGTATTAGGCATGAAGATGTTCAGACCGGACACGGTTCTATTTGATTGCATTATTCTACTTGATTGAAATGCAATTGATTTAAAAACCGCAACAACATGACACTAACACAAGCACATTTTGCATTCTATGCTACAGATGTTGTGTGAGTGTCAGATTGTATAGAGACCATGCCTAGCCAACACTGTTCTGACACGAAGAGGCTGTGTTGCAAATTCCTTCCACGTCCTCTGGGATCTCATTCCCAGAATAGAAAAGCCTACGGACACATCCGTGTCACCACAGTCAGGAAGTAAGGGCACACTTTTGTACAAGATCTACCGTCACACCTACAGTACGTACAATAATCCATACACACAGGGTGTGACAAACAGCCTAACCTGCTGCCTATCTATCTCTGTGCGACCCACTTCTCCAACACAGCAAACTAGTTGTTTCTGAGTCTGTGATGGAATCATCAAGGCTTTACACATAAAGTGATTTGATCTTTAGATTTTTACTTTCACGCTGCACTCTTAGAAAAAAGGTGCTATCTAGAACCTAAAAGGGTTCTTTGGCTGTCCCTATAGGAGAACCCTTTGAATAACCCTTTTTGGATACAGGTAGAACCCTTTTGGGTCCAATGTAGAACCCTTTCCTCAGAGGCTTCTACATGGAACACAAAAGGGTTCTACCTGGAACCAAAAAAGGTTCTACCTGGAAGCAAAAAGGGTTATCCTATGGGGACAGCTGAAGAACCCTTTTGGAACCCTTTTTTTCTAAGAGTGTATCACACTATCGACACAGTCCCAGACAGCCCTTGTATTGCATATTATTTCCTATTTTACATCAAATGAAGGGGGACGGAATTCATTTTGATTCCCAAATTGGATTATTCAAACACGATCCTATCAAAACTAGTGGTTAGAGGATGTTTCTAGTGAAAATTGCACATCGTACATCACTGTTGGTAACACTCACACATGGGGGAGCTCTCTCTCTCCCCCCAACCCCTTCCTAGTTCCTCCCTGTGTCTCCAATGCTCAGAGGAGCTTTGACACACACTAACAAATAAGAGGGTAGGGTAAGATCGATGGGAACATAAGACGGATGTGGCGGCTAGCAAAGCCAACTTCAAAGGGCCCCTTTAAACCAGCATTAGAACAAAGTAGAGTAGAAAACCAATCCATGAGATGGAGGGAGGGAAGAAAGAAGGGAAGGAGAGAAAAAAATAAGGGTTGAATATTGATTAAGCTGTACACTCGCTCGTTCCGTCCAAGCTACAAAAGAGCGAGGGGATAGTCCATTAAGAGCTTGGGGCATGAGTGGAGAAATTAAATGAGGAGGACATAAGTTGGCTATTTCAGGAAGTCTTTGATGAGGGGAGGGTGGAATTGGGTTCAGTACATTCTCAAATCTACGATGAGTGTGCTCTGTAAGCCTAAGCCCTGTTGCGGGCTGACAGATGTACATTACATTGCCCATATACCATCAGCTGTAACTCATATTGGTTTTATCAAGCCACAAACATGCTGCAATGAACCAGTGCAGTCTTAGTGCAACATACACTGAGTATGCCAAAAATTAGGAACACATTCCTAATCCCACACGGGACTGTTTTCGGTTTGGTAACGTTTGTTGTTTTGTATCTTGAAGTGTTCTGTTTTACTTTCATTAAATAATGAACACTAACCACTCTGCTTTTTGGTCCTCTCTTTCTGTTAGCGAGGACAGCCGTTACAGAAACACCCACCACCAAAGGACCAGGCGGAGTTGGAGGCAGCGAAGGCAGAGAGGCGCTGGTATGAGGAGGCAGCGCGGCGACGCGGTTGGGAGCCCGAGAGTCAGACCCAAAAATTTCTTGGGGGGGGGGCACACGCGGAGTGTGGCAAAGCCGGGTAGGAGACCTGAGCCAACTCCCTGTGCTTACCGTGGAGTGAGAGGGCGTCGTACTGGTCAGACACCGTGTTATGCGGTAAAGCGCACGGTGTCCCCAGTACGCACTGGAGACCAGATGCGTTGGGCCGGCTTCATAGCACCCGGCTCGATGCCCAACCTAGCCCGGCCAGTGCGGCGAGGTGGAATAGCCCGCACTGGCCGGGCTAGGTTGGGCATCGAGCCGGGTGCTATGAAGCCGGCCCAACGCATCTGGTCTCCAGTGCGTCTCCTCGGGCCGGCGTACATGGCACCAGCCTTACAAATGGTGTCCCCGGTTCGCCAGCATAGTCCAGTGCGGGCTATTCCACCTCGCCGCACTGGCAGGGCTACGGGGAACATTCAACCTGGTAAGGTTGGGCAGGCTCGGTGCTCAAGAGCGCGTGTCCTCCTTCACGGTCCGGTATACCCGGTGCCACCTCCACGTACCAGTCCTCCGGTGGCAGCCCCCCGCACCAGGCTGTCTCTCCGGGGTCTCTCCCCAGTTGCTCCCACCTGTCCAGCGCTGTCAGAGCATTCCTCTTCTCCAGCGCAGCCAGAGTCTCTCATCTGCCCAGCGCTGTCTGAACTGTCTGCCTGCCCAGCGCTGTCTGAACTGTCTGCCTGCCCAGTGCTGTCTGAGCTGCCTGCCTGCCCAGCGCTGTCTGAGCTGCCTGCCTGCCCAGCGCTGTCTGAGCTGCCTGCCTGCCCAGCGCTGTCTGAGCTGTCCGTCTGTCCCGAGCCGTCGGAGCTGTCCGTCTGTCCCGAGCCGTCGGAGCTGTCCGTCTGTCCCGAGCCGTCGGAGCTGTCCGTCTGTCCCGAGCCGTCGGAGCTGTCCGTCTGTCCCGAGCCGTCGGAGCTGTCCGTCTGTCCCGAGCCGTCGGAGCTGTCCGTCTGTCCCGAGCCGTCAGAGCTGCCCGTCTGTCCCGAGCCGTCAGAGCCGCCCGTCTGTCCCGAGCCGTCAGAGCCGCCCGTCTGTCCCGAGCCGTCAGAGCCGTCCGCCAGACAGGAGCAGTCAGAGCCGTCCGCCAGACAGGAGCAGTCAGTGCCGTCCGCCAGACAGGAGCAGTCAGTGCCGTCCGCCAGACAGGAGCAGCCAGTGCCGTCCGCCAGACAGGAGCAGCCAGTGCCGTCCGCCAGACAGGAGCAGTCAGTGCCGTCCGCCAGACAGGAGCAGCCAGTGCCGTCCGCCAGACAGGAGCAGCCAGTGCCGTCCGCCAGACAGGAGCAGCCAGTGCCGTCCGCCAGACAGGAGCAGCCAGTGCCGTCCGCCAGACAGGAGCAGCCAGTGCCGTCCGCCAGACAGGAGCAGCCAGTGCCGTCCGCCAGACAGGAGCAGCCAGTGCCGTCCGCCAGACAGGAGCAGCCAGTGCCGTCAGCCAGCCAGGATCCGCCAGTGCCGTCAGCCAGCCAGGATCCGCCAGTGCCGTCAGCCAGCCAGGATCCGCCAGTGCCGTCAGCCAGCCAGGAACCGCCAGTGCCGTTAGCCAGCCAGGATCCGCCAGTGCGGTCAGCCAGCCAGGATCCGGCAGTGCCGTCAGCCAGCCAGGATCCGCCAGTGCCGTCAGCCAGCCAGGATCCGCCAGTGCCGTCAGCCAGCCAGCATCCGCCAGTGCCGTCAGCCAGCCAGGATCAGCCAGAGCCGTCCAGCCAGGATCCGCCAGAGCCGGCCAGCCAGGATCCGCCAGAGCCGGCCAGCCAGGATCCGCCAGCCAGCCAGGATCCGCCAGAGCCGCCCGCCAGCCAGGATCTGCCCCTCAGTCCGGTGCTGCCCCTCAGTCCGGTGCTGCCCCTCAGTCCGGTGCTGCCCCTCAGTCCGGTGCTGCCCTTTGGTATAGTGGGATTGACATGGAGGGTGGTTGTTAGGAGGAGGCCACAGGGGCGAGTAAAGAGGCGGACAAAGACATTGTTAAGGTGGGGTCCACGTCCCGCGCCAGAGCCGCCACCGCGGACAGACGCCCACCCAGACCCTCCCCTAGAGTTTTAGGGGGTGCGCCCGGAGTTCGCACCTTGAGGGGGGGGTTATGTCACGTTCCTGACCTGTTTTCTCTTGTTTTGTATTTATTTAGTATGGTCAGGGCGTGAGTTGGGTGGGTTGTCTATGTGTTGTTTTCTATGTTGGGGTTTTGTGTGTTCGGCCTGGTATGATTCTCAATCAGAGGCAGCTGTCAATCGTTGTCCCTGATTGAGAATCATACTTAGGCAGCCGGGGTTTCACGTGTGTTTTTGTGGGTGTTTGTATCTCGTGTCAGTGTTCGTGCCACACGGGACTGTTTTCGGTTTGGTAACGTTTGTTGTTTTGTATCTTGAAGTGTTCTGTTTTACTTTCATTAAATAATGAACACTAACCACTCTGCGTTTTGGTCCTCTCCTTCTGTCAGCGAGGACAGCCGTTACACTATGTCATGGAAAGAGCAGGTGTTCTTAATGTTTTGTATACTCAGTGTATATCATCATACTGTATAATACATATTATGTGAACAGAAAAAACATGTAAATAAACTATTACCACATTCACATTTACTATAAGAAACTACAAAAAAGAGGTGGTAAGCATTGTTTATAAATTATTAATAAGGCATAGTGGAGTGAACACCATCCATATTCCTGGGTCTATACTCATTAAGTGTTTTAGATTGGGAGTGCTGATCTAGGAGCAGTTTAGCCTTTTAAATCATGTTGAAAAGATTACATGGGACAGGGGGACCAGCTGATTGTGGAGCAGCTCTCATAATCTAAGGCACTTGATACACACACGTTCTATAACTCACCCTCAGGAAGGAATCGAGGGCCCCGTTCTCCATAAACTCTGTGACGATCATGACTGGCCGACTCTTGGTGACCACGCCCTCCAGTCTGATGATGTTGGGGTGGTCGAACTGTCCCATGATTGAAGCCTCGGACAGGAAGTCCCGCCTCTGCTTCTCCACGTATCCTGCCTTCAGGGTCTTGATGGCTACGTAGATCTCCCTCTTGCCTGGGAGCTTCAGACGTCCCTTGTACACCTCACCAAACTCACCTGGGGGAGGGAGAGGTGTGGTGTGTGGTTATAGAGCTAGATCAACAGTCTAGAGAGATCAAGTCAATATTAGACCTTGAGATTTCAGTAAATATAAATCCATTTGATTGCGCTAGTGGAATACCTCGAATCTGGCTCGAGAGGGACCCTATATGACCAGGGACCTTATACAACATGTATGTTGGACCAGAGTTAACAAGCAGAAGAGAGTTAGACCTTTGTGTTTTCAATAATCAAAAGTAATTGTCTCATTTGAGATCAACAGTGGGGCTATCTGGTTGAACAGCAGCTCAGAATCTGGGGAGGGCATTCATGAATAGAAGCTGCAAGAATAACAACACAACAAATTCACAGTAAATATCTACTATTTCAATTCCTTGATTACTCATCATCCTCTAGGCATCCTGCAGAGATCCCACACCACTGAATAAACAAAAAACGGAAATCTGTAATTAGCAAACCCCATTCCTCTTTCCTTTCCTTCATCCCACTCCTCCATCTCCTCCCCCTATCCTTTCTCGTTTCCTCTCGCCTATCATGCAGTGTGTCTCAGCCAGACCACCGGAGGCTACTCCAGTCCTTGTCTCATTAGCCTGCTGTTATTTTACTCTTTGTATGAATCAACACCAATGAGCATGTCTCCATACAGTCAAGAAGGTCTGGCCTGGCCCATCGAGGGAGGGCATGTCCCCAGAGAGAGAGAGGAAGAGAGTTAGGAAGGGAGAGAGGGAGGGAGTTAGGAAGGGAGAGAGGGAGGATAGAGAGGGAGGGAGGTGGGGGAGAGAGAAAGAAATAGAGATAGGGAGATAGACAAAGAGAAAGAGAGAGAGAGCTTGGTACAGGGACTGGGATGCTATAGGCTAAAGATATTTCTGCCACCCACCAACCTGCCCACGCACAAAGAAACACACATCCATTCACATTTACCTGCGCCGATGACTTCTTCGATCTTGACGGTGGAGACGTCAATCTCCTTGGCGAACTCCCGGACGGCCTCGTTGGGGTCCTCATAAGTGAAGGGGTCGATGTAGATCTTCATCCCCGGAGAGCCTGAGAAGTGGGTCGGGCAGCCCATTGGGGAGGGGCAGTTAGACATGTCGGCTCTCAGGGAGAGCTCTAGAACCAATCAGAGTGGATATGAACAATCAGTGAGAGTGCAGAATTTTTTGTGTTTTTGGTAGTGAAATGGGCTGTGGGTGGACATTGAATTCATATGTCCATGTAGTATGTATGTAACAGCATAATGCAATGGAAAAGGTAGCTGTGCTGTAATACAACCTCTCAAAAGGTATCTATGCATTAGAATGATGTTTCCATCGGGTGTTAGAAGCGGTTCAGGGAACATAACTAAAATACAGAAAATATTTTTTCAATGAAAGTGATCCATACTATTCCGGAACAGAACCATTATTTTAAAAGCATGGGAACCGGTTAATAACATTATTTTATGTTCAAGGCATTTTTTTCTAGTTGAACAAAACGCAACAAAGCGCCTATGAAAAGCCCTTCACTCTGTCACTCAGAAACGTATTCCAGTGTCCGCCTGCAAACTGAAAATCTTTGCCAGTGTGTGTGTTTAGGACACCTGCCCCTCCCCCCACCGAAGCATAGGCTACTGTACTGACGTTACCATAGGCTACTGTACTGACGTTACCATAGGCTACAGTACTGACGTTACCATAGGCTACAGTACTGACGTTATCGTAGGCTACTGTACTGACGTACCATAGGCTACTGTACTGACGTTACCATAGGCTACTGTACTGACGTTACCATAGGCTACTGTACTGACGTTACCATAGGCTACTGTACTGACGTTACCGTGAGGCTACTGTACTGACGTTACCATAGGCTACTGTACGGACGTTATCGTAGACTACAGTACTGACGTTACCGTAGGCTACTGTACTGACGTTACCGTAGGCTACTGTACTGACGTTACCATAGGCTACTGTACTGACGTTACCATAGGCTACAGTACTGACGTTACCGTAGGCTACTGTACTGACGTTACCGTAGGCTACAGTACTGACGTTACCATAGGCTACTGTACTGACGTTACCATAGGCTACAGTACTGACGTTACCGTAGGCTACAGTACTGACGTTACCATAGGCTACTGTACTGACGTTACCATAGGCTACTGTACTGACGTTACCATAGGCTACTGACCTGACGTTACCATAGGCTACTGTACTGACGTTACCATAGGCTACTGTACTGACGTTACCATAGGCTACTGTACTGACGTTACCATAGGCTACTGTACTGACGTTACCATAGGCTACTGTACTGACGTTACCATAGGCTACAGTACTGACGTTACCATAGGCTACTGTACTGACGTTACCATAGGCTACTGTACTGACGTTACCATAGGCTACTGTACTGACGTTACCATAGGCTACTGTACTGACGTTACCATAGGCTACTGTACTGACGTTACACACGATTCAGAAGATAGGGAGAGATGATTGATTTTGATTGATTTTTAATTAGCTAGAGAAGAATGGATAAACTTTTCATTGCTAGCTAAGGATACTATAAACCTTGAAATTCACATTGGATTTATTAACTACAAAAAGGTAAGATGTGTTTTCATTCTGGTGCCGCTCTGCACACAAGCTTGTTACCTAGCGAGCTCAAAAGACATTCAAAGTTCCTCCATAGAAGTTGCTCCTCCTAGATATAATTCAAATACTTCAGATAATACATGTCATAACAAGATGCCAGAGATTCAAGCCTCCTTCTCAACCCTCTCCTGCTCTCTCCCCACCCGCATTATTCCAGTCGAATCTTGTGCCATAGGCTACATTTGTCTGTCCATCACGCATGTAAACAACTAGCCTGCCTGCTCTGTCTGCTCTGATTGGTGAAGTCATTTAATGAGCTAAATGTAAACAACTGTTGATTTCACAAGTTAAAAAATAAACAGAAAGGAACAATATAAACCGGTAAACATTTTTGGTTTGAACCGGTTCAGAACTTTATTTTGCTGGTCGGAACACTGGACGAAACGAAAAAAATTGTGGTTCTGATTGGAATAACTAATTTTGGTTCCAACCCCCGGTTTCCAGGACTCTGTCTTTGGGTGTAGGCAAACAAGCAAGCCTGTGTGAATGGATTTGAATTATAGTAATGTACACAAGTCTATTAGGGCTCCTGTTTTCTCCCAGGAACAAGCACTCCTCCACAGCAGACACTAATAAAATAGTGTTTTGATGAATCCGTTTTATCCAACAGTAAACCTTCGAGAGCCAGGAGAAAGAGAGAGAGAGAGACAGAATGAGAGAGAGACGGAGAAACTCCCTTCCTCTCTGCCCTGTGATCGCAGAGGAACCAATTTCCCCACCATCTCTCCCCATAGATGCTCATAAACTGATAAAACCGCCTCGCTAACCAACGGCTCTAAGCGCCAGCGACAGATAGGTGAGTACAGTTCACTGTCTGGGGGATGTCTGGGAATGGAGAAACACTTGTTTCTGAGGCAGATGAGATGGCTTGTGGGTAGTCAAAATCATATTCAACACATGAATTGACAACATAGAATATACGCCTAAAATCGCAACCTATCCACTATGTCATGCACTACATTTGACTAGAACCGCATAGGGCAGTCACATACTAGTGCTCTGGTCAAAAGTGGTGCACTATATAGGGAATAGGGCGTCATGTGAGAGGCAACTACAGACAGATTCAAACATACATCCTATTACTTCAGAGAGTGAATTCTCTCAATGACATTGATTAGTACTCTCAGACTGGTTTTGCAATATGGCACCAGGGTTGAAATAAACCCATCTTCTCCTCACGAACCTCATTCATCTACAAGACATGCAGCACCTAGGCTGAGCAGAGTCAAGTGGCGGAGGGCTGAGAAGGGGATAGGAAGGATAGGATCTCTATTCAAGGAGGGGATCAAGGTACCTTGTACCTTACATATAGCTCTTGAATGAAAGCTCTGTCTGGCTAGCACACTAATTACCTTGAAGCCTGTCTCTGTGGATGTAATTGCTGATTAGAGACTCCATGGAGACTGGATTACAGATAATCCATGAGAGGGTTTGGAGTTCTGCATTCTATAATGGCATTATGGACGTGTGTGCATGCGTGTGACTGAAACGCAGCTCAGGAATCTCAGGCCTGGGAAACATAAGCAAATAGGCACACACACACACACACACACACACACACACACACACACACACACACACACACACACACACACACACACACACACACACACACACACACACACACACACACACACACACACACACAAACTTGCATCCCATTGCCTTTTTCCATATTCCACAGACCCATGCCCACTTTCATGTATAATTTAAATAGCAAACAGTTTATCAGTTGTTTGTGCGGGCCAAAGCACATCCAAACCACCGGGTCTATTTTTACCCAGCTATAAAACAACAAAGTCCATTGGGTGAGGGAAAGAGGGGGTGGAGAGAGAGAGAAAGATCCCCTATAACCAATAGCTCATGGCACAGATTTGGTCCTGAAGTATACACACCTAAACTAATCTACTGTATAGATCCAAGATGTGCGCATAAACACTAATACACGCTACAGGCAAAACATATAAATGAATATTCTCCTCATTGCGAGTTAAGTTAATTAGCCAGCGTTTGATGTGAGAAAATGATTTATCAGACACACACTGCAACTTATTAAGGCAGAAATCAGAGAGAGAAAAATACAAACATTCTGCAATCTGCAAATCTTAATAAGGGATTAACACGCCGCTGGCCTGGATCGTAAATTAAAATCTAAATCCAGCAAGCAATTAGATTCTTGGTGAAATATATGGAAGTTTGTTGAAGACTCTGTCTTTTCCGGGTTGTTTTTTCAATGACAGACATTTCTGTCAGAAGAGTCTGGGCCGTTGTCACCCAGTAACTATGTGAGATAGTGCACATACAGTCTGTCTATTCATGCACAAACCAGATGCTGGAGCACAAACAACAGCAGCTGAGACAACTCGTTTCTGGATGAAGGAAACATGTGTGTGTGAGTGGTGTCTGTGTGTTTGTGTGTGTGTGTGTGTGTGTGTGTGTGTGTGTGTGTGTGTGTGTGTGTGTGTGTGTGTGTGTGTGTGTGTTTGGGACTGTGTGTGTGTGTGTGTGTGTGTGTGTGTGTGTGTGTGTGTGTGTGTGTGTGTGTGTGTGTGTGTGTGTGTGTGTGTGTGTGTGTGTGTGTGTGTGTGTGTGTGTGTGTGTGTGCGCGCATGTGGCTGACATATGGACATTTCTGGATACATGTGTATGGCTGTATGTGGGCAATTACTAAATATGTATTATGTGGGAGTGTGTGAATGTCAGTGAACGCGTGTTGATAAATGGTGACAGATGCTTGTGGTGTGTGTGTGTGTGTGTGTCTGCGTGCGTGCATGTGTACATGTTCCTGCATAGGCCTACATATATGGAGGCAAGCAGATGTGTGTAGATCCATTAGTGTGTGTGTGTGTGTGTGTGTGTGTGTGTGTGTGTGTGTGTGTGTGTGTGTGTGTGTGTGTGTGTGTGTGTGTGTGTGTGTGTGTGTGTGTGTGTGTGTGTGTGTGTGTGTGTGTGTGTGTGTGTTTGTAATGCCCTTGGAAGCGTGTCGGTGTGTGTGATGTTTATGGATGGCTGTTGATGTGCTTGTGACTATTTTCATGTCATCTGACCATAGCACCGGATCCAATCTAAGTGCCAATGCCTTCTGGCAAACTCCAGGCAGTGCTATGGTCAGATGACATGAAAATAGAGCTCATTAGCCACCCACACCAGTGGTGGGTTTGGTGTCAAAAAACGGAATCATATGCAGAAAAGTACCTCATACCTACTGTCAAATATGGTGATGGATCTTTGATGTTATGGGGCTATTTTGCTTCCACTGGTCCTGGGGCACTTGATATGTTCAACGGCATCATGAACTTTACCAAGCAGCATGACATTTTAGCCAAAAACCTGGTTACCTCTGCAGGAGGCTGAAACTTGGCCGCAAGGGATCTTCCAGCAAGACAATAAACCCTAACACATCAAAATCCACAAATAAGTGGTTAATTGACCACAAAATCAACATTTTGCAATGGCCATCTTAGTCTCCAAACTCCATTGAAAACCTGTGGTGAGAAATTAGAGAACAACCGTTAATCGGCCGAGCTGATATATCGGGTCGATATTCGCTTTTTCTAGTCTATCGGTTATTGGACCTTCTCTATCGGATTTGCTGATAGTCCCTTTACATAGCAAAAATGCTGCTATGCCAGCCACCACTCACCGCCTGGCCATGAGCACTGCACAATGCTGAGGAATGTATAGCTGGGGAAATCAGCAGCAAGCAAGCTCATTCTCCAACAGAAAGGTGCAGATTGAGAAATGGATGAATTGACACAGTGACCAAAATCAAACTCCTGTTGCAAATATTAGTTTAGTTAATTCACTAATAATAAGGCTTGTGTCGACGTGCCAGGATATGCAGGAAATAAGAAAGCTAGCTAGCTATGTGATCTGTTAGCAAAGATTACAATAATTAGCTAACCTTTTCATCTGCGATGTTAGCGAGCTAGCTATATTAGCTACTATGCTAGCTAGCCGGCTAGATAAACATGGTGATAAGATATCAGATAGGAGCTAATAGCCAATGTAGCTAGCTAACATTAGCTGTTTATCACTTGAACTTGCACCATATTTAGCAACAAAAAATCTGACTTCCGTTGTAACGTTAGCTATTTACTGGTGTGCCAATCTGACCAGCTGCAATCGTATCCTTAAATTGACAGTTGATAGTCGGGTTAGATGATTGTCCTAATAGGGAAAGAAGGAAGTGTTTTAAAATGGCCAAATAAAGTTTAGCAATAGGTTTAACTACCTAAGAATCTTCCAGCATGTTTATGGACCATGTAAACTGTAGATCAGCGTGCGTGTTTGTACGTTCTCACTTAAAATATGGGCAGATTAAACTCTTAGACATAATGTGCATCGTTGTTTCATATTTTTTCCTACCCTCGCTCTCCTTGTTAGATTTGAGGGGCAGCAGGTATCCTAGAGATTAAGAGCATTGGGCCAGTAACCAAAAGGTTGTTGGTTCAAATCCCAGCGCTGGTAAGACTGAAAAATCTACCGATCTGCCCTTGCGTGATCTGCCCAACTGATCCCCGGGCGTGGATGTTGATTAAGGCAGCCCCCCTCACCACTCTGATTCAGAGGGGTTAGGTTAAATGCGGAAGACACATTTCAGCTGAATGCATTCAGTAGTGTAACTGACTAGTCTATTTCCTTTTATTATGCACATTTATGTCTTGGTAGCCAATGTCAACGCCATTGAGTGAGTTTTCATACTAGCAGTAAACTGCAGCAAGTGATATGAGCGATGGAGAGAGATGTGAAAGGGAGTGGAGTTACAGCCTCGCTCTATCCAATCGTAGCAGTAGGATCAAGTTGCAACCTGCCATTTCTTGACAGATAGCTGAACTCGCCAATAGAACTGTTTAGAATTTTGTTCTGCATCCTGACAGCTGAAAAAAATACTTGTTTCATAAGCATCCGTGATCACAAATCATGACGTTACGTTGGACCCATTTGCATTGAATAGATGTTATTTTATATTTACAAACTAACAGCAGTGCCTATAGGATGTCCTTCCATACAGGCGTGACATGCTGGAGTGATGCTTCTATGCAAATGTTGTTGATCATTAGGTCACTTTAATAATGCCACTTTAAGAATGTTTACATATCTCGCATTACTCATCTCATATACTGTATACTGTATCCTTCACTATCTATTCCATATTAGCCGCTCTGTCACTGCTCATCCATATATTTTATACTTATATATTCTCATCCCATTCCTTTACTAGATTGTGTGTATTAGGTTTTGTTGTGGAATTTGTTAGATATTAGGTTTTGTTGTGGAATTTGTTAGATATTACCTGTTAGATACTGCTGCACTGTCGGATCTAGAAGCATAAGCATTTCGTTACACTCGCAATCTGCTAACCATGTGTATGTGACCAATAACATTTGATTTGATTTGATTAGGTCCCAAATGGAAGGCAAAACGATTGCCATCTGTACAGTAGCACCATAGTCTCTGAAACAACTTAATACAGGCACACACTCCTATTGAATATGCATTCACCTGTATTGTGTGTAGGCCTATACTATCTTAATTTACTCAGTTAATGAAGAGATTTACAATTTAAATAAAATGTTATGTAGATAGATTGGTAAAAACAGTCATTTATTTATATCATTATATAAATGTAATAATATTGAATATTGACCTAAAATATCGTCCATCAGCCTCCTCGACCCCAAAAAATCGGTCATTCTCTAGTTTGAATTGTAGAGGACAGTCCATAAGCACAGACAAAGGATATCAAGGATCTGGAAAGACTATGTGTTCTCCACTCTCATAAAACATTTTAGAAAAAGGCTCAGTGTTGTTATCCTTGCAAGGGGCGGGAGCATGGAGTATTGAAAACAGAGGTAGGTGCCAATTTTGACACCTACCTTTTTGAGAGTTTGTTTTATTACTTGTTAAACAAAATCTCTTTCTCTGACCAATTTTGTTGGTATAAAATATAATTTTCACATTTTTGAAGCATACAATATAGCTCGGTATTTTAATTATTTATTTTATAGTATTTTTTGTCATCTTTATCAAGCGTGCCAATAATTTCAGTAAAATCCCTGAACTACCCCTTTATAGTTTTAGGTGTTGCATGTTCATTTCCCATTCAGTACACCACTCATCACAGTTTGTGACTCCATTACCAACAGCCAGGGTGAGAAAAAAACACTCCTTAAGCATTTCAACCAAGAAGAATCGAGTTTTTTCTTCCAAAGTGGGTCGTTTTCTACCAATGAGTAGTAATTAGAAAACTGTCTGTCAAATCCTGAAGAGAAAAGATCGGACATAATCTATTCCTGAGCATTATTATTAGTTAGCGGGTGAGAGTGGAGGGGAAAAACACAAGCTGAATAGGAACACTTATCACTGTTTTTCCCTCGCCTTCAAATTGCTTGATGATAAGCGTGGTTAGCGCTGTTGCCGTCTCTCTAACATCTTCTTATTTTATTTCTCCACTTATGTTAATGGATTTAAATCTCCATAAGATAGCCTCTGATACAACCAACTGCGAATGCCAACTCTTCTGAGGGTTTGACCGGGGGAGAAATGGCACACCGTATGTACAAGGCAAGCAGGTACAAGCTCCGCAAATCCATTAGAGATGCAAAAGACAATACAGACTCAAACTTGAATTGATGTTCGACAACTCAGACTCAGGACTTACGGTATGTGGCAAGGACTACCAAAGAACACAAAGGAAAATCCACCTGTGTGGTGCCCACCAAAGCCTCCCTCCCAAACCAGCTTAAAACATTATATGCTTGTTTTGAGGCAGACAATATCGAGCAGTCCAGGAAGACTCTCGCTGCTCCGGGCGACCAGGTGCTTTCGCTCTCCAAAGCTGATGTGAGGAAAACTCTAAAAAGCAGCCAGCCCAGATGGCATCCCTGGCCGCATCCTCAGAGTGTGTGCTGACCAGCTGGCAGGCATTTTCTCTGACATCTTCAACCGGTCCCTGTCCCTGTACCAGGCTGTAGTCCCCGCTTCAAAGAGACAACCATCGGCCCAGTGCCCAAGAAAAATGACTATCGCCCGTCGCACTCACCCCGGTCATCATGAAATGCTAGGAGAGGCTGGTCATGGCCCACATCAGGGCCAGCATGCCAGGCACTCTGGATCACTCTAATTTGCCTACCGTTCCAACAGATCTACGGAAGATGACATTTCCAGGCCTATTCACACAGCTCTAACACATCTGGACAAGAGGAACACACATGTGAGAATGCTGTTCATTGACTACAGTTTAGCATTCAACACTATTTTTTCTTCCAAGCTTGTCACCAAGCTCAGAGCCCTGGGTCTGGACACCACCCTCTGCAACTGGAATCCTGGAGTTCTTGATGGGAAGATCACAGGCTGTGAGGATTGTCTCTTAACACAGGGTCCCTCCAGGGGTGTGTCTTCAGCCCTCTGCTGTACTCCCTATTCTCCCACGACTGCATGGCTTTGCATGACATCAACTCGCCGACGACACCAATGTTTTAGGCCTGATAACCAACAGCGCCGAGTCAGCCAATAGGGAGGAGGTAAGTGAACTGGCATTGTGGTGCCAGGACAACAGCCTCTCCCTCAATTTCAGCAAAACAAAGGAGTTTGCTTGCCTTGCTTGAGGCAACTTTACAGTGTCAGTGTCAGTGTCAGCCAAAGAGTGATAGGACCCTGGCTCAATCATGGTTAGCTTACACAGCCCTGAGAGATGCATGTCAGTCAATGTTACTTAGAGCATGAAAGGGATGACTTTTGCCCTCTACGTCGGATCAGGAAGGGGTGTATTTTCCCTCAATGCTAGAACAGGTTGTTTTAGTACTCAGCATGATAGAACTGTGTGTCGTTCAATCACGGTTACAACTCTGAGAGGTGAGTGTCAAGCAATGTCATTTAGAAAGTGTAAAGGGATGTTTTAGCCCTCAATGTTCAATCAGAAGGGGTGTTTTTTTCCCTCTATAGTAAAACGCGAAGGACATGGAAGCGTCGTTTTTGCCCTTTAATGTGGCCCGTGTGTGATTGAACCAAGTGTCAATCAAGGGTGTCAATCAAGGTCATTTAGAACGTTGAGGGACTGTTTTGCCCTAAATGATAGAACATGATGGACAATTAATATGTGTTTCGTCCTATTTAACTAGGCAAGTCAGTTAAGAACAAATTCTTATTTACAATGGCGGCCTACCCCGGCCAAACCCTAACACGGACGACGCTGGGCCAGTTGTACGCCGCCCTATGGGACTCCCAGTAGGGCCGGGGTACACGGCCGGTTGTGATACAGCCTAGAATCTAACCAGGGTCTGTAGTATATGGTGCTGTGGTAGTGAACTTACCTCTTCCTGTGCTGTAATGCTGTAACTTGTCGCTGTACACCGCTTCCTTGGTGTACGCCCGTTTCCTGAACACAAATCAGAGATAGAGAAATAAAAAATAAAAAAATACAACTTTAGGATGAAAGAGGAGTAAGGAGGAATCATTAAATCTGTCTCGGAGTCTCACTAACCGAGGCCTGAAAGCGACCGGTATAAAACTGAATCAGTGGCTTAGGGTTAGAGTTAGCTGCAGCGACAAATGAAGTGTAATGAGAATGAGCTGGTTTTTAATTAGAGATGTGATAACATCTCTGTAGCTTTTCATCTGTCTTCCTAAACCTCTCCTCTGCTCCTACAGTCATCAAACACCCTGTCGTGTCTGATAGGGCGCTGTGCTACTAACTGGTAGCATACGGCACTGCTGCAAATTCTAAATTCAACTTAAAGGTTTCTGAAGAGAGAGGGGGTGGGGGAAAGTAGCGTGGTGCTGTAACACACTTTTGAGAATGAAATTGGTTTGAGTCAGTTAACTCAGGTCAACTCAGCGTGAACGCTTTGGTCCACATGTGAAATGGACGATTCATAGAAAAACGTACTCATAATACAGATATGGAACAGTTACAGAGCCTTCACAAAGTATTCACACCCCTTTACTTATTCCACATTTTGAATTCAAAATGGATTAAATAGATGTTTCTTCTCACTCATCTATACACAATACCCCATAATGACAAAGTAAAGACATGTTTTTAGAAAGGTTTGCACCTTTATTGAAAATGAAATACAGAAATATTTAATTTACGTAAGTAGTCACACCCCTGAGTCGAAACATGTTAGAATCACATTTGGCAGCGATTACAACTGTGAGTCTTTCTGGGTATGTCTCTAAGAGATTTGCACACCTGGATTGTACAATATTTGCAAATTACACTTTTTTTTTTTAATTACTCAAGCTCTGTCAAATTGGTTGTTGAGCATTGCTAGACAGCCATTTTCAAGTCTTGCCAAAGATTCAAGCCGATTTAACCCAAAACTGTAACTAGGCCACGCAGGAACAATCAATGTCATCTTGGTAACCAACTCCAGTGTATATTTGGCCTTGTGTTTTAGGTTATTGTCCTGCTGAAAGGGGGATTTGTCTCCGAGTGTCTGTTGGAAACAAGACTGAACCAGGTTTTCCTCTAGGATTATGCCTGTGCATAACTTTCTTTTTATCCAAAAAATCTCCCTTGTCCTTGCCAATGACAAGCATACCCATAACATGATGCAGCCACCACCATGCTTTAAATTTTTTTATTTAACCTTTATTTAACTAGGCAAGTCAGTTAAAAATGATGGCCTACACCGGCCAAACCTGGACGACGCTGGGCCAATTGTGCACTGCCCTATGGGACTCCCAATCACGGCCGGTTGTGATACAGCCTGGATTCGAACCAGAGTGTCTGTAGTGACGCCTCTAGCACTGAAATGCTCCGAAATGAGGAGTGGTACTCCTCATTACTCATGTGTTGTGTTGGATTTTCCGCATACCTAGTGCTTTGTATTCAGGACATAAGATACATATTTTGCAGTTTTCCTTTAGTGCCTTATTGCAAACTGTATGCATTAGGTAGGCCGTCATTGTTGCAAACTGTATGCATTAGGTAAGCCGTCATTGTTGCAAACTGGATGTATTAGGTAGGCCGTCATTGTTGCAAACTGGATGTATTAGGTAGGCCGTCATTGTTGCAAACTGTAATGCATTAGGTAGGCCGTCATTGTTGCAAACTGGATGTATTAGGTAGGCCGTCATTGTTGCAAACTGGATGTATTAGGTAGGCCGTCATTGTTGCAAACTGTAATGCATTAGGTAGGCCGTCATTGTTGCAAACTGGATGTATTAGGTAGGCCGTCATTGTTGCAAACTGGATGTATTAGGTAGGCCGTCATTGTTGCAAACTGTAATGCATTAGGTAGGCCGTCATTGTTGCAAACTGGATGTATTAGGTAGGCCGTCATTGTTGCAAACTGGATGTATGAGGTAGGCCGTCATTGTTGCAAACTGGATGCATTAGATAGGCCGTCATTGTTGCAAACTGGATGTATTAGGTAGGCCGTCATTGTTGCAAACTGTAATGCATTAGGTAGGCCGTCATTGTTGCAAACTGGATGTATTAGGTAGGCCGTCATTGTTGCAAACTGGATGTATTAGGTAGGCCGTCATTGTTGCAAACTGTAATGCATTAGGTAGGCCGTCATTGTTGCAAACTGGATGTATTAGGTAGGCCGTCATTGTTGCAAACTGGATGTATTAGATAGGCCGTCATTGTTGCAAACTGTAATGCATTAGGTAGGCCGTCATTGTTGCAAACTGTAATGCATTAGGTAGGCCGTCATTGTTGCAAACTGGATGTATTAGGTAGGCCGTCATTGTTGCAAACTGGATGTATTAGGTAGGCCGTCATTGTTGCAAACTGGATGTATTAGGTAGGCCGTCATTGTTGCAAACTGGATGTATTAGGTAGGCCGTCATTGTTGCAAACTGTAATGCATTAGGTAGGCCGTCATTGTTGCAAACTGGATGTATTAGGTAGGCCGTCATTGTTGCAAACTGGATGTATTAGATAGGCCGTCATTGTTGCAAACTGTAATGCATTAGGTAGGCCGTCATTGTTGCAAACTGTAATGCATTAGGTAGGCCGTCATTGTTGCAAACTGGATGTATTAGGTAGGCCGTCATTGTTGCAAACTGGATGTATTAGGTAGGCCGTCATTGTTGCAAACTGGATGTATTAGGTAGGCCGTCATTGTTGCAAACTGGATGTATTAGGTAGGCCGTCATTGTTGCAAACTGGATGTATTAGGTAGGCCGTCATTGTTGCAAACTGGATGTATTAGGTAGGCCGTCATTGTTGCAAACTGGATGTATTAGGTAGGCCGTCATTGTTGCAAACTGGATGTATTAGGTAGGCCGTCATTGTTGCAAACTGGATGTATGAGGTAGGCCGTCATTGTTGCAAACTGGATGCATGTTTTTGGTAGGCCGTCATTGTAGGAATGCCGTCATTGTAAATACGAATTTGTTCGCTAACAAGCGTTTACCTATACTTGAGATACTTTTTCTAAACTCTTAACACAGCAACACACCTACATCACACAATTAGACAAATAGTACATTTTCTGCTCAAAACCACATTTTGTTCATTAAATACCAACCCTACATTTCAAAATGTAAAAAAACTTTCTCTACATAAACTAACTCTGTCAAAACACGTCAAACTCGACTCAGTATCTAAACATTCAGTCAAAACACTAGCACATGTTTTCTATCCAAGAGGAACATATAGTCAATCATAGCACAATGACTTTCAAAATACTAACATTTGATGGCATTACAAAAACTGCATTACTTGTCATGTTTCAGATCTACCTGCATCAATAGACAATATGAAATCCATTGTTTTTTATCATTCAGTTTCCTTTTACTCTAAACCACTCTACATTTTTTGGTTGAGTGTCGAATGTGTGCATTTTTGGCAACATACTATCTAAAAGTGAATGAGTCATCTTTAATTTATAGAATGTACAGTAGGAAAAAATAGTAAGTGACAGAATTGCTGCAGTAAAAGCTTTATTAGCAACATGAAATTGCTGCCAGTGATCAACAAAAAAATCCAACACACATGACCTTTGGTTCCAAATGTGTAAAAATAAAACACAATTACAGTAAAAAAGGCACAGAAGGGATTAAACACAAAAATACACAGTCCTGTTCTAATCTATACGATCTTCAGCATTTGGCCACATGTTCTCGTCCACATCACATCTTATGTCGTCTCTCGCTATGCACCTTGGATAGAACCGCTTGGCATGCCTCATCCACCCCTGGCAGTCTTCAGCTGAGATGTCTCTGCAGCCGGCATCCATTGCATCCAGGAGGGACATTTGGTCATGTGGCCGATGATCATACACTTTCCATCTCCAGGCAGAAAAAAATGCATCAATGGGGTTGAGGAAAGACGAGTAGGGGGGAGGAAAAGGGAAACCATTCTTGGATGGGCTGCAAACCAGTTTGTGATTGCATGTGAATGGTGGAATGCTACATTGTCCCATGGAATCACAAATGTCCTCATGTTTCCTCCCAGCGGTTCTCTTTCTGCTTCTGGCACCAGTTGTTGGTGGAGGTCATCTAAACACATAAGAAGGAGCTCAGTGTTGTAGGGACCAATCTGGCATTTCTGCAGGACCAAACCAGCACTCCAGACTGCAGCACACATTGTGATATTTGCTCCTCTCTGACCCGGCACATCAACTGTGGCCCTTTTTCCGATGACATTTCTTCCCCTTCCAACGTGTTTTGCTAGGTTAAACCCTGCCTCGTCTACATAATTTATTTCATGTGGGGTCTGATTAGCCTCCAACTCCATAACTCTCTGAAAGAAATCTAACACAGTATGAGTAAATGCTTTTTAGTATGTCCTACTGTATGTACTGTAACCCATGTTTACATGTAGAGTAGCATAGTGTAAAACTCACTATAGAACAAGTAATATTGAATAGACGTCATACCTGGACGTATTGGTGCCGGAGTTCCTTGACCCACTCACTGTTCCTTTCAAAAGGAACTGTGTACAACTGTTTCATTCCAACTCTGTGTTTGGTCAGAGTCTGAGCAATGGTAGTCAGCCTGATGCTTTCCACACTGAAATACCAGGTTGTCCTTCACAATTCTGCTCTGAATTTCTCTCAGTTCTATTGCATTGTCAGCAACGACCAATCCTACAATGGCTGTTGGTCTTCACTGAGGAGCTTTCCTCTTCCCCCAGAGGGAGGAAGACGTTGCATCCTGTAGAGGAATAAAAATACTACAGATGTATTTGCATTGGAACTGCTGCCCTACAGTTACTGTGGGACATAGCAACAGTAATGATAGAAGAAGCCCTTGTGAAATACATTACTTACCTTAAATACATTACTTAAAATTCAGGATAATGGAAGCCACGGTTGACCATCTGAGATTAGGTTGGACTCTTTCACCAGCGTTTCTCAGTGATAGACCATGGTTTATCACATAGTCTATGATGGTGGCTCTTATTTCATCAGTGACAGCAGCTCTTACTCTCCTTTGAATACCACCACGCATTCTTACTCCTCTCCCCCTACCTCTCCTTCTCCCTTGTCCTGGTCCAACTACTCCTCTGCCTGGTCCAGCTACTCCTCTCCTTGGTCCAACTACTCCTCTCCCTGGTCCAGCTACTCCTCTCCCTGGTCCAACTACTCCTCTCCCTGGTCCAACTACTCCTCTGCCTGGTCCAGCTACTCCTCTCCCTGGTCCAACTACTCCTCTCCCTGGTCCAGCTACTCCTCTCCCTGGTCCAACTACTCCTCTGCCTGGTCCAACTACTCCTCTCCCTGGTCCAGCTACTCCTCTCCCTGGTCCAACTACTCCTCTGCCTGGTCCAGCTACTCCTCTGCCTGGTCCAGCTACTCCTCTGCCTGGTCCAACTACTCCTCTCCCTGGTCCAGCTACTCCTCTCCTTGGTCCAGCTACTCCTCTCCCTGGTCCAACTACTCCTCTGCCTGGTCCAGCTACTCCTCTCCTTGGTCCAACTACTCCTCTCCCTGGTCCAACTACTCCTCTCCCTGGTCCAGCTACTCCTCTCTCTGGTCCAGCTACTCCTCTGCCTGGTCCAACTACTCCTCTGCCTGGTCCAACTACTCCTCTGCCTGGTCCAACTATTCCTCTCCCTGGTCCAGCTACTCCTCTCCCTGGTCCAGCTACTCCTCTCCCTGGTCCAGCTACTCCTCTCCCTGGTCCAGTTACTCCTCTCCCTGGTCCAACTACTCCTCTGCCTGGTCCAGCTACTCCTCTCCCTGGTCCAACTACTCCTCTCCCTGGTCCAGCTACTCCTCCCCCTGGTCCAACTACTCCTCTGCCTGGTCCAACTACTCCTCTCCCTGGTCCAGCTACTCCTCTCCCTGGTCCAGCTACTCCTCTCCCTGGTCCAACTACTCCTCTGCCTGGTCCAGCTACTCCTCTCCTTGGTCCAACTACTCCTCTCCCTGGTCCAACTACTCCTCTCCCTGGTCCAGCTACTCCTCTCTCTGGTCCAGCTACTCCTCTGCCTGGTCCAGCTACTCCTCTCCCTGGTCCAGCTACTCCTCTCCCTGGTCCAGCTACTCCTCTCCCTGGTCCAGCTACTCCTCTCCCTGGTCCAGCTACTCCTCTCCCTGGTCCAGCTACTCCTCTCCTTGGTCCAACTACTCCTCTACCTGGTCCACCTACTCCTCTGCCGGGTCCAGCTACTCCTCTCCTTGGTCCAACTACTCCTCTGCCTGGTCCACCTACTCCTCTGCCTGGTCCACCTACTCCTCTGCCTGGTCCAACTACTCCTCTCCCTGGTCCAACTACTCCTCTCCCTGGTCCAACTACTCCTCTCCCTGGTCCAACTACTCCTCTCCCTGGTCCAGCTACTCCTCTCCCTGGTCCAGCTACTCCTCTGCCTGGTCCATCTACTCCTCTGCCTGGTCCAACTACTCCTCTCCCTGGTCCAACTACTCCTCTGCCTGGTCCAACTACTCCTCTCCCTGGTCCAACTACTCCTCTGCCTGGTCCAACTACTCCTCTCCCTTGTCCAGACATTGTTTTCTCTCTCTACACCTCTGTGTTGTTCTGTATCCACACTCAACAAAATCAATCCAAAGAGTCCCCTTTTAACTGTGTATGTTCATGTAATTGAAAGAACTTCAACACCTTGCTATGTCTCCCGATTGAGATTGGAATCAGCTGTGGTTGGTCTATTTTACACAACTTACAGTAAATCAGCTATTTCTCAATGTTTCAATGATCTGTTCATTCAAAAATGCTTATAAGATGTTTCAATACAGCTTTTGAGCTGCTGTTGTTGCAGAAGTAGAGGCTTTATATTATATTTAAGGTTTGAAACATTACGTCTTCATTTCTGGCGTGCTGTGTGCAAGCATTTGTAAATAAGACAAGAAAGATCCATCATTTTGGTATTGGGTAAGCTTGTATGTACAGAAAATGTAAGCATTTTAGAAACGTAGAAACGTAGAAGTGTAATCGACTGAGGGACCTTGCAGATAATTGTAAGTGTGGGGCACAGAGATGAGGTAGTCATTAAAAAATCATGTTAAACACTATTATTGCACACAGAGTGAGTCCATGCAAGGCTGTAAGACAACAACTTGTGGAACAAGTCAAGGGGTGTGGATACTTTCTGAAGGCACTGTATTTCCTTTTTACTTTGTTTACCTTCTGCTGGCTATGTGTGTAGGTATGTATGTGAAAAGCCTACAGACAGGCTCCATTGCCTGCCTGTCTGTCTGTGTCTGCTAACTGTGAGGTAAGGGTTGTGTGTGTGTGTGTGTGTGTGTGTGTGTGTGTGTGTGTGTGTGTGTGTGTGTGTGTGTGTGTGTGTGTGTGTGTGTGTGTGTGTGTGTGTGTGTGTGTGTGTGTGTGTGTGTGTGTGTGTGTATGTGTGTGTGTGTGTGTGTGTGTGTGTGTGTGTGTGTGTGTGTGTGTGTGTGTGTGTGTGTGTGTGTGTTAAGATGTTTGTGTGTAAGGTGCGTGCGTGCGTGCGTGCGGCACACCCGTTGGACCATAAACACAGCCATGGTGGACATGTTGACCGTACAGTACCTGCTGCAGACGATGGAGATGGCCACTAGAGAGACGATGAACACCAATCCTGCTGCAGCCGAGCCAGCAATCAGAGGAAGCTGCTCCCTCAACTCTGATTTATAGTCATCTACATAGACAGAGAGAAAATGTGTGTGTGTGTGTGTGAGAGAGAGAGAGAGAGAGAGAGAAAGAGAGAAAGAAAAAGATCAATAAAAAGTGAGAGAAAGTATTTCAGTGTTTCTGTTGCCATACCTAATCTCCCTGTCACAGTCTGACAGACACAAAAGAACACCTTGGAATTTCTACTGGGGGTGTTCAAACACAAGCTGCTCTTCGACAGTCAAAAATACAGCTAAACGTTAGCAACGAAGTGAGGAAGAATATCACGAGTTCAGAGGGTAGCCTAAATAACTTCTAAAGACACACTAAACTGCCTCAGTCCTGTCTCATGACCTTTAGCAAGATTTAGCATGCTGCGGGCAAACTGACAGCAATGGGGTTCAAGTGAAAAAAGGAGAAGAAAGAAGAAGTATTTTGAGTGGTGATATAGTAGCTTAAATATCAACAAAATAATAAGCAAGTATTCATAGCACACTTGATAGTTTGAATTATAGGCCTACTATTTTGTTCCCTGTAAAGGGTGAGTGTGCTATTTCTTTGTGAAGCTGTATTCAGTCTCCTAAACTCAGACAGGTGAAAATGGTGATTGGCTTGAAGAATCAGAAATCAACTGTCTGAGTGCTATAGCTAGCAGTAAATAACAGCACATTGCAATCAGTCAGGTATCAACACCTGACTGTGGAGAATAGGACTCCTCACTGACAAGCTATAACCATACACACCTTACTGATGAAAGGCCAATCATCTCCTCCTCATTGCACCTGTCAATCAAATGGTTTTGGTAGGGGTTGTGTGGGGGGTTGGGGGGGGGGGGGGGGGGGGCAGTTGGGGCAGTTGGGGCAGTTGAGGGGTGTGGGGCGAAGAGACCTGGGGGATTTGTGTAAAAATGTGATGACAGACAGAAAAGAGGGATTGTCAACTGTGAGAGGAGAGGAAGAGGGAGAAGAGTCAGAGGGGAGTGAGGGAGAGAGAAGGAGGGAGGGAGGAGGGCCAGAGGTGGGTAGACAGTGATGGAGACTGGGATGAGATGGGTAGTGCAGGAGAGAGGAGGTGGGGGAGGACAGGGGAGGCAGGCACTATAGAGGGTGAGGCACATAGGGGTTGACGGAGGAACGGATGGTTGGGAGAGGGACATAGGATGGGGTAGGCAGGGAGGAAGGGTGAGGAGGGGGTGATGGACATAGGGGATGGGGAGTCAGGGAGGGAGGGAGGGAGGGTAAGGGACATTGGATGGGGGAGGTAGGGAGAGGGTGTGAGGATAGGGTGATGGAAATAGGGGATGGGGGAGGCAGCGAGGGAGGGTGAGGCGGGGGTGGGAGATGGAAATAGGGATGTGGAGGCAGGGAGGGAGGGTGAGGAGGGGGTGGGAGATGGAAATAGGGATGTGGAGGCAGGGAGGGAGGGTGAGGAGGGGGTGGGTGAGGGACATAAGGGAAGGGGAAGCAGGGAGTACGAGTGAGGAGGAGGCGGGTGAGGGACATAGGGGATGGGGGAGGGAAATGTAGGGTGTGATGGGTCCCTCTGTTCCTCCTTCACCGGGTGCTAATTGTCTCCATAAATGTCGTGCTGTGGCAGCAAGCCAGAGGATGTACCATCAGCTGGTCCTCATGCTGTCTGGCGTGTGTGGTGTGTGTGCGTGTGCGTGTGTATGTGCATGCGTTGGGTAAATACTAATCAGAGCGTGAGGAAGAGGGAGGAGAGGGCTATGCTGCTACATCTGCTCTACACAGGTAACTACAGATGATGATGGAGATCCTCATCATCATCATCATCACTGTAACTGTATAACAGAACAGGTTGTTTATATGACTGATAATCACCTTGACCATACAATAGCCTCCTATTGGAGGGAAGGAAGAACAGAGGAAAAGAAGGATGGAGGGGTGGGGGATAGAGAGAAGGAAGATTAGGAGGAGGTGTGGTATTTGTGATGTCAAATGGAGATTTTCTCTTAGATGCGGATCATGGATAAGAAGATCAGTTCAGGGTTTAACCCCCCAATGGTCAGGGTTAGGGCTGTGGCGGTCATGACATTTTGTCAGATGGTAATTGTCATGCAAATGATTGCCGGTCTCACAGTAATTGACCGCTAATCAACATAAACATGCTTAGTGCGCCTTTCGAATATGAACATTTTCAAAAGTTAAATAAGTCCATTTAATATAGCTTCATCCATCATTTATTTAGTTGTGATAGGCCTAGAAATCTGGTATGTCTTAGAAATCAAAACATAAGAGTTGCATGATGAAACTCTATACAGATGATTTGGAAAGAGTCGCAAAAAAAGGTTTGCGTTCTGTTCCTTGTGTTTCCAGCGGAAAGACAGAGACAATTGCATTGTTGCTATGCTTGTCTAGCAAGAAAGTTGGGAATCGAATCAATGGAAGATGGAATAAAAATGACAGAATTAAAAGTGAAATGAGAAAGAAAGGCTGCAACGACCAAAAGCCAACAGGTAGGCTGCTAATGGAGTTATGTGTAGGTTAACTGTAGGACTAGTTAGCTAGCTCCTCTCGGTTTGATGCAGTCAAGTAAGGGTACTATGTAAGGATGATAAATAACTAACAAGAAGTTAGTCTAGCACAAGATAACAGTGGTTGTGGTCTCTCCCTCCAGTACTCTGAGCCTCCCTTGTCTTACATATTCACACACCGTACAGTCCTCTCTCTCTCTCTCTCTCTCTCTCTCTCTCTCTCTCTCTCTCTCTCTCTCTCTCTCTCTCTCTCTCTCTCTCTCTCTCTCTCTCTCTCTCTCTCTCTCTCTCTCTCTCTCTCTCTCTCTCTCTCTCTCTCTCTCTCTCTCTCTCTCTCTCTCTCTCTCTCTCTCTCTTTTAATAAGGTAGCAAAACAATTGGCTTTTCTGCTGCTTCCTTCACTCGGATCGGACCAGTTGTCCTTTCAGAACAGGTTTAAAAAATGTATGCATATTGGGTCCGGGGCTTTCCCGTGTCCATTTCGGAACGGGAACTCTAACTCCCATTAGTATTTGTCCTCATCATTCAGATTATTCAAATTTAATCATGAGGTATTTTGAGAGTGAATAAATGGCATTTAGCAAGTTTGGTAAACTACCCATCAGTACATTCATTTGCGCTATTTTGGATTGGGATTACCGTGACCAACAGTCAGAGGGAATGTGACTGCGACCATGACTCGTGACTGCCGGTGTGGTGGTAATACGGTCACCACGACAGCCCTAGTTAGGGTTAGGAATTGGGGATGGTAAGCTGATCCTAGATCTGTGCCTCAAAGGGTAAGTTCTACTGGAGTGTTGTAAATCATCTGACAGCATATTGCATAGGAAAGAAGACGTATGCTGTGTTTAGGAAATACGGTACGCCCACACACGAACACCTGGACCCAAACTCACACACCAGTGTAGCAGGTGTTGCGCCCCCCTGAACAATCCAACCCCCGGTGGCAAATAATTAATCACATCAGCCACTAATCACAGCTAAGCATTCTGGGATAGCTGCTCAGCAACAGACGGGCTCAATGAAGAACCAATTAGCTAAGCAGTTTGGATCAAGCACAGTCAGTTACACACAAGAAGAGAAGCTCAAAACCACCATTCTCAACTCTCATATAGACACACAATCTCATACATTATGAAACATTCACAAACATGTTGTGACAGTGATCCACACTCTCCACTGTCACATTCACAATCCCTCTACCGTCCTGGACTCTATCCACACTCTCTCTCTTCCTCTCTATCTTTCTCTCACACACACACAAACTAACACATGCAGCTCCCCACCACCATCCCCCACCATCTCTCCTCGCCTCCCCTCCCCCCCTTGGCTTATTGCATGGTCCTTACCATCTGTGAGCGTTTGGAAGCACATCTTGCCGCTGTATTTGCCAAAGCCAGCCACAGTCCTGGCCCGCACCTGCACAACGTAGACCGTGCCCGCCCGGAGGCCCTCCACGCGGGCTGTGTTGGTCTCGCTGCGCACCATGGTGGAATTAATCTCTGCATGGTCCTGGAGGAGGACAGGGGAGAGAGAGAGATACCAGGTGAATGTTGCAGAGAGACAGAGCAGATCATGTGTATAATCCAGGACGGGACATAATGGAGGAGACAGAGAGGAAGAGACCAGGGGCAGTATGTCTCGCAGGTTAGCGTTCTTCGTCATGAATCTTGTTCTGGAGGCAGCTCTACAGAGTGGTCACTAGCTGGCACAGCCACAAAGTCATAACATCTGCACATTTTTGTTTTAATGAATCTTTACAATATAGCCAATTTTGACTTTGCAGCTGGCCTATCTAAGGGGAAGTCAGTTCACTCAGTTGTGCCTCCAGGACAAGACTCATGACAATAAACGTCAACCAGCATACGTCTAAAGCGGAGGTTTCTTTAACCATGAAATCTGGGTCGTAGGTACTTTATCAAACTTCTCAGAGTAGGAGTGCTGATATAAAATCAGTCTGACCTTCTAGAGCACAATTAATTTGATTAAATGGACGGGGGGGGGGCCTGATCCTAGATGCATTATACGGACCTCGGTTATCATTTAAAGAAACCGTTGTATTATCTCCCCTATGCTGCGGAAGTATTCAGCAACCAACAGTTAGTAACGTTGGCTGCCTTTGCCACAACAGCGGTAACACTGGCATTTTATTAGATTGTTTTGTTTATCCGACACTCTTATCCACAGTGACTCACATGGCATGAGAGGAGAGAAAGGATCCTACTGGGCACAGACATCAATTCAATGTCTATTCCACATTGGTTCAAAGTAATTTCATTGAAATGACGTGGAAACAACGTTGATTAAATCAATGTGTGCCCAGTGGGATAGAAAGGATTGATATTCCAAAAAGGCATTACTTTGCTAGTTAGAGCAATAAACAACAGCTGAGAGGGAGCTTATGTGTTGTGTAACAGCCTCCTCCACCATAGAAACCTGAAAAGTTCAGATGAGTCATATGCAATTTGGATGCAATAATGGGCCTATTCAACACAATGGCACCAAAGTGTTCTCTAGTTGCTGTTGATCTCTTTCTATGAGAGAACGGTCACTTTGTAATCCCCTTGTCCTTGACAGGCTTACGTAACTGTTACGACCACAGATGGAAACTTTAATGCTGGAGTTGAATGACAGTATGTATTGTTAAAGAACCACTGAACATGCCGATAAGCACGTGTTTTTCTGTTGCTCATTAGAAAAATGAGATTTTAGTCTTGGAGGTGTGTTTCCTGACCGATTCAGCTTGGTTAATGACGTTTGTCCCCCATGAGACACTGTAGACGCGGAAGCATATTTCACTTCCTCATAATCCCCAGAATGAATCTAAGATAACTCAAGAAATGTATAAATCATTTAGACATTTTTGCCAATGATGTTTTAGTTGCGCAATTTTACATCTAACTACGGTGCGTGGTGCAGTATTTCTCAATTTAAAAAAATGTGTGACTAGTTGTTATGTAAACAGTCGGAGCTACAGAGCAGGTTTGCCTCACTGTCTATGATATTGTATAGAGAGCAATATCCTCAGCTGTTCACCCCATGTTAGTGGTGTCATGACGTGGCCCTTTTTGGGTATAGCTAGTGGCTTCCCCTCTCTCTCTCTCTCTCTCTCCTACATCCAGATTCTGTTATCTCATCTCGTAAATTCCTGGAGGAGACTCTCTCCCCCTGGCCATGCAGAAAGAGACACATAGAGAGAACAAAGGATTTCACATGGCGAACTCCTAAATCCCCAAAATTAGGATTTGATATAAAAGGTCCACTTGTGAGAAGGTGGGAATGGTCCGTGGACACCTAAGGGACGGGTATGACGAGTGTGTTTCATTTGGTGACCTCAGAGTGGACAGAAAACACACATAACTATATCTCTGAATATGTACATTGCTCAATTATGGGGTTTGCATCTACTTCTTGTATAAAATGAATGAGTAAAGATTAAACTATTTGTGAAATGATGTAAAGTGATTAAACCTTTAATGAAAGAGAATTGTATTCCCTTTAAAGTTTAACTAAGTCATTGGCCCGCCCCCGTGAGCACAGACATGATCTGTCGTCATGGAACAGCCCTTTTCTATTGTTACGAATAAAAACCCCTCCTGAGGAAATCCTCTTCAGACCACAAAAACCTCAGTGTCCGCTAAGGTTACAATGGTTGTTGAATTCCTAACCATACCACGTGGAGCAATGGCTACACGGGTGGAAATGGTTCAACTCTGAGACTATCGATCCCGACAGAATAAGAGCAAATGTTAGATACTAATTACTAGTCTGCAGTTAGAAATTATGTCAACCTGGGATGCGAAGACCGACAACCGCCGAAACATCTATGCTATGAGAACATTTCTGAACGGTACTCTGAAGTATCCATCCTAACCACGAAAGACTGATCTTCAGGGAAGCAGAGAGAGAGACGATGATGAACTGACTCTCCAACAGACAGACGGACGATTCCAACAGAGATCACAACAACACACTGGTCGTAAATATATATTGATTGCAATTATTCCCGAATGAGTGAGCGTTCATGTGCAAAGGATTAGCATTTCAATTAATATAATTATCAACTGTGTAGTGACTCCTTTTGTTGTTTCCTGCCTTTTCAGTCCACACCCACTTCCCTTTGTCCACCAAGCCGTCATATCGGCTTAGCCCACTAGGGAACCTCCCTTATCATTTCCTTGTAACCATAGCTACTGTGTTGTTTGTTTATACATTTCTGTGATTATTTAGTTAGTTAATAATTAAATGATTAAGACAATTGATGTATGGAACATTCATAGTAAAGGCTGGGTTCATGCAGATAACCAACAATTTAAGACGTTTGGAATGAGACTAACGTGAGGTAAAGAATAATTCATTAATTAGAAGACTAATTGATCAGATATTAAAAGATCTGAAGAGTTATATTAGGAAAATTATAACTTTGTAATCTGAAGATTTTCCTTGGTGCCCCGACTTCCTAGATAATTACATTTACATGATTAGTTTAATCACGTAATAATAATTACAGAGAATTGATTTGATAAAATAACAGTCTTCACTTTAATGATGCCAAAGACACGACAGTGGGCAAATGGACATATCAAAACCCAACCTTCACTTACCCGCTGTGACGCAGGGATGTTCCAAACTCCATTTTAGACGAGACTGACTTTATGAACAAAATTATCCAATTTCTATTTTGTAGTCAATTTTGAGACTAGAATAAATGTTTCTGACTCATATCGATGCCATATACAGTAGACTGTATTGAAAGTGATTCAATGCTTTTTAAAGTTAGTCACTCTTTAAACACGCTCACATACACGCACGCACATGCACACATGCACACACAGACACGTACACAGAGACGCACCCCCACACACACTACCGCTCTAACCACCCATATACACACACAGCCACAAATATTCATGAATTAAGGCCCATTTGTCTATGAGTCACATTGTAATATTGTTCCTCCTGCAGTATTTACTGCTGGCTGTAGAAGTATTTAGAGAGAGAGAGTTTAATTAGTAAAGGAAGTTGTGTGGTGTCTGAAGTGGCAGACTGCTAATTATGACAGAGGACTATTTCCACCTACAGAATGTGTTTGTTTTCACAGAATGGAACAAAGCAACGCTTCCAAGTTCCATTTGCAGAGAATTGTTTTGTGCCATTTTCTTCTTCTGTTTTGGTTTGTTTGGGTATTTCAGAGTGGGAGTTCAAAGGATTAAACAAATGTATGGTCAAAACTGTATAACTAAATCCAGTAAGACTTTATAGACCCTGAACGTCTAACAGTCTGTGTGCATGCAGGCATGTGTGTGTGTGTGTATGCCTGCCTGTGTACTGGGGTGGCTGTGTGTTATGTTTGTGTGTATCCTGTCTGTGCAGGTGTGTAGGCCCAGTGTCCACCACCTTAAATGAACCAGCCTGGCCCAGCCTGCTAGTGCTAGAAGGCTTTGGTCCTGAAGTTCTGACTTCTGCTATGGGAATAGGAGGGGGTAACTGTAATTAGCTAGTCCCGTCACCGTCACAGAGTGAATATAGACAAAAAATAAGCATGCACACCTACACTACACTACACTACACCCACACCTGCAGGCAGCTGATATACAGTGAGCTCCAAAAGTATCAGGACAGTGACACATGTTGTTGTTGTTTTGGCTCTGTACACCTGCACTTTGGAATTTAAAAGTATTTTCATCCATATCGGGTGAACCGTTTATCACGGACTACAAAGGGAAAACCAGCCACGTCGCAGACACCAGCGTCCTGCTCCCGGACAAGCTAAACACCTTCTATGCCTGCTTTGAGGATAATACAGTGCCACCGACGCGGCCCACTACCAAGGACTGTGGGCTCTTCTTCTCCTTGGCCGACAAGAGTAAGACATTTAACCGTGTTAACCCTCGCAAGGCTGCCGGTCCAGACGGCATCTCTAGCCGCATCCTCTCAGACCAGCTGGCTGGAGTGTTTACGGACATATTCAATCTCTCCTTATCCCGGTGGAGAAGGTGAAAAGCTTCAAGTTCCTCGGTGTACACATCACTGACGATATGAAATGGTCCACCCACACAGACAGTGTGGTGAAGAAGGCACAACAGCGCCTCTTCAACCTCAGGAAGCTGAAGAAATGTGGCTTGGTCCCTAAAACCCTCACAAACTTTTATAGATGCAATTGAGAGCATCCTGTCGGCTGTATCACCGCCTGGTACGGCAACCACAACACCCACAACCACAGGGCTCTCCAGAGGGTGGTGCGGTCTGCCCAACGCATCACCGGGTGGAAACTACCTGCCCTCCAGGACACCTACACCACCCGATGTCACAGGAATGCCAAAAAGATCATCAAGGTCATCCAGAATGCGAGGTCAGTACAGGTGCATCAAAGCTGGGACCGAGAGACTGAAAAACAGCTTCTATCTTAAGGCCATCATGTTAAATAGCCATCACCAGCTAGCTTTCACCCCACTACGCAACCCTGCACCTTAGAGGCTGCTGCCCTATATACATAGACTTGGAATCACTGGCCACTTTAATAATGGAACACTAGTCACTTTAATCATTTTTAAATAATGTTAACATACTGCTATACTCATCTAATATGTACAGTATATACTGTATTCTATTCAACTGTATCTTAGTCAATGCCACTCTGACATTGCTCTTTCTAATATTTATACATTTCTTCATTCCATTTTTTTACTTTTAAATTTGTGTGTATTTTTGTGAATTGTTGCACTGCTGGAGCTAGGAGCACAAGCATTTCGCTACACCCGCAATAACATCTGCTAAATAAGTGTTTGTGACCGAATAAAATTGGATTTGATGTGATTTGAAATTACAGCACTTTTTGTACATACAGTTGAAGTCGGAAGTTTACATACACTTTGGTTGGAGTCATTAAAACTTGTTTTTCAACCACTCCACAAATTCCTTGTTAACAAACTATAGTTTTGGCAAGTCAGTTAGAACATCTACTTTGTGCATGACACAAGTCATTTTTCCAACAATTGTTTACAGATAGATTATTTCACTTATAATTCACTGTATCACAATTCTATTGAGTCAGAAGTTTGCATACGCTAAGTTGACTGTGCCTTTAAAACTTCTTAAGACTAGGGGGCGACATTTTCGTTTTTGGCTAACAAACGTACCCATTTGAAACTGCCTATTTCTCAGCCCCCGAAACTAGAATATGCATATAAGTGTCAGATTCGGATAGAAAACACTCTGAAGTTTCCAAAACTGTACATTTTTTGTCTGTGAGTTAAACAGAACTGATATTGCAGGCTAAAACCTGGGGAAAATCCAATCAGGAAGTGACCCTGTTTTTGAAACCTCTCTGTTCCTATGCATACCTATTGCCCATTGAAAGGGATATCAACCAGACTTATTTTTCTATGGCTTCCCTATGGTGTCAACAGCCTTTAGACATAGTTTCAGGCTTTTATTTTGAAGAATGAGCGTGAAAGGGCACATTGCGTAAGTGGATAGGTGGGGGCTCTCAGAGTGAGTTCTGCGTAACAGAGAAAAGCGGCAATTGTTCCTCCCTGTCCTAGTGAAAAGCCAACTGTCCCGGTTGATATATTATCGAATAGATATTTGAAAAACACCCTGAAGATGGATTATAAAAAACGTTTGACATGTTTCTGTGGACATTATGGATATAATTTGGGATTTTTGTCGGCGTTGTCGCGAGCGCTCTTTCCGGTGGATTCCTGGGCATAACGCATCAAACTAATGGAGGTATTTGGATATAAAAAATATCTTTATGGAACAAAAGGAACATTTGTTGTCTAACTGGGAGTCTCGTGAGTGAAAACATCCGAAGATCAAACGATTAATTTGATTGCTTTTCTGATTTTCGTGACCAAGTTACCTGATGCTAGGTGTACTTATTGTTTTGTCGAGCGATCGATAAACTTACACAAACGCTTGTATTGCTTTCGCTGTAAAGCATAATTTCTAAATCTGAGACGACAGATGGATTAACAATAGGCTAAGCTGTGTTTTGCAATATTGCACTTGTGATTTCATGAAATTATATTATATTATATACCTGTGGCGCTAGGCTAGGCTATGCTAGTCAGCGTTTCTGATGACAATTATCCCGGATCCGGGATGGGTGGTTCAGAAAGGTTAAACGGTGTGGAAAATTCCAGAAAATAATTTCATGGCTTTAGAAGCTTCTGATAGGCTAATTGACATCATTTCAGTAAATTGGAGGTGTACCTGTGGATGTATTTCAAGGCCTACCTCCAAACTCAGTGCTTCTTTGCTTGACATCATGGGAAAATCAAAAGAAATCAGCCAAGACCTCAGAAAGATAATTGTAGACCTCCACAAGTCTGGTTCATCCTTGGGAGCAATTTCCAAATGCCTGAAGGTACCACGTTCATGTGCAAACAATAGTACGCAAGTATAAACACCATGGGACCATACAGCCGTCATACCGCTCAGGTAGGAGACGCATTCTGTCTCCTAGAGATGAACGTACTTTGGTGCGAAAAGTGCAAATTAATCCCAGAGCAACAGCAAAGGACCTTGTGAAGATACTGGAGGAAACAGGTACAAAAGTATCTATATCCACAGTAAAACGAGTCCTATATCGACATAACCTGAAAGGCCGCTCAGCAAGGAAGAAGCCACTGCTCCAAAACCGCCATAAAAAAGCCAGACTACGGTTTGCAACTGCACATGGGGACAAAGATCGTACTTTTTGGAGAAATGTCCTCTTTTCTGATGAAACAAAAATAGAACTGTTTGGCCATAATGACCATCGTTATGTTTGGAGGAAAAAGGGGGAGGCTTGCAAGCCGAAGAACACCATCCCAACCGTGAAGCACGGGGGTGGCAACATCATGTTGTGGAGGTGCTTTGCTGCAGGAGGGATTGGTGCACTTCACAAAATAGATGACATCATGAGGCAGGAAAATTATGTGGATATATTGAAGCAACATCTCAAGACATCAGTCAGGAAGTTAAAGCTTGGTCGCAAATGGGTCTTCCAAATGGACAATGACCCCAAGCATACTTCCAAAGTTGTGGCGAAATGTCTTAAGGACAACAAAGTCAAGGTATTGGTGTGGCCATCACAAAGCTCTGACCTCAATCCCATAGAACATTTGTGGGCAGAACTGAAAAAGTGTGTGCGAGCAAGGAGGCTTATAAACCTGACTCAGTTACACCAGCTCTGTCAGGAGGAATGCGCCAAAATTCTTATTGTGGGAAGCTTGTGGAAGGCTACCCAAAACGTTTGACCCAAGTTAAACAATTTAAAGGCAATGCTACCAAATACTAATTGAGAGTATGTAAACTTCTGACCCACTAAATCATTCTCTATACTATTATTCTGACATTTCACATTCTTAAAATAAAAGTGGTGATCCTAACTGACCTAAAACAGGGAATTTTTACTAGGATTAAATGTCAGGAATTGTGAAAAACTGAGTTTAAATGTATTTGGCTAAGGTGTATGTAAACTTCTGACTTCAACTGTCCCCCCATTTTTATTTTATTTATTATAACTTTTTTTTTTTTTTTACTTTATTTAACTAGGCAAGTCAGTTAAGAACAAATTATTTTTTGGCCTTATTTATTTTAGGTGAGTACAAACAAATTCTTATTCTTATTCCTCCAGCATCTTCATAAGGTCCTTTGCTGTTAGGTGAGTAAGGTGAGTAAAAGTATTGGGACAAATTCACTTACAGTATATGTGTATTAAAGTAGTCAAAAGTGTAGTATTTGGTCCCATATTCCTAGCATGCGATAATTACATCAAGTGTGTGACTTGTTGGATGCATGTGCTGTTGGTTTTGGTTGTTTCAGATTATTTTGTCCCCAATAACAATGAATGGTAAATAATGTATTGTGTCATTTGAGTCACTTTTATTGTAAATAAGAATAGAATAGAATTCTAAACACTTCTACATTAATGTGGATGCTACCATGATTAGAATGAATTGTGAATAATGATGAGTGAGAAAGTTACAGATACACAAATATCACATATCATACTGTACCAAGACATGCTAACCCAATCACTTTTACTGGGAAGATTAGCATTTTTTAGGGGGTATGATATTTATGCCTCTGTAACTTCGACTGCAGTTTCTCAGATATGCAACTACTGAAGAGACTACTATACCTCATCATGGAACACAATCTATAAACATTTCCATATACACTTTAATAAGATATAAGAAAGAGGAGGATGAAAAAGGACAGGAGAGCGACAGGAACAGCGGAGAAGAGAATAGAACAGAATAGAGACAGAGGCCCATATCCGGCCCACACCGACATCATTACCCAATCAGATCAGTGTAATTAGATCATGAAGGAAGCTCCATCATTGGCCAGATGAGGTAAACACTGCTATGAAATTTGGCCCACATATAACGATCTCTCCAATCACATTAGGCTTTATTGAACACTCACTCCTGTGATGAAGAGCAATGTTAGCTCGTCCGCTAATAGGAAAATGCTACGCCTCTCAAAGTTTAATCTCATAACAGGATATTAGTTTGTGTTATATGTGTTATAGCATTGGATAATTATATTGGGGGTATTTAAATGTTTACCATGAAGGCAAATAGTCAAATACATTTCTAGCCTCAACACTAATGTTCCTGCAATGCCTACTACTATCCACACACCATGCAAAAGTGATATTGTAATTCCATTATGGCGTGATCTAATTTGATAAACGTCCAAACATAGACAACTCATGGAAAGGAAAGCCAGGCCACCACAGAGTATTGGAACATCACTTTCAGTTTCATCAGCCACGGTTGGTTGAGCATTGACCACCTGCGGTTAGGATTGGCCCATTCCCGCTGTCAGTCAAACAGGGTATCCCAGGATCACACCCCCCTCTGCTTAATTCTGGGGGACAGGTGGGTGGGCAGATGGAAGATGGCCAATGGGGAACGATCTCTGGAGAAACAGCCAACAGGCAGTGGCCTTTTCACGCTCTCAGACAAAGGGGTATTATATTTAACGTGAAGTAGCAGGTGGAGGGACAGCAGCTTGTGGACGGCCAATAAAAGGTCTTGCCAGGAGAGACCGCCCACTGTGATTGGCCCTCTCCTGCTGTCAGTCAAATGCAAGTTAGAAAAGACACCCTAACTTGCTATATAAAAAAGGGAAGGCATGTGGGAGGGCAGATGAGAGGGCAGCCAATGGTGAGGCTTGCCAGGAGTGACAGACAGGGAACATTGCATGCTCTCTGTAGTATCCCGAAGGCTACAGCTACCTAGACCAGGCAGTATTTCCTTCAACTAACACTAATAACAAGGCGGGCCTCCACTCCTGTTGGATTTGCCCCAAACATAACATTTGGGGCATTCAGGACAAAAAGTGAATTTCTTTGCAATGTTTTTTGCAGTATTAATTTAGTGCCTTATTGCAAAAATATGCTTGTTTTTGAATATGTGTATTCTGTACAGGTTTCCTTCTTTTCACTCTGTCAATTAGGTCAGTATAGTGGAGTAACTACAATGTTGTTGATCCATCCTCTGTTTTCTCCTATCACAGCCATTAAATTCTGTAACTGTTTTAAAGTCACCATTGGCCTCATGGTGAAATCCCTGAGCGGTTTCCTTCCTCTCCGGCAACTGAGTTAGAAATGACACCTGTATCTTTGTAGTGACTGGGTATATTGATACACCATGCAAAGTGTAATTAATAACTTCACCATGCTCAAAGGGATATTCAATGTCTGCTTTGTTATTTTTATACATCTACCATCTAGGTGCCCTTCTTTGCGAGGCATTGGAAAACCTCCCTGGTCTTTGTGGTTGAATCTGTTTGATTCACTGATAGACTGAGGAACCTAAAAGATAATTGTGTGTGGGGTACAGAGATGAGGTAGTCATCCAAAAAGCATGTTAAACACCCACAGAATGAGTCCATGCAACGTATTATTTGACTTGTTAAGCATATTTTTACACCTGAACTTATTAAGGCTTTCCATAACAAAGTTGTTGAATGCTTATTGACTCAAGAAACTGCAGCTTACATTTTTTATTCATTTGTAAAAATGTCTAAAAACATAATTCCACTTTGACATTATGAGGTTTCGTGTGTAGGACACAAAATCTAAATGGAATCCATTTTAAATTCAGACTGTAACACAACAAAATGTGGAAAAGGTCAAGGGGTGTGACTACTTTCTGACACATAGAAGACCATATAATATGGTTAGAAATTCTATATCTATACAGTACCAGTCAAAGGTTTGGACACACCTACTCATCCCCTCAAAACTTCAAGGGTTTATCTTTATTGTTACTGTTTTCTACATTGTTGAATAATAGTGAAGACATCAAAACCATGAAATAACACATATGGAATCAAGTATTAACCAAATAAGTGTTAAACAAATAAAAAAGATATTTTATATTTTAGATTCTTCAAAGTCGCCACCCTTTGCCTTGATGACAGCTTTGCACACTCTTGGCAGCTTTGCACACTATTTATTTATTTATGCTACTGACGTGAATGAAAAGCCTAAGGAAACTATACCATCAGTAAACAATTTCAATCACAGAGGCACCATCGCTTACATTACTATACCATAAGCAAGGAATTACCATATTCATTACAAATTAAAATAACCTGCTTGAAGCTGATATTAAAGGGTATTTAAAATGTATTCATAATCTGCATATTACAGATATATAGCAAATAAAATGTTGAAACAGCTTAACTGTCAGTAATGTTTTTAAATGATTCCCTGAAGCATAGCACAATACTAAAATATGGCATTACTATATGCTCTCTGTCTACTGTTGATAGGTATCATGCATGCTATCTCCTTCCAACTCTAGCCCTGTCATTATGAATGATAAGCCACTTACAGTGCATATTTACTGTGGGAGATCGGATGTATAGCTGCGTTCACACGCTCACTATAAAGACACAAGCAAAAGTCACTCTTGAAAGGGAAGCGAGGGGGCCTCACTAAGCCATGATCACAGTAATTGCTAGCTAACCATTGGCAGCATGCTGCATTTGGTTCACCTAGTGTAGATGCATGCAAACACACACACGGACACATGCATGGCAAACACACACACACACACACACAACTAACTCAGATTACTCACTGGGGGAGCTCAAAGCTCTGAACAACTCTCTAAGGATTGGGGAAAAGCGAAAAAGGTAGAGGATTTCAGAGGAACTACAATGGGTCGCCTTCACTCATTTAGTTTGTTTTTCCTCCTTTTATTTCTGACATCTGCAAACACTCTGAGGATTTAGCTCTACGTCTCTACACTACAGCTCACCTGAGAACACAGCCTGGGCCTACAAGAGCTGGGTGTAGCACAAACCAATGAGAACAAGAGGAGAAAAGAGGGAGGGCTGCTGAAAGAGGGAAAAAGAGAAAGAGAGAAAGAGAGGAGAAAGAAATACAAAGAAGTCTGAAAGTTTAAATACATAGCTAAGGGAGCCAGGGATTTGAGTCAAAATCCAGCTTTTCTAAAGTTCCCATTATAAATCATGACATGGTTGTGTGCATATTGAGCTGGGATAATAATGTGAGGTTTCACTCAAGGCCAACTGAGAGAATAGATTAATGATAAAGACTTACATGAGTTGTGTTTGGAGTTCAATGGGAATTACAGTGGGCAAAAGCACAGTGGGTAATAGTGATGTTTGGTCTACGGTGGACAACTCTGGAGTTCTTTGAATCCTCCCTGTTTGGCAATGCTACTGCAATCCACAGAACATACATCTGAGTCACACAGACACACACATAATATACACACACATTATGTTCTTCCATCCTCGTGGGGACCTAAAATGTATTTCAATAAAAAATACACACATATACACACACACACACATTTTGTTCTCTTGAACACAGACCTCAGTAACCAGAGCCAGCTGAGCCAGTTCAGAGCATCCCTGCTCTCCACTCTACTGGTAATGGACGCCCTGCTCTCCTACCCACCAAAATTTAGGAGAACAAACTAAAAGAAGGAGAAAAGAAATGAGATGCCACTTCTTCTCTATAGACCTTTCATTCATTTTTACTTGCTCGCCAAATTACACAATTCCAGGACACTTACTCTGGAGTGAAAGGGGGTAGTGGTCTGTTTGGTGGAAAGCCTATAGAGTTAAGAGCACTGGATACCTCTTTTCAGTTCTCCCTCTCCTTACGGTACTTTTGTCCCCCAATCCCTCCTCTCCCCTCACACTATTTGGGTCACAAACACCTACAAAACTACAACTCGGGAGGTTGTGGGTTCAAATTCTGTATGGAGATCTCTTTTAACTTATACAATGAACACTTCAGTGTCCTTCCAACAACATAGTGTAACTATGCACTCCACTAATACAGTATTACAGTGAGTTAAACAACCCATTTACCAAATAACAGATCTGTGTGGGAAGACGATGTACTGCAAATGACTTATGTTGTAACTCTTCTCTACCCTGCACTTGAAGACAAAATGAAAGCTACTAGCGTAGCTTGAAAGTCCTTCGAAACAATCGTCCACAGCTCCATAACTGTGAAACCTAAAAATACTTATCACCTGTTCTTAGACACACAAAAAGACGACAAGGGAGAGATGGCAAGACGGCAAGGCCATTTTGATAAATTTGATAAGAAACCCCAGATTTTAATGGCTGCATTATCTAGGCTATAAGTTTCCCGCGGTGCGAGCAAGAGAGAGAGAGGCCATGTGCAGAGGAGAGTGTTATAGACACAGATCCAGCAGTGAGACACCCCTCTGTAAATAGATTTTTATGTCTAAAGGACCACATCAGCACTTTAGGAATGTACAGAAGTTTGTGTTATAGAGAGACTTCTAAGCCGTTCAGAGGGTACAAAGTGGAGTAAGATTGACGGAATTGAGTTACAACGTTAAATACCAAATAATGCATGCAGAGCATGCATCCAGAAAAGAGCTGATAAATTCTACAACCACCTAAAAGGAAGCGATTCCCAAACCGTCCATAACAAAACAATCACCTACAGAGAGATGAACCTGGAGAAGAGTCCTTTAAGCAAGCTGGTCCTTGGGCTCTTTTCACAGCACAAACAGACCCAACAGAGCCCCAGGACAGCAACACAATTAGACCCAACCAAATCATGAGAAAACAAAAAGATAATTACTTCATACATTGGAAAGAATTTACAAAAAAACAGAGCGAACTAGAATGTTATTTGGCCCTAAACAGAGAGCACACAGTGGCAGAATACTTGACCACTGTGACTGACCCAAACTTAAGGAAAGCTTTGACTTTGTTCAGACTCAGTGAGCCTTGCTCAAGAGAAGACAGGCTATGTGCACACTGCCCACAAAATGAGGTGGAAACTGAGCTGCACTTCCTAACCTCCTGCCAAATGTATGACCATATTAGAGACACATATTTCCCTCAGATAACAGACTCACAATGAATTCAAAAACAAACCCAAATTTGATAAACTCCCTTATCTATTGGGTGAAATACCACAGTGTGCCATCATAGCAGCAATATTTGTGACCTGTTGCCACAAGAAAAGGGCAACCAGTGAAGAACAAACAACATTGTAAATACAACTCATATTTATGTTTATTTATTTTCCTTTTTGTACTTTAACTATTTGCACATAATATGACATTTGACATGTCATTAATATTTTGGAATTTTTAGAGTAATGTTTACTGTTAATTTGTTATTGTTTATTTAACGTGTGTTTATTATCTATTTCACTTGCTATGGCAATGTAAAGATATGTTTCCCATTCCAATAAACCCCTTAAATTGAATTGTAATTGAATTGAGAGAGACAGAGAGACAGAGAGACAGAGAGACAGAGAGACAGAGAGACAGAGAGAGAGAGAGACAGAGAGAGAGACAGAGAGAAAGAGATAGACAGAGAGAAAGAGAGAAATAGAGAGAGCGAGAGACAGAAAGAGAGAGACACAGAGAGAGAAAGAGAGACAGAGAGAGACAGAGAGACAGAGAGGAAGAGAGAGATATAGAGAGAGACATAGAGAGAAAGAGAGAGATAGAGAGAAAGAGAGAAAACAGAACAGAAAAATACCAGAAAGCAACTGTAACGACTTTCGTTGGTGGAAGGAGAGGAGGACCAAAATGCAGCGTGGTACGTATCCATAATATCTTTTAATGAGAATGAATACAAAATACAAAAAGAACAAGAGAATCAAAATGAAAACCGAAGCAGTCCCGAATGGTGCAAACACTAAAAGGGAAAACAACTACCCACAACCCATAGTGGGAAAACAGGCTACCTAAGTATGATTCTCAATCAGAGACAATGATCGACACCTGCCTCTGATTGAGAACCATACTAGGCCAAACACATAGAAATATAACATATAGAACAAAACATAGAAAAACAACATAGAATGCCCACCCAGACCCTCCCCTATAGGTTCAGGTTTTGTGGCCGGAGGGGGGGGGGGGGGGGGGGGGGGGGGGGGGTACTGTCACGTTCTTTTTTATGTCTTTATTTTAGTTTGGTCAGGGCGTGAGTTGGGGTGGGCATTCTATGTTGTTTTTCTATGTTTTGTTCTATATGTTATATTTCTATGTGTTTGGCCTAGTATGGTTCTCAATCAGAGGCAGGTGTCGATCGTTGTGTGTTTGGCTATTGTGGTAAGCTAATATAATTCTATATTGTGTTTTCGCTGTAAAACACTTAAAAAATCAGAAATATTGGCTGGATTCACACGATGTTTATCTTTCATTTGCTGTACACCATGTATTTTTCATACATGTTTTATGATGAGTATTTATTTATTTCACGTTGCTCTCTGTAATTATTCTGGCTGCTTCGGTGCTAGTTGTGATGGTAGCTGCAATGTAAAACTATGATTTATACCTCAAATATGCAAATTTTTCGAACAAAACATAAATGTATTGTATAACATGTTATAAGACTGTCATCTGATGAAGCTGTTTCTTGGTTAGTGACTAATTATATCTCTATTTGGTCGGTTTTGTGATAGCTACCTATGCGGTAGAAACATGGTGAAAATATGCGGTTGAGTCTTTGGCTATTGTGGTTAGCTAATAGAAATACATATTGTGTTTTCGCTGTAAAACATTCGCTGGAAATGATGGCTGGATTCACAAGATGTTTATCTTTCATTTGCTGTATTGGACTTGTGATTTCATGAAAATTATATTATATGATATCCCTGTCCCGTTAGGCTAGGCTATGCTAGTCAGCTTTTTTGATGAGGAGGATCCCGGATCCGGGAGAGAGAAGTGGTAGAGGTTTTAATAAGCACAATGTCTTGAGTAAAAGCCAAATTGGATTTATACCAAAACATCGCACAACTGATCATATTTACATCCTACACACCCTGATAGATGAACATGTCCACCAAAATAATACCAAAATATACGCTTGCTTTATCGACTTCCAAAAAGCATTTGATTCTATTTGGCATACAGGACTGTTCTACAAAGTTATTGAAAGTGGTGTAGGGGGTAAAACATATGACATAATTAAATCAATGTATACTGGCAATACGTGCAGCGTTAAAATTGGCAAGAAAATAACAGAATTCTTTAACCAGGGGAGGGGCCTTCATCAGGGTTGCAATCTGAGCCCTGTACTCTTCAATATTTACATCAACAAATTGGCCACAGACCTGGGCCCTGGCAGTAAACCCCAAAAATACTAAAATAATGATTTTCTAGAGAAGATCCAGATCTCAGGGAATTAGACCAACGTTCTCAATTGGTACAAAATACATAGAGTACTGCACACACTACAATTACTTAGGTTTAAAAATAAGCTCAACTGGACACCTTAATAAGGCAGTGAATGAACTGAGAGAGAAAGCACGCAGGACGTTCTACGCCATTTAAAAGCTAATTCAAATTGAAATACCTATTAAAATTTGGCTAAAACTAATTGAATATGTCATTGAACCAATTGCACTTTATGGCAGCGAGGTGTGGGGTCCACTTGCAAAACAAGATTTCATCAAATGGTACAAACACCCCATTGAAAACCTGCATGCAGAGTTCTGTAAGATTCTCCTACATGTCCAGAGGAAAACTACAAACAATGCATGCAGAGCAGAATTAGGCCAATATCCACAAATAATAAAAACTCAAAAAAGAGCAATTAAGTTTTGGAAACATCTAAAACACTGTGACCCCCTCTCATATCATTACCAAGCCCTGCAATGCCAAGAGCTAAACAAAGAAAAGAGTCCCCTCATCCAGCTGGTCCTGGGGCTGAGTTCACAAACCTGTTCTACTAACACACTGAAGCCTCAGGACCAGAACATCCAATCAATCAGAATAAACCAAATTACAACACAGTCAAAACAAAACTACATTGCTTATTGGGAAACGCAAGCACAAACACAAAGCAAAATGCAGTGCTATCTGGCCCTAAATCGAAAATACACCGTGGCTAAGTATTTGACCATGGTTACTGATCAAACCTTAGAAAAACCTTGACAAAGTACAGGCTCAGTGAGCACAGCCTTGCCATTGAGAAGGGTAGACACAGGAAAACCTGGCTCCCTGTAGAGGAAAGGCTGTGCAACCACTGCACAACAGCAGAACCTGAGACGGAGCTGCATTTCCTGACAAAATGTAAAAAATATAAAACAATTAGAGAGTGTCATTTCCCCAAACTTGAAACCCGTATTCAAGGTTGTTATTATGAAGGATTATTGTTTGCAATGACACATCTTTGTAAATAAAGATTGGAAAGTAAAATACCATGTGATACATTTAAACTGCTATGAAAACCTTCAACATAGAGATTCAAATATTTTATCTAAGAAATGGAACACATCATATAAAATGTAACACTTCAAAAGCTAAAACCGGCATCCAACCAGTCAACCAACATACCAACCAGTTGACCAACCCACCAACCAGCCGACCAACCCATTACCCAGCCGACTATACCCACCAACCAGCCGACTAACCCATCAACCAGCCGACCAACCCACCAACCAGTTGACCAACCTACCAACCAGCCGACCAACCCACCAACCAGCTAACCAACCAACCCACCAACCAGCCAACTAACCAACCAACCGACTAACCCACCACCCAGCCGACCAACCCACCAACTTGTCGACCAATCAACCAACCAGTTTATCAACACCAGCCAGCCAACCAACCCACCAACAAACCAGCCGACAAACCAGCAAACCAACCAACCAGCCAATTGCCCACCAATGAGCCGACCAACCCACCAAACAGCTGACTAACCCACCGACCAGCTGACTAACCCACCAACCGGTCGAATAACCCACCAACCTATCAACCAAGGAACCAACCAGTTAACCAACCCACCAACCAGCCGACCAACCCACCAACAAGCCGACCAACCCACCCACCAACCAGCCAACCAACTAACCTACCCACTAACCAGCCGACCAACCAGCAAACCAACCAACCAACCAGCCAATCAACCACCAATGAGCCGACCACCCACCAACCAGCTGACTAACCCACCAACCAGCCGACTAACCCACCAACCAGCCGACTAACCCACCAACCAGCCGACTAACCCACCAACCAGCCGACTAACCCACCAAACGATCAACCAAGGAACCAACCAGTTGACCAACCCACCAAACAGCCATCCAACCCACCACCAACCAGCCAACCAACCCACCAACTAGGTGACCAACCCACCAACCAGACGACCCACCCACCATTAGCCGAACAACCAGCAAACCAACCCACCACCAGCCAATCAACCACCAACGAGCCGACCAACCCACCAACCAGCCGACTAACCCTCCAAAAACTCGAATACCCACCAACCTATCAACCGATGAACCAACCAGTTGGCCAACCCACCAACCAGCCATCCAACCCACCAACAAGCTGACCAACCCACCCACCCACCCACCAACCAGCCAGCCAATCAACTAACCCACCCACCCACAACCAGCCGACCACCAGCAAACCAACCAACCAGCCAATCAACCACCAATGAGCTGACCAACCCACCAACCAGCTGACCAACCAGCCCGAATAACCCACCAACCTATCAACCAAGGAACCAACCAGTTGACAAACCAAGCAACCAGCCATCCAACCCACCAACCAGCCGACCAACCCACCAACCAGACGACCCACCCACCAACCAGCCGACCAACCAGCAAACCAACCAACCCACCAACCATCCAATCAACCACCAACGAGCCGACCAACTCACCACCAGCCAAATAACCCACCAACCAGCCGACTAACCCACCAACCTATCAACCAAGGAACCAACCAGTTAACCAACCCACCAACCAGCCGACCAACCCACCAACAAGCCAACCAACCCACCCACCAACCAGCCAACCAACTAACCTACCCACTAACCAGCCGACCAACCAGCAAACCAACCAACCAGCCAATCAACCACCAATGAGCCGACCACCCACCAACCAGCTGACTAACCCACCAACCAGCCGACTAACCCACCAACCAGCCGACTAACCCACCAACCAGCCGACTAACCCACCAAACTATCAACCAAGGAACCAACCAGTTGACCAACCCACCAAACAGCCATCCAACCCACCACCAACCAGCCAACCAACCCACCAACTAGGTGACCAACCCACCAACCAGACGACCCACCCACCATCAGATGAACAACCAGCAAACCAACCCACCACCAGCCAATCAACCACCAACGAGCCGACCAACCCACCAACCAGCCGACTAACCCACCAACCACTCGAATACCCACCAACCTATCAACCAAGGAACCAACCAGTTGGCCAACCCACCAACCAGCCATCCAACCCACCAACAAGCTGACCAACCCACCCACCCACCCACCAACCAGCCAGCCAACCAACTAACCCACCCACCCACAACCAGCCGACCAACCAGCAAACCAACCAACCAGCCAATCAACCACCAATGAGCTGACCAACCCACCAACCAGCTGACTAACCCACCAACCAGCCCGAATAACTCACCAACCTATCAACCAAGGAACCAACCAGTTGACAAACCAAGCACCAGCCATCCAACCCACCCACCAACCAGCCGACCAACCCACCAACTCGGCGACCAACCCACCAACCAGACGACCCACCCACCAACCAGCCGACCAACCCACCACCAGCCAAATAACCCACCAACCAGCCGACTAACCCACCAAACTATCAACCAAGGAACAAACCAGCCGACCAACTAACCCACCATCACCCATCCAACCCACCCACCAACCAGCCGACCAACCCACCAATCAGGCGACCAACCCACCAACCAGACAACCAACCCATCAACCAGGCGACCAACACACCAACCTATCAACAAACCAACCAACCAGTTGATCAACCCACCAACCAGTCGACTACCCACCATCAGCCGACTAACACACCAACCAGCTGACCAACCCAACTACCAACCAGCCGAGCAACCCCTCAACCAGTCGACAAACAGCAGACTGGGATAAGTTGATTGAATATGTCCGTAAACACACCAGCCAGCTGGTCTGCGCATGCTCTGAGGACGCGGCTGGGAATGCCGTCTGGGCCTGCAGCCTTGCGAGGGTTGACACGTTTAAATGTTTTACTCACGTCGGCTGCAGTGAAGGAGAGCCCGCAGGTCTTGGTAGCAGGCCGTGTCAGTGGCACTGTAATGTCCTCAAAGTGAACAAAGAAGTTGTTTAGTCTGTCTGGGAGCAAGACATCCTGGTCCGCGACGGGGCTGGTTTTCTTTTATAGTCCGTGATTGACTGTAGACCCTGCCACATACCTCTCGTGTCTGAGCCGTTGAATTGCGACTCTACTTTGTCTCTATACTGACGCTTAGCTTGTTTGATTGCCTTGCGGAGGGAATAGCTACACTGTTTGTATTCGGTCATGTTTCCGGTCACCTTGCCCTGATTAAAAGCAGTGGTTCGCGCTTTCAGTTTTGAGCGAATGCTTCCTTCAATCCACAGTTTTTGGTTTGGGAATGTTTTAATAGACGCTGTTGGTACGACATCGCTAATGCACTTGCTAATAAACCCGCTCACCGAATCAGCGTATTCATCAATGTTGTTGTTCGACGCAGTGCGGAACATATCCCAGTCCACGTGATCGAAGCAATCTTGAAGCGTGGAATCCGATTGGTCGGACCAGCGTTGGACAGACCTGAGCGCGGGAGCTTCCTGTTTTAGTTTCTGTCTATTGGCTGGGAGCAACAAAATGGAGTCGTGGTCAGCTTTTCCGAAAGGAGGGCGGGGGAGGACCTTATATGCGTCGCTGAAGTTAGAATAACAATGATCTAGGGTTTTGCCAGCCCTGGTTGCGCAATCGATATGCTGATAGAGTTTAGGGAGCCTTGTTTTCAGATTAGCAGATTAGATTGTTAAAATACCCAGCAACAATAAATGCAGCCGGAAATGTGGTTTCCAGTTTACATAGAGTCAAATGAAGTTCTATCAGGGCCGTCGATGTGTCTGCTTGGGGGGAATATACACGACTGTGATTATGATCGAAGAGAATTCTCTAGGTAGATAATGTGGTCGGCATGTGATTGTGAGGAATTCTAAGTCAGGTGAACAGAAGGACTTGAGTTCCTGTATGTTGTTGTGATCACAGCACGTCTCGTTAATCATAAGGCATACACCCCCGCCCTTCTTCTTACCAGAAAGATGTTTGTTTCTGTTGGCGCGACAGCTGACTGTACCGACTCCGATAGCGTGTCTCGAGTGAGCCATGTTTCTGTGAAACAAAGAATGTTACAGTCTCTGATGTCTCTCTGGAATGTGCCCGTCTACGGAGCCTGACCAGAAGACCACTCCGTCTGCCCCTTCTACGGCTTCGTTGTTTTGGGTCGCCGGATGGGATCCGGTCCATTGTCCTGGGTGGTGGGCAAAACAGAGGATCCGCTTCGGGAAAGTCGTATTCCTGGTCGTAATGTTGGTGAGTTGACGTTGCTCTTATATCCAATAGTTCCTCCCGACTGTATGTAATAAAACCTAAGATTACCTGGGGTAACAATGTAAGAAATAACACATAAAAAACGAAATACTGCATAGTTTCCTAGGAATGCGAAGCGAGGCGGCCATGTCTGTCGGCGCCTGAAGTAGTCATCATCAACCCACCAACCAGGCGACCAACACACCAACCTGTTGATCAATTAACAAATCAGTTGAACAACCCACCGACCAGCTGACCATCTCACCCACCAACCAACCAGCCGACCAACCTACCTACCAACCAACCAAGCAGCCGACCAACCCACCAACCAGCCGACTAACCCACCAACCAGCCGACCAACACAATAACCTATCGACCAACCAACCAGCCATCCAACCCAGCAACCAGCGACCAACCCACCAACTAGGCGACCAACCCACCAACCAGACGACAAACCCACCAACCAGGTGAACAACACCACCAGCCCAACTAGGCGACCAACCCACCAACCAGACGACCAACCCACCAACCAACACACCAACCTGTTGACCAATCAACCAATCAGTTATACAACCCACCGACCAGCTGAACAGCCCACCCACCAGCCGACCAACCCACCAACCAACCAGCTGACTAACCCACCAACCAGCCAACCAACGCATTAACCTATCTACCAACCACCAGCTGACCAACCCACCAACCAGACGATCAACCCACCAAATAGCCATCCAACCCAGCAACCAGCCGACCAACCCACCAACTAGGAGACCAACCTGATGATCAACCCACCAAACAGGCGACCAACACACCAACCTGTTGACCAAACCGCCGACTAGGCGAGCAACCCATCAACCAGCCGGCCAAACCACCAAATAGCTGACCAACCCAACTACCACCAGCCGAGAAACCCCTCAACCAGCTGACTAAACACCACACTATCGACCAACCAACCAGTTGACCAATCAATCAACCAGGTGACCAACCAACCCACCAAGCCGACCAACCCACCATCCTGTTGACTAATCAACCAACCAGTTGACTAACCCACCAAGAAGCCGACCAACAACCAACCCAACTAACAACCAGCCGACCAACCAGCAAACCAACCCAACCACCAGCCAATCAACCACCAATGAGCCGACCAACCCACCAGCCAGCTGACTAACCCACCAACCAGCCGACTAACCTACCAACCGGCCGACTAACCCACCAACCTATCAACCAAGGAAACAACCACAAGACCAACCCACCAACAAGCCATCCAGCCTTCCAACCAGCCGACCAACCCACCAACTAGGCAACCAACCCACCAACCAGAAGACCAACCCACCCATCAGGCGACCAAAAGACCAACCTGTTGACCAATCAACCAATCAGTTGAACAACCCACCGACCAGCTGACCAACCCATCCATCAACCAGCCGACCAACAAACCCACCAGCCGACCAACCCACCAACCAACCAGCCGACCAACCCACCAACCAACCAGCCGACCAACCAACCAGCCGACCAACCCACCAACCATCAGCCGCCTAACCCACCCACCACCAGCCGACTAACACACCAACCAGCCGACCAACCCATTAACCTTTCGACCAACCAACCAGTCAACCAACCCACCTACCAACCACCCACCAACTCACCAACCAGCTGACTAACCCACCAACCAGCCAATTAACACATCACCAGCCGACTTACCCACCAACCTATCGACCAATCCACCAACCAGGTGACCAACACACCAACCTGTTGACCAACCCAGCAACCAGACGACCAACCCACCACCAGCCATCCAACCCAGCAACCAGTCGACCAACCCACCAACTAGATGACCAACCCACCAACCAGATGACCAACCCACCAACGAGGCGACCAACACACCAACCTGTTGACCAATCAACCAACCAGTTGACCAACCCACCGACCAGGCGAGCAACCCATCAACCAGCCGGCCAACCCACCAACCTATCAACCAACCAACCAGTTGACCCACCCACCATCAGCCGGCCAACCCACCACCCTATCAATCAACCCACCAACCAGTTGACCAACCCACCAACCAGGCGACCAACCCACCCACCAACCCACCAACCAGGCGACCAACCCACCCACCCACCCACCCACCCACCCACCCACCAACCAGCCGACTAACCCACCAACCAACCGACTAACCCACTCACGCACGAACCAACCGACTAACCCACAAACCAGCCGACCAACCCACAAACCAGCCGACTAACCCACCAACCAACCGACTAACCCACTCACGCACCAACCAACCGACTAACCCACCAACCAGCCGACCAAACCACCAACCAGCCGACCAACCTATCGACCACCTAAAATACAAAAACAACATCTCAAACAAACTCTGCCTTCTCTTTTCTAGACTCTGTCTTCTTCAGGCTCTATATCATTATGTCTGTAGACTGGGAAAGACTTGGGAAAAGCCTACAGGTCAATAAAACCTGCTACCATAGCCACTCTGGTCAGCTCTTGTATCTTATTAAAGCAGGTTCTATTGTGTAGGAGCAGACGGCAGTAGACGGGTCGATGCTAGCCCCACCAGACGCATAGCATTACCGCAGTTGGAGTAGGGAGGGGAGCGAGATGGAGCGGAGGTCAAGGTATTCACTTCATCCGACAGGGAAGGCAGGGAAACCAAAGAACAGTGGGAAGGAAAGGTGGACTGGAGGTGGAACTGAGATGACATTATCAGCCCAGGGGGGTTGGGGATTTCACTTCGGAACAGAAGAGAAACTTCTCTTGGTATCTTTTGTATCAATTCACATACAGATAAACACAGTGTATAAGCAGATGAATGTGTGTACAGACATACCCTTATACAGTACACACATGCACACACGCACACACGCACACACACACACAGAGCCTACCTTCTCATAGAAGCGTAGCTCGTAGTCCAAGATGATTCCGTTGGGCTGTTCGGGCTGTGGCCATGACAACGTGAAGCTCTTCATGGTGGAGCTCACCTGGTGCATGATGGGTACGATCGAGGGGGCTGCAAACAGGAAACAGGAAGAGAAACAGGAAGTTTAACAACCACTCTATATGGAAAACCAAAATGGCTTCTCTGTGCCTTGTAACAGCCTGAACGTTGCAAGAAAGTGGCAATGAAAGTTACACACAAAGTTAACACAATATAACACGTAAAAAATGATCAGACAAAAGTCAAGCCGGTAAGAATCTGCAGTCAGAGCTGTCATGGGGCAGCAAGCACATCTTTAAAAACGTCCTCACTTTTCAATTCTCTCTCTTTGTGCGGGTCTCCGCCTCCGATACATTAAGGTAACAATCTACATTGGGTCTGAATAAAATCATTACCTAATGCAGCACAAAGACCTGGACCATATGAAGTGTTAAATTATTTTCTTGATAAGAAACTGCCCTTTGAAATAAAACTCCATCCCATCTTTTTGTAATGGTTTCGACCTGGGTGCACAGTGTGGGGGCCTATTCTCTTATGCTCTCTCTCTCTCTGCTCTCTCTCCCATTCAGACACAGCACACCTGAGTGCACACATATGGGCTCTGAATTAACCCACTGCCCCAGCAATTTCCCCTTCATTCCCTTGCTTTTGTCCTCCGTGCTATCATCTCTATATTATCATTCCTTGTTCCTGTCTTACTGGGCTAGCAGAGGAGGGGGTGGTTGGGGTGGAGACTGTGTGCGCCGAAGACAAGCGCTTAGTGTCAAGTTTTATTAGTCGTATGTACAGGATATACATGGTATACACCATCCAACGAAATGCTTACGAAATGAATACGAACATAAAGTAAATGGCTCAGTAGAATATATATATATTTTTAGCATAAGTATAATACAGGAAGGCAAACATGTAAACACTTTCTCTGATACATTGGACTATACATTTACTGTATTGTCACTATAAATGTAATGTATAGTCCAATGTACAGTCCAATGTATCATAGAAAGTGTTTAAATGGTGCAGTATTATTCTGTATTAGTAATAGTAAATATGACTCTGGTTGCAGCAATTATGATGTGAGTGTAGCAGCAATTGTGATGTGAGTGTAGCAGCAATTGTGATGTGAGTGTAGCATGAATGTGCATGTCTGTGTGAATTTAGCCCTGATTGGACAGGAGAAATACGTTACCTCCAGTGTATGGAAGAAAGGGAATTCTCTCCCCCTCTCTTTGCTCTTTGCTTATCTTTCGCAGTATCCATTCCAGGAGTATATGGAAGCATAGAATTAGGAATTAGAATACTTAGAAAAGGTCACTCAAGACGGTCGAAAGCCTTTTCGCCACGAACAGCCATTATTGATAAATCTACATCTTGTTTTTTAGCGTATAGTATTAAACGGAAACATGTTCTTGTATTTGTTTGTAAGTGTCTATTTTTAATAAACCTCGTTTTATTAATATGTATTAAGTCTGGTAAGACTTTTGCCATTCTGTTGCTTATGAGTTTTGCTATTATTTTATTGCCGCAATGTATTAAACTTCTGGGACTGTAATCTGCAGGGGACTCTCCTGGTTTCCCTGGTTCTAATACAACTGAAATAACTGTTTGATACATGGCACTCGGAAGCACATTTGTATTGTCATTAGAGTAAATAGGGAAGCTACTTTGACCCAGAATATACAAAAAATTATATGGGAATCCCTGGTGCTTTTCTCTGCGCAATATTTATTTTGGGGTGATTTCCATTTTAGTGATTGTTTTCTATCTGCCTACAGTTGCTTCATGGTAATTGAGTCTAAGAAAGCTGTAGGATCACACCAACTGTTATTTAATTCTGATTTATATAGATTTTCATATCATTTAAAAAAATTGTTATTAATAGCGTTGTTGTTTCTAATTAAAGCGTTTGTATCCTAATCGTTTAAAATTATAATTGGTTTTGAGTGTATTCGTTATGTGAGAGCTGCAAGGTGTGTACCAGGTTTATTTGCCATTAAATAGTATGCTTTATTTGAGTTTAACCTGTAGGTGTTGGCTCTTTTCAAACGTAAAATAACATATTACAGACATTTTATTTTCTTCTTTTCCATGTAAATATTTGTTATGGGCTTTTTCTAAGATAGTGTTTAATTGTAATTTCTAACTCAGATTGAATTTTTACTGAGTATGAGATTATTATTCCCCTAATGCACACCTTAAAGAAATCCCAAATTATATTGGGGGTCGGCTTTTCTCTGTCCTCTATGTCTACATTTGTAATAGAAAAGGTTTTTATTTTTTTCGCTTACGTATTTCATATATTTCGGGTCTCCATATTCTATCACTAAGTATATTTTCTGTTGATGTAATTTAGTTCCCGAGTGGCGCAGCTGTCTAAGGCACTGCATCTCAGTGCCTTAGACAGACTGAGGGGAGTGTGTAGAACCAGACCCCAGTCTAACAGACTGAGTGTGCATCCCAAATGGAACCATATTGACTACAAAGTGCACTACTTTTGACCACAGCCCATAGCGCTCTGTTCAAAACTTGTGCACTGTATATGGAAAAGTGTGCCATTTGGGACAGAAACTAAGACCCAGACTCATGTATTTAACCAGACAGACACAGTTTGGCCAATTATAGTAAGACAAGGCAGATATTTCTAATTCTACATGGTTTCAGCATGTCTCACTGATTGGATGAGTGAGGGTGTGTCCCATGGTTGTGCTGCTGCGTTAAACATTTCCATTTAAAAATCTCCACACACACAGAAGTACAATATACTGTACCCCCTGTCTAAAAGTCACAATTAAATTATCCTAGCACTTCTGCAACTCATGGATAAAAAGTTTGCCTAGTCCTTGTTTGGAAGGCCTGTGTGTGTTAGTGCCCTGTTTGTAATGAGCCTGTTTTTGTAACAGGACTGTCAGTACCTGGCTGCAGGTCAATGGTCAAGCCCGCTGAAGCCAAAACGCGTCCCCATCGTTACCAGGGAACACCAGCGATGACAGTGATTGGTGGCTGTCCCCTGCACTTCTCTCCTCCCCCCATCCTGCATCCCTCCCCCTTCCCTTGTTCCTCTGTTCTACTTTTATCTGGCCCAACTGGCTGCCCCCAGCTTTTAATGCAACACTCGGCTTAACATTAATCAAAGTCAACCCTCCCAGTGACCCTAGCGAGCGAGTGAGAGAGAGAGAGAGAGCAGTAGGGGGGGAGGTTATCTGCAAACTGCTACTCTAACACAAGGCCATCACATTACACATCTACGACTCTTTAACTCCACACTACAGCACAGGACCATCACATCAGTGGAGGCTCCTCAGAGGAGGAAGGGGAGGACCATCCTCTTCAGTGAAATTTCATACAAATAAAAATTGTGAAACACTAAAAAAGTTTTTTAGATAAAACTATCCAAATATATTATTTTTGAATTGTTTAAATGTTTTAATTTAACTAGGCAAGTCAGTTAAGAACACATTCTTATTTACAATGACAGCCTACCCCTGCCAAATCCAGATGACGCTGGGCCAATTGTTGCCGAAAATGTTGTTGACTTTTTGTTGAAGAACCCCTTTCATTCTCTGGTGTACACGGAGAAGGTGTGAATGAAAAGTGAGGGTCGACCTCTGCCTGAGATCAGTTTCATGAAGAAGGATGACAAGGTGAGGGCGTTCAATACCACCTGGTACAACAGTATAGCTGGTTAACAGGGAGCATTTCATCAATACCAACTGGTATCAAAAGTATAGCTGGTTAACAGGGAGCCTTTCATCAAGCTGCCAAGGCGGTTGCTTTGCTTTTTTTTTCATCAAAAAGCAGCCAAGGCGGCTGCTTTTTGGAAAGTCTGACCCTTGGGCGAAAGAGGGGTACAGTGACCTGAAGAACATTTATCGTTCAGCTAAACGGCAAAACAAAAGCAGGGAGCATATAAATGCCCAAATCAGATTCATGCTTCTGGGAAATATCTGCATCGATTATGACGAAGGTCTGCGTATTCAAACAGCGAGAAAGTAAGAAGAAACAGGGATGTCCTCAAGCGCCTCATCAACACCACTGTGTTTTTGGGCAGGAATCTGCTTTTAGAGGACACGACGAGAGGGAAAGTTCCGCTAACAAGTGGAACTACAAGGAGCTTGCAGCGGTAATTGCACATTACGATGCTTTACTTGCTGAACATATAGAACTTATCTGGGATGTCGAAATCAATTCACAGTGATTTGATAGCTTCCATTGCATCATCCATTAAAAGTTAGATTAAAGAGAGGTTGACGCAGCAAAAACAAAATTGCGCGTGCTCAAGTACAGTAGGCTTTACACTTTCCTCCGGCATTTATTTAGCAAAGATGATAACACATAATCACTCCTGGACAGACTCAAGCAAAAACTAATTCCATAGATGTTGCAGCAGCCTAGGCTACACCTAAACATGTTAAATCTGACATGCCCTATGGGATGAAAACAAGACTATTTTTTTTAGTCTGATCAACTGTAGGCTACTAATAAGAGCAGATGCATACAGCCTATGTGCCGTGTCCATCTGGTCAGGGTAAATTAATTGGTAACGTTCTGTATTTATAGTCCATTTGTGTGTCAGGAGAAAATGTGAATTTTATCAAATTTGGTTTATATTCAAAATTGGGCTGGCTAGGCTGCCTATACGTTTTCAATCCAAAATTATTAACTTGAATTAATCAATCGAGATAATATTGATGACAGATGTGAGTTAATTTTGTATAAAAACTAAAGTTGCATAGGTCTGCATGATGCAAACATGCATAAAGTAAGCTCAGCCCTGTGAGTTCTATTGTCTATCAGTTGTTGTCTCTGTGTCTGGATAGAGGAAATCCCCCTCCTATTCTAGTCTAAATATAATTCATATGAACAAGTATAAGGTTGCTGCAGTTTGACAGGGTTTCCAACCCCGCCCCCCCCATGACCAGGAGTAGGCCTTATACAACATAGGCCTTATAAAACCTTTTTATAACTGATTAATCACTGTCATACTGTAAGAGGTGCGTAACTGGCTGCAGGGAAGTCAGGCGCAGGAGAGCAGACATAGGTAACAACCGGAGCAGTTTATTTAGGCAAAACAAACTGCACCCAGAAACAACAAAATACGGGTTAAAATAACCTGTCACAAACCAGTTAGAAATGCACAAACACTTTACAACAAACAACTCCACACACAGACATGGGGGGAACAGAGGGTTAAATACACGTCACGTAATGAGGGAATGTAAACCAGGTGTGTGGGAAATGAAGACAAAACAAATGGAAAATGAAAGGTGGATCGGCGATGGCTAGAAGACCAGTGACGTCGACCGCCGAAGCCGCCCAAACAAGACTTCGGCGGAAGTCGTGACACATACCTTATAGGGTCCAGAATTTTTCTGGTTAGGTCAACACATAAGGAAAAACTCCGGGCCCCAGGGGGTAAAAATTGCCCCACCACTCTGGGACCTATGGTGCCACCAGTCTGCTTGCAGTTGTCAGTTATCGTCAGGTATGTGGATGATCAGGGCTTTATTCAGGAATGTTTCTTGGGCTACTTTGATGTGTCATGTGTCACGTGGGCGTGATGCGCTGTCGGAGTTTAAATTCATGGAGAAAGTTGTTGTTCAAACCTACGATGGCGCAGCTGTAATGGAATGTATCTGCTATTTGTATCTACAGCTAAGTCCCCTCCTGTTCCCTGATTAAGAGGTGATGACCAGTCCACTCCACTACCATTGTCAACTCTCTCCTGAAGCCACGTCTTATGTGCCTGCTCATCCACTGGCACATTGAATGTTTCCTCTCCAAGCACTGTGAGTACCCCTATCAATTTTCTCTCATTACTGTATGTAAAGTCAATCACATTATTACACATCAATGATTTTACTCCTTGCTTGGACTAACTCATTCTTAACTCTTTTGTCTAAATGTGTAGTGTGTTGTGTTATTGTTTTTTGTCTTCCCAGTCAAATCCCGTCCTGCACTGAAGTCAAACCTCTGAACACCTCAACTCATGCCTCATACCAATCACTGCTGTGATCCCTTCCCAACACTAAGTAGCCCTCTCATTCCCATTCCCAATAATATTGTAGTATAAATGTCTTTATTAAATGCTGTAGGTTAAAATAATTAGTCTTTGACGATTTTTGAAACACGCTTTGTTGTCTCCATGCATTCTGTGCCTATACCATGTGTCTATCATCCTCAAACATCTTTCAAGTCACCAGCCTCCACTGCATCACGTCTATTCCACATCTATTACACAACACAAGGGACAGAAAGCTCATTTATTATCACCAAACCCTCCCAGAAAATAACATGAATAGTTTTGTGTGACCTCTTCCCATTCTCCCTTTGCATCAACTCCCTCATTTAGATCTTCCCAGGATAAGCGTAATACATTTCACAATCCACAGGGCATCCATCCCTCAATTCCCAGCTGGACGTTCCCGGTATGCTTGACTAATTCCCAGTTCAACGATTGGTCGGAAACGTCCCGGTAATTGGTCAGCTGACCAGTGGTCCAAGGCCCATTCCCTCATAGAACAGTTTAATTGTGGTTTTCTCCTTAAAGACACAGCACCACCACACCATAGTCATCTAATAGGGGCCTCTGTTCGATTCAGATGAGGGGTCTCAGTCTCTCTCTCACTCAGTCTCTCTCTCTCTCTCTCTCTCTCTGTCTCTCACTCAGTCTCTCACTCAGTCTCTCACTCAGTCTCTCACTCAGTCTCTCACTCAGTCTCTCACTCAGTCTCTCTCTCTCTCTCTCTCTCAGTCTCTATCTCTGTCTCAGTCTCTCAGTCTCAGTCTCTCACTCTCTCAGTCTCAGACTCTCTCAGTCTCTCTCTCTCTCAGTCCCTCTCTCTCTCTCAGTCTCTCTATCTCTCAGTCTCTCTCTCTCAGTCTCTCTCTCTCAGTCTCTCTCTCTCTCTCAGTCTCTCTCTCTCTCTCTCTAAGAAATGCAACTCTGTCTCTACCTCTCCCCTGGAGCAGAGTGAGCACAGCCTGTCCTCTCTGGGCAGCCAGGTTTGTCTGTGACGACCGGTCTCTATAGCCAGACTGTGCTCACTGAGTCTGTACCTAGTCAGTGTTTTCCTCAGTTTTCTATCAGTCACAGTGGTCAGATAGTCTGCCACCATGTACTGTCTGTTTAGAGCCAAATATCATTGAAGTATACTTAGATTTTTTGTGGTGTCTTTCCAATAGGTGATATATTTTTCTTTTTGTTTTGTGATGATTTGGTTGGGCCAGATTTTCTGAGTGCTGTCCTTAGGCTCTATGTGGTTGGTTTGGCGTTGTGAACTGAGCCTCAGAACCAGCTGGCTGAGGGGACTCTTCTCTGGTTTCATCTCTTGGCATTGTAGAGCTGTGTGATGGAATGTTTTGGGGTCACTTGTTTTTAGATGAATGAGGCGGGGGTATTGGCCCAATTCTGCACTACATGCGTTATTTGGAGTTTTTCTTTGCACTTGCAATACAGTCTTGCAAAACTCTGCATGTAGTATTTCAATTGGACGTTTGTCCCATTTGGTGAATTCATTATTAGAGAGTGTACCCCATACTTCACTGCCATATAGAGCAATTGGTTCTATAACCGATTGGAAAATTTTGAGCCAGATTCTAATTGGAATTTCGATTTTAATGTTCCTTTTAATGGCATAGAATGCTCTTCTTGCTTTGTCTCTTAGCTCATTCACAGCCATGTGAAAAATACCTGTGTTGCTGATATTTAGTCCTAGATATGTGTAGTTTTTGGTGTGTTCTAATAGAACTGTGTCCAAATAGAATTTATATTTGTCATCCTGATTTCTGGACCTTTTTTGGAATATCATTATATTTGTTTTTTTTAGGTTAATGGTCAGAGCCCAGGTCTGACAGAACCTGTGGTTAACGGTCAGAGCCCAGGTCTGACAGAACCTGTGGTTAACGGTCAGAGCCCAGGTCTGACAGAACCTGTGAAGATGATCTAGGTGCTGCTGTAACTCCTCTTTAGTGGGAGACTGCAGCACCAGGTCATCTGCGTACAGCAGACACTTGATTTCAGTGTTGTGTAGGGTGATACCAGGTGCTTCCGATTCTTCTAATGTTTTTGCCAATTTATTAATGTAGATGTTAAATAGTGTTGGACTTATTGGGCAGCCCTGTTTCACTCCCTGTCCCTGAGAGAAGAAGTCTGTGTGCTTGATGCCAACTTTAACCGCACATTTGTTTTTAGTGTACATTGATTTAATAACATCATATGTTTTCCCTCCAATACCACTTTCTATTAGTTTATAAAAAAGACCTTCGTGCCAAATTGAATCAAATGCTTTCTTGAAATCTACAAAACACGAGTAGATTTTGCCTTTGTTTCTGTTTACTTGTTTGTCAATAAGAGTGTGGAGGGTGTAAATGTGGTCTGTTGTACGATAATGTTTTAGAAATCCAATCTGGCTTCTGCTCGGGACGTTGTATTCGTCAAGGAAATGGTGTAGTCTGCTATTTATAATACTGCAGAGAATTTCCCCCAAGTTGCTGTTAACGCAAATTCCTCTGTAATTATTTGGGTCAAATTTGTCTCCATTTTTATAGATTGGTGTGATCAATCCCTGGTTCCAAATATCGGGGGAAATACCTGCAGTGAGGATAATGTTGAAGAGTTTGAGTATAGCCAATTTGAATTTGTGGTCTGTATATTTGATCATTTCATTTAAAATACCATCAGCACCACAGGCCTTTTTGGGTTGGAGAGTGTGTAGTTTTTCCAATAATTATTCTTCTGTAATTGAGGTATCCACAGGATTCTGATAGTCTTTGACTACTGATTCAAGGATTTGTAATTTTTCTTGTATATCTTTTTGTTCTGGGCTCTTTGTTATATTGCTGTAGAGGTTTGCAAAGTGATTTCTCCACATATCCCCATTTTGGATAGCCAATTCCTCCTGATGAGGTTTGTTTAATTTATTCCAATTCTCCCAGAAGTGGTTTGATTCTATGGATTCCTCAATTACATCCAGCTGTTTTCTGATGTGCTTTTCCTTTTTTGTTCTTAGGGTGTGTTTGTATTGCTTCAGTGTTTCCCCAAATTGAAGGCGTATATTTTTGTTGTCTGGTTCTCTGTGATTTTGATTAGATATATTTCTCAATGACTTTCTTAGATTTTTGCAATCATTATCAAACCATTTTTTATTTTCTGTTATTTCTGGTTTGCTCTTATGCTTCTTTAGATTAGCCAAGGAGGCTAATTTGTCAAATATAATGTTCCAAACGGAACTAATTTACACCTTCGTTGCTATAGGAGAATGTTGAGGCTAAAAAGTTGTCCAGGAGAGATTGTATTTTTTGGTTACTAATTGCTTTTTGGTAGATGTCTGTACTGTTTGCACTCCATCTATAGGCCTGTTTAGTACAATGTAATTTATTTGGCCGTGATGCTTCATGGTTGGGTTCCGCTCTTCTCAGATACACTGTGATTTTACTGTGGTCTGAGAGAGGTGTTAGTGGGCTGACTGTGAAGGCTCTGAGAGACTCTGGGTTTAGGTCGGTGAGGAAGTAGTCTACAGTGCTGCTGCCAAGGGATGAGCTCTAGGTGTACCTACCAAAAGAGTCCCTACCAAAAGCGTCCCCTCTCAGCCTACCATTGACTATGTACAGACCCAGTGTTCGACAGAGCTTCACGAGCTGTACTCCATTTTTGTTTTTCACTTTGTCATAGTTGTTTCTGTGGGGAGGGAAAGGTTGTTGCTTCCTGGTAGGTGTTTATCCCCATGACTGTTAATAGTGTCTAGTTCTTCTGCTGTTCTAGCATTCAGGTCTCCACAGACCAGTACATTGCCTTGAGCCTGAAAGTGACTAATTTCCGCCTCTAGAATGGAGAAACTCTCTTCATCTGAGGGGGGAATGTATGTGGCACAGAGGAAGACGTTTTTATCTGTCAAGGTAGCCTCCTTTTGATTTTTAACCAGATAAAGAATTCTCCTGCTTTGATCAATTCGATTGAATTAATTAGTTCAGATTTATACCATATTAGCATTCCCCCTGAGTCTCTGCCCTGTCTGATTCCTTTGAATTTAGTGGATGGTAGGATTATCTCCCTATAACCTAGTGGACAGCCAGAGGAAACATCACCTCTGCACCATGTTTCCTGTAGTACTACAATATCAACATCATCAATATCTTTCAGGAAGTCTGGGTTTCTGCTCTTTAGCCCAAAAGCAGAGGACTTCAATCTTGTAAATTCCAACATGTAACGTAAAAAGATTTCATAACTTTTTTTTCTTCTTTACCTTCAAAATGAGACAAACACTCACAATCCAACAAGAACTATTAAAATAGTTTTTTTCAATTAAAGTAAACTCGTATTATGCAAATGTGATTTGTTTATCATTTAAGATAGAAGTTGTGTCATGCCACTTGGGTGGATGTAGTGTGAGGATGGTGGAGTTCTTGTGCTCATCTTACCATGACCCTCGGCCTATCACATGTGAGCATAGTAGACTCAGCATTTGTTTAATGTCACTAATTTCATTGGTGGGGGCTGGGCCAGTTGCTCCTCTCACAGCCTGTGCGTAGCTCTGCCTGCTGGGCTGTGGCTCCTCCAAGTGTGGGTCTGCGGTGGGGGGCGGGGGGTGGGAAGCCTTGTCTGGGTGCCTCTGAAGCTGGGCTGGGGTAGTTTGTGCTGCGCTGGCTGTGGTGGGCATTGAGGTTGGTGGTGCTGTGGTCGTGGCTGGGGGTTCCAGGGTGCTGGTCCGGGGTGTTGTCTCGGTGATCTCGGCGGGGTGGAGATTGCTCCGCTGTTTCTGGGTGGAGAGGTCGGGCTGCGGTTTAAAGCGACGTCCTTGAGAGTCTTGGCAAGGATGGGGACTGTCTCCCTGTACAGGTGAACATGGTCATAGAGACAGTCCAAATCGAGGGTGGGATGGTGGGCCAGGTGTACATTGGGTCGCAGGGCACAGTCCCGGGAGAGGCTGCCGTTTATTCTTTGGATTGTGGCAGGGTGGAAGTCCTTCCTCTGTAGAAGGGTTGACATCACGATTCTTGAGTTGGGGAAGATTGCGGAGGCCTTCTCAATCATTCCCTGTAGTGAAGTCGCCAACCTCTCCTGCTGAGCACGCAGGTCGTTGCTTCCGGTGTGTATGATTATGTGGCTTGGCGACCCGAGATGGGCCTTATCAAGCAGCTCCATGGCACTCTGCGTTGTTGGGCACCACACCTTTCTCGTTTTGTGTCTAGGGAAAAGTTTATTCTCCTGAACAAACTTCCCATTTGAGTCCATCAACAGGACGATGTCAGCCAGTGATTCTTCTGGACTGGAGGGGGCAGAGAGGGGGCTGGTGGGTGTTGGAGCTGGGGTGTGGCTGGTCTGTGCCGGTGCCGCTGTCAGTGGGAGGCTGTTCTGTGGGTTGGGGAGGAGGGCTGCAGCAGGCAGGGCTGGGGAAGCCTGGCTGGTTGAGCTGGGCTCCTCTGCTGTGTGAGAGCAGGTCATAGAGTGGTGTTCTAGCTGCTCTTGCAGCCTGTCCTCTGTTCTCTCCTGCAGCTCCTCTCTTAGTGTGGTCACATCGTTATTCCTGTTCTGCCTGTCTTTTTGGAGCTCTCTCACCTTCTTTGTTAGATCAGCCAGCTCTCTCTTGAGTCCGTCTCTCTCTTGCTGAACCTCTTTCAGCTGTGTTGCAAGGCTGCTGTCCTGCTCTGTCAGCACCTTGGTTAGGAGCTCCTCTAAGGTGTGGTTGTCTGGTTGCTGTTTGCTCACGCTCTCCCTGAGCAGGACCACCTCCCCCTCCGGTTTGGTGAACTCATCCCTCATGGCAGCCATGGTGGTGAGGAGGGCCTGAGCCTGCTCTGCACTGAGGGGGTCGCTCTACTCCTGGGGCGTGTTCTCCACTATGGTGGGAAGAGAGGTGCTGGGTGTGCCTTTTTGGGTGGGGATAGTAGAGGTGAGGGTGGTGCTGGTGGAGTTTGTCTTGTGGGAGGGCATGTCACTGGTGGTGTCCTTCTCTCTCTCCGCTCTCTCCTCAATGGTCTGAAAGTCTGTTTCAAACAGCCTAATGTTACCTTGCACCATGACAGTCCCAGTCTTGTAGAGGTTGATTGTTATCATGATGCTGTCAGGGTCGTCTGTCTCTTTGATTTTAAACTTCCACCCATTACAGATTCCCTCTTTCTTTATGGATGGCTAGTGAGAGCAGACTGCTGAGCGCCATGCATTTGGCTGGTCAGTGAGGAAGATGAGATTACTCACATCACCGTTTTTGTAGAGGTCTGCAAAAAAGGGTTTCTGGCCTCACCTTCAGTAGTGTCTGTTTAAAAGCTTTCCTCGTTGTGTCATTTTTGGCCTCTGGAGGGTAGAGAATGGATTCAGAGCTGAGGGGGAGTGGGGACATGGTGCCTGTGGGCTCCGCTACTACTGCTGCTCTGTTCCCGCTGCCATGTTGCCATAGCAACCTGATTTGTTTGTCTGCTGCTGTTGCTAGCTAGCGCTAATTTAGTTCAAAAACCAGCAAAAAGAGTGACAAATCTTCACACAAAAAAAACTGAAGATATGTTTAAAGTTAGTCTGTGCTCCTTTTTGGTTTACTCACTCAGTTTGGTCGTTTGATGTCGTTGTATTAACTCCCCTTGCTAGGTTTGTTCTAGCTCATTTCTTCTGGCTAGCTTGTTAGTCTGCTGGCTAGGTCTTTGTTGTGTAGCTAGCTAGCTAGAGTCAAAACTTCTTAACTTGAGGCGCAAAGTTACTTTTTTTTCTATTCGGAATGAATAGAGTTGTTGTTCATCACTTCTTATCTGGAATTATTTTTCGATTAGAGTGTTTATCTCATTTAAAAAACAAAAAAATATGAATATATCAGGAGCTCATATTGCGCATGACACTCTCTCTCTCTCTCTCTCTCTCTCTCTCTCTCAATCTCTTCCCTCTCTCTCAATCTCTTCCCTTTCTCTCTCAATCTCTACTCTCTCTCTGTCAATCTCCTCTCTCTCTCTCTCTCTCTCTCTCTATCCCACTCTCTCTTTTCCTCTTCCCATCTCTTTCTCTCCCCTCTAGGCATGTTGTTGATCACTGCCTCCCTACTAGCAGTAACTCAGAAGGACTGCCCAGTCATGACTACATGGTAATGGACCTCACAGATCATAGGGAAGCTTCAGTTCTCCAGTGTTCTGTGCTGTCCTGTTCTGTTCTGCACTGTCCTGTTCTGCACTGCTCTGTTCTGTTCCTTTCTGTGTCCTGTTCTGTGCTGCATTTCCAAGAGTTTCTGTCAGGGAACCAATTAACCATTTTCCAAATCCCTCCAGTGATGCCAGTAGCGCCACCACTCTTGAATTGTAGACGTAAAACAGGCATTATTGGCGCGTTCTTGAATGTGTCATGTCCTGGTTGTTCTAGAGTTAACTGGAACATGGAATTATCTTTGATAGCCTGAGGAGAGATTTAGTGGCGAAGACTGTAATGAAAATGATTAAGGAAGACAAGCTTGTCTTTTGGTTTACAAGATTCCCTTTTCTCTGTTGTACTTCAGACACTAGATAAAGACATCTTGAGGTTTAAGGAGCTCAGTAGCATTCAGAGGCATTCTCTTTCGATCGCCTCCAGCTAGCTGCCAGTTTCTGGGTTTAAGGGACAAGTTACAACATTTATGAGAAACTGGCATCAAATGAAACAAAATGGCACCTTCAGCCAGCCCTGGAGAGGAGTAGAGGATGATGAAATGGTTTGACATGAAGCTTTTCTATGCTCTCTTATAGTCAGTCAGTGCTGTGAATTGAGGCAGTGAGAAAAAGCAACAGCCCATGTAGATAATTATGAAGAAAGTTGTAAACTCTGATACTCAAATGATTTATTGACTGTCTGACTGACTGACTGTCTGACTGACTGACTGACTGACTGACTGACTGACTGACTGACTGACTGACTGACTGACTGACTGACTGACTGACTGACTGACTGACTGACTGACTGACTGACTGACGGACGGACTGACGGACTGAATGGATGAATGAACTAAGCAATGGACTCACAAACAAAAGGAACGAGAAAATGAACAAGCGATTCAATAAATACAAGAGAGTATCACCCACCACCCACAACTAAACCTGGGCTGTGACTAAACCTGGGCTGTGTAGAAAGAAGGTGTAAATAACCTGAGCTGTGTGTGCGTGTGTCCAGCACAGGGCAGGGCAGGCTGTGAATGAGCTCCTAAATCTTGGTATTTTCTCCCATTTAGCCTGCACTTCGTCAACTATGGCTGTGTGTCTTCATGTGTTCCTAGTCTAAAACAACCCGTGTACACCAACACCAACACATGGAAAGACTTAATGCACTCAAAGCACGTAAACACAAAACATAATGAGTAGGGATCCAAACGGGCCTTTGGCATGGTTCCTCTCACATCCCTCTGGTTTACGTCAGAGGCTCAAATCTCTTTGATATATTTTGGTTGTTTAGATTTGGACCTGACTGTATCTGGGAGGACTGTATTGAATCCCTCTGAGCCGCAGACTGTTTTGGTGAACTTGCTGGGTTTCTCTGGTTTCCACATGCCCATTAAGGCTGCAGGATGGAAGAGATAGAGATGTTTGCATTTCTGTGGGAATTTTGGGACTACTTCTAAAATGAGTTTCACTGGACTGGGAGGAGGACCTGGCCGGGTGGTGCCAGAATAACAACCTATCCCTCAACGTAACCAAGACTAAGGGGATGATTGTGGATTACAGGAAAAAGACTGGGCTGTAATGGAGCAGGTTGAGAGCTTCAAGTTCCTTGGTGTCCACATCACCAACAAACTAGAATGGTCCAAACACACCAAGGCAGCTGTGAAGAGGGCACGACGAAGCCTATTCCCCCTCAGGAAACTAAAAAGATTTGGCATGGGTCCTGAGATCCTCAAAAGGTTCTACATCTGCAACATCGAGAGCATCCTGACTGATTGCATCACTGCCTGGTATGGCAATTGCTCGGCCTCCAACCGCAAGGCACTAAAGAGGGTAATGCGTACGGCCTAGTACATCACCGGGGCTAAGCTTCCTGCCATCCAGGACCTCTATACCAGGCGGTGTCAGAGGAAGACCCTAAAACTTGTCAAAGACCCCAGCCACCCCAGTCATAGACTGTTCTCTTTAATACCGCATGGCAAGCGGTACCGGAGTGCCAAGTCTAGGACAAAAAGGCTTCAACAGTTTTTACCCCCAAGCCATAAGACTCCTGAACAGGTAATCAAATGGCTACCCGGACTATCTGCATTGTGTGCCCCCCCCAAACCCCTCTTTTACGCTGATGCTACACTCGGTTTATAATATATGCATAGTCACTTTAACTATACATTCATGTACATACTACCTCAATTGGCCCAACCAACCAGTGCTCCCGCACATTGGCTAACCGGGCTATCTGCATTGTGTCCCGTCACCCACCACCCACCAACCCCTCTTTTACGCTACTGCTACTCTCTGTTCATCATATATGCATAGTCACTTTAACCATACATTCATGTACATACTACCTCATACTAGCCTCGCTACTTTTATAGCCTTGCTACTGTATATAGCCTCGCAGCTGTTATTTTTCACTGTCTTTTTACTGTTGTTTTTATTTCTTTACTTACCTTTTGTTCACCTAATACATTTTTTGCACTATTGGTTAGAGCCTGTAAGTAAGCATTTCACTGTAAGGTCTACACCTGTTGTATTCGGCGCACGTGACAAATACATTTTGATTTGATTTGATTTGAGGAGGAGTGTTTAGATACAGAGGGTTCTCAGTTCGGAGACTGGTTTGGCAGTTGGCACGCAATCTAGGATACAATGTTGTGCCAGTCAGGAGAAAAAGATAAAGGCAGAGGAAAGCAGTAAAAGAGGGAAGAAAAGTCCCTCTCTGAGTGATGTCATTCAGCTGTTCATATGGGTTAAGTGTCTTGGATGGAGGGATGGAGGAGAGGAGGGATGGATGGAGAGATGGATGCTGTTGAGGACATTGTGTTACATCAGAGAACATTTCCAAAGTTTTCTGGATTTTTTTTTACATTACGCATTCCTCCGGTCCTCGACTGAAATGATCCTTGTATGCATTAACCTTAATACAGTAGATATTTACAATTTACCGCACAACCCTTAGGTCTGTACACTGTGTGCTCCTAAGTAAATTAAAGGATAATGTTCCTGAAAAAAACATAACATGGGAGATGGCCGCTTTTGACTGTACAGAGATTAAGATGACTAAACCTGGGCTGTGTAGAGAGAAGGTGTAAATAACCTGAGTTGTGTGTGTGTGCCCAGCACAGGGCAGGGCAGGCTGTGAATGAGCTCCTAAATCTTGGTATTGATCAGGCCTTCATCACACACACGCAGAGGTATCTAGGACAGTTTAATGGCCTCATTAATGGTCTGCACTGATCCACACGGCACCTCTCTGCACCACATTGCCACTGACTGCCTCTCCTCTACCCAAATCTAACTGCCTGTAGCTCAGGCCCTGAAGCAAGGATATGCATATTCTTGGTACCATTTGAAAGGAAACACTTTGAGGTTCGTGGAAATGTGAAAGGAATGTAGGAGAATATAACACAATAGATCTGGTAAAAGATAAAACAAAGAAAAAAACAACCGTTCTTTTGTATTTTTTTTGTACCATGATCTTTGCAAGAGAAAGGCAAGAGAAAGGCCATAATGTATTATTCCAGCCGAGGTGCAATTAAGATTTTGGCCACTAGATGGCAGCAGTGTATGTGCAAAGTTTTAGACTAATCCAATCAACCATTGCATTTCTGTTCAAAATGTTGTATCCAGACTGCCCAAATGTGCCTATTTTGTTTATTAATACCTTTTCATGTTCAAAATTGTGCACTCTCCTGAAGCAATAGCATGGTATTATTTCACTGTAATAGCTACTGTAAATTGGACAGTGCAGTTAGATTAACTTCACTAGAGTAGGGGGCAGCATTCGGAATTTTGGATGAAAAGCGTGCCCAAATTAAACTGCCTGCTACTCAGGCCCAGAAGTTAGGATATGCATATAATTAGTAGATTTGGATAGAAAACACTCTACAGTTTCCAAAACTGTTAAAATATTGTTTGTGAGTATAACAGAACTGATATGGCAGGCAAAAACCCAAGGAAAATCCAACCAGGTAGTACTATTATTTTGAAAGGCTGTTTTTCCATTGAAAGCCTATCCACCATACAAAGACTTAGGACCCAGTTCACGAGCTCTATGGCTTCCTCTACATGTGGCCAGTCTTTAGCCATTGTTTCAGGCTTTTACTCTGAAAAATGAGGGAGATACAGCACTTTCAATGAGATGCCAGTGGAAATGTCCAGACATCAGCCATGCGCCTGATCGGGAACGCGCCTTTCTTGTTTCTCCTTTCTATTGACGAAGCTTTTGTGCGGTTGAAATATTATTGATTATTTATGACAAAAACAACCGGAGGATTGATTTTAAACATCGTTTGGCATGTTTCTATTAACTTTTATTGTACTTAAAAAAATAATTCATCTGGACTTAGTGCACGCGCCTTAAGCATTCGGATTACTGAACAAAACGCGCGAACAAAAATGAGTTTTTTGGTCATAAAGAGGGACATTATCGAACAAAACGAACATTTATTGTCTAACATGGAGACCTGGGAGTGCCACCAGATGAAGATCATCAAAGGTAAGTTATTAATTTTAATACTATTTCTGACTTTTGTGAGCCCTCTTCTTGGCTGGAAAATGGCTATATGGGTTTCTGTAGCTAGGCGTTGACCTAACATAATCGCAAAGTGTGCTTTCGCCGTAAAGCCTTTTTGAAATCTGACACAGCGGTTGCATTAAGGAGATGTTTATCTTTATTCGTATGTTTAACACTTGTATCTTTTATCAATGTTTATGATGAGTATTTCTGTTATTTGATGTGGCTCTCTGCACTTTCACCGGATGTTTGTTTGAGACAATGCATTTCTGAACATAAAGCGCCATTGTAAACTGAGATTTTTGGATATAAATATGAACTTTATCGAACAAAACATACATGTATTGTGTAACATGAAGTCCTATGAGTGCCATCTGATGAAGATCAAAGGTTAGTGATTAATTTAATCGCTATTTCTGACTTTTGTGAGCCTCTCCTTGGCTGGAAAATGGCTGTATGGTTTTCTGTGACTAGGTGCTGACCTAACATAATCGCAAGGTGTGCTTTCGCCGTAAAGCCTTTTTGAAATCAGACACTGTGGCTGGATTAACGAGAAGTTTATCTTTAAAATGGTGTGTAATACTTGTATGTTTAAGGAATTTTAATTATGAGATTTATGTTGTTTTGAATTTGGCGCCCTGCAATTTCACTGGCTGTTGGTTAGGTGGGACGCTAGCGTCCCACTTGTACCAGAGAGGTTAACAAGAATTTAAGCTTTCTGCCAATATCAGATATGTCTATGTCCTGGGAAATGTTCTTGTTACTTACAACCTCATGCTAACCGTCCCATGGATGAGAAACTGATTGCAAACATGTTTGTGTCCTTTTGAACTGTTTGGGAGTTCAGTCCAGTTTGCACAAGTAAGTGTGGCTAAGAATAACTTTCCCCAGACATTCAGTCTTTCACTTTTTCACTGCCCTCCTCATAAAGTTTTCTCCCCAAATGATCCTTCGATCCTTCCTTCTGTCTCCTCCCAGACAGCCAATAACCACGTCCGGCGCATTGGTCTAGCCTCCTGCCTGCCTATGAAAAACCTCCTGTCGGAAGCAGCAGCACCACAAAGAGTCTCCTAGGGCTGGGTATGGGCAGACCCGATTACAGCCAGTCACCTCTTCTTCCCTACATCTATCTGTCAAGTAGGGCATATTTCTCCTGTCAAACGGGACAATCAGAAGCCATTAGGCCACCCTGATAATCAGAGCAATTTATTTACTTTTCTCATTTCCCTGTCTCATTTCACTGTCAGCCATGACGAGAGAGAGAGAGAGAGAGAGAGAGAGAGAGAAAGAGAGAGAGAGAGAGAAAGAGAGAGAGAGAGAGAGAGAGAGAGAGAGAGAGAGAGAGAGAGAGAGAAAGAGAAAGAGAGAGAAAGAGAGAGAGAGAAAGAGAGAAAGAGAGAGAGAGAGAGAGAGAGAGAGAGAGAGAGAGCACACCCTTCTCCGCTCTCTTTCGCGTTCTAAGAGAAAGTGTGTACTTAGTCGTTATTTTCTTGGAGGTTGTTGTAATCAAATGTTGCAGTGGTGCAACTTTTACTGGGGACGGTGGGCTTTAGGACCATGGGGGTGCCTCCGAGCAGTCAGGTAGGCTGTCTGTAGTGTTTATCGGACAAGATAAAAACAACTATGTATGTCCCCCCCACATCTAAAACCAAAGTTGTGCCCCTGAAATGTTGTAATCAAATATTCGAAAAATGTACAATGATTTAGGTGTATGTATCGAAAGAAGACGTTTTAGGAGCTATTCACTTAAGCTCATCAAAATGCGTTAGCTTATGCACAAACTGGAGTGTTCACAACTTCAACTTTCACTTTTCCATAGCGCCAAAGCTCTGCTATCAACCATGCAGTTTGTAGAGTAGTAAGTACCAGAAGTTGTTCAATATGTTTAACACAGAAAAGTCCCAGAAAAGTTACAGTACACACTCAAAACTGTAATATGGCACAGACCGACAAAATGACCACTCGAAAACAGCATATCTGCAATACACCACTACACTCCATGTAATGGACAGACTGAGGTCCCTCTCATACTAGTAAACACAGTTAAATGTAATGAGTCTTATTTACATTTTCCACTTGGTCAATAGTTTGTGCTTGAGGTCCCTTGATAAGTGCCACTATGTACATGATGGAACTCCACGGGAGCATGAAGAACACTGTAGGAAAAGGACCGGGCAGACAACATATCCCAAAGCTGTCATTTCCAGTGGCTGAATTCATATTCTGTCACCAGAGAGAGAGGGAGGGAGGGAGGGAGGGAGGGCGGGAGGGAGGGAGGGAGGGAGGGAGGGAGGGAGGGATGCAAAAAAAATAAAGCAAGGGAGTTGGAGAGAGACAGAGAGTCTTCGGATGTGAGAAAAAAAGAGAGAGACAGAGAGAGAGAGTGAAAGAGGGATGAGGAGGCGGCCGTCCAACTCTCTGGCTTGGTTCAGGCTACCCTAATCGTGGGCTAATGTCTTTGACAGAGGAGATGTCTGCATGGTCATTATGTAGTACTAAACACGACCCCTTCTTGTCTCACTGCCTGTTCTGTAAGAGCTACAGCACTGTTGCCAAGACACAGCGAATAGCAGAGAATCTGGCCTGGGCCTGTATTCACAAAGGATCTAAGAAAAGAAGTGCTGATTTCGGTTTTGATTTTAAATCATAATGAGTAAGAGGAGGGACCTGATCCTAGATCACACTCCTGAGATGATTTGTGAATACTGGCCCTGTTCAAACCTATAAAAACAAACCTCAATAGGTATTTCACCCAGGATTAAATACGTTATGTTTCAAGGTTTTTGCCATGAAGGGAGAAGCCGTATTGCTGCTCGCCGAAAACAAAGCGTCATTAAAAACAGAAGACTGCAAACAGCAAAAACCTCTGACAAGCCATGCCGCCGCTTCAATGCTGTCGCAAACTTCAGAAGATTGAGTAGAAAAGACGTTATATAAAAAAGTGTGCTTTTTGCCAAAGTCAGATTTATTTACTTTAGGCTTGCTACCAATGCTTAAAGGCCCAGTGCAGTCCACACTATATTGATGGAATAATACTATTAATAGAAGTACAATAAAATATTAAAAAAATACTTTACAAAATAAAGGAAAAATACTGTGAAATTGTGAAAATTATGATAATCCCCTTTTAGTTGTTTGAAAAGACCACATTAATTTTCAGCCTGTTTTGGTGGGATGGAGTTTTGGCCTGGTGACATCACCAGGCAGTAACTTAGTTAACAGACCAATAAGAAAGAGAGTTCCGAACCTCTCTGCCATAAAAAGATCGTTTTCAGTTTCCCCCTCCCCACTCAGACAGTCCCAGCTAAATTATTGCATCAGATATTGCTCTTGCTTAGAAGCTATTTTTGTTTCTTTTTGGCCATTTAAATTTAGAGGAATCACAGTAAGGTACTTAACTGTTACCCAGAAATTATTTGATATTGAAATAAAAAAGGCTGCATTGGGCCTTTAAGAACAAAGCATTTCTGGAATGTTCTCTTGTGGAACAGAGCAAAAGACAAACCAGCATTTTCTATTTTTTTTAAACTGGGGAACTACAATGGGTGCAGAAATAGGGCAGAGGGATGGATATGCTGGTCTCGCCACAGATCCTAATATGCCATGTCTTCGGTTTAGGGTTTTAACTTCACCATGTTTCAAAGGGGGAAATCCCCCAACCCCCAACACACTCAATTATCAAGCAGGCCACTGCTTTGATACGAGAAAAGATTGTGATGAAGCCAAAGAATAGAGACCGTTTCAATATTTCACTTTGTGAGTTCTAGTATAGTTGGAGTAAGCTGCCCCCATCACTTCGATCCTTAAAGTCATTATTCACAGTACAGCACAATGACATCTCTCCAGCACAGATTGTGATAGGAGAAGCAACGGGCCAGGAATAAAAAATACAGAGATTATGCTGTGTTAACTAGTGCTGAGCAATGTGGAATAAAATATGAAAACCATATAGGAGACACAGGTACAGCAGAAAACACCAACAATGTATACAGATGATGAAAATGTTGCTGCTGCATCATCGTCATCTTCCCTATCCCCTCCACATGCATACACACACTCCCCTAACCCTAACTCTCACACCCACACTATTCTCTTACCAGCCTGGTTGGTGGTGATGTCTATAGACACGTGCTGGGCAGGGTAAGGGCTCTTGTTGGTGACCCCATTTACAGCCTGTATCTCAAAGCTGTACAGCGTGTGAGCCCACAGGTTACTGATGAACACCCTGGTCTCTGTTAGGCCAAGCTGCCGAGGCACAAACTCCACGTTGTCGTCGCAGTGCGAGCAGGTACGGCGGTCCGCACGACACTTCTTACACACGATGTTGTAGACCACATCCTCACGACCGCCCGTCTCCCTGGGCGTGTGCCACTCCAGGATCACCGAAGTCTCGTTCACGACGGAGATCACGTTCCGCGGGCCCGAGGGAACGCCTACAAACAGACACAGAGAGGAACCTTTATTTAACCAGGTTATCTCATTGACATCTCAGTGAATCTCTTGCCAACAGGCCTTGAGATTGACAAACACAATGAGAAGGTTGTCAGTATTCTATTCAACCATTATTTAACCAGTAGATCCCATTGAGATCTCAAAGAAACTCGTTTTCAAGAGAGACATGGCCAAGAGGGTAGCTTTCATGTAAAGGTTACTAAAGGACATTACTCTAGTCTGTACGATATACAGTACCAGTCAAAGGTTTGGACACACCTACTCATTCAAGGGTTTTTCTAGATTTGAACTATTTTCTACATTGTAGAACAATAGTGAAGACATCAAAACTATGAAATAACACATATGGAATCATTTAGCAACCATAAAAGTGTTCAACAAATCAAATATATTTTGTACTTGAGATTCTTCAAGTAGCAACCCTTTGCCTTGATGACAGCTTTGCATATTCTTGGCATTCTCACAACCAGCTTCATGGGGTAGTCACCTGGAATGCATTTCAATTAACAGGTGTGCCTTGTTAAAAGTTAATTTGTGGAATTTGTTTCCTTCTTAATGCATTCAATTGAATCAGTTGTGTTGAGACAAGGTAGAGGTGGTATATAGAAGATATCCCTATTTGGGAAAAGACCAAGTCCATATTATGGCAGGAACAGCTCAAATAAGCATAGAGAAACGACAGTCCATCATTACTTAAAGACATGAAGGTCAGTCAATATGAAACATTTCAACAACTTTGAACGTTTCTTCAAGTGCAGTCGCAAAAACCATCAAGCACTATGATGAAACTGGCTCTCATGAGTACAGCCACAGGAAAGGAAGACCCAGAGTTATCTCTGCTGCAGAGGATAAGTTCATTAAAGTTAACTGCACCTCAGATTACAGCCCAAATAAATGCTTCAGAGTTCAGGTAACAGACACATCTCAACATCAACTGTTCAGAGGAATCAGGCCTTTATGGTCGAATTGCTGCAAAGAAACCACTACTAAAGGACACCAATAAGAAGACGAGACTTGCTTGGGCCAAAAAACATAAGCAATGGACATTAGACTGGTGGAAATCTGTCCTTTGGTCTGATGAGTCCAAATTTGAGATTTTTGGTTCCAACCAACGTGTCTTTGTGAGAGTAGGTGAACGGAGGATCTCTGCATGTGTGGTTCCCACCGTGAAGCATGGAGGAGAAGGTGTGATGGTGGGGGTGCTTTGCAGGAGACACTGTCAGTGATTTGTTTAGAATTCAAGGCACACTTAACCAGCATGGCTACAGTGCCTTGCAAAAGTATTCATCCCCCTTGGCGTTTTCCTATTTTGTTGCATTACAACCTGTAATTTAAATGGATTTTTATTTGGATGTCATGTAATGGACATACACAAAATAGTCCAAATTGGTGAAGTGAAATTTAAAAAATAACTTGTTTTAAATAATTCGGAAAAATTACAAATGGAAAAGTGGTGCGTGCATATGTATTCACCCCCTTTGCTATGAAGCCCCTAAATAAAATCTGGTGCAACCAACTACCTTCAGAAGTCACATAATTAGTTAGATTGCACACAGGTGGACATTATTTAAGTGTCACATGATCTGTCACATGATCTCAGCATATACAGTGGGGAGAACAAGTATTTGATACACTGCCGATTTTGCAGGTTTTCCTACTTACAAGGCATGTAGAGGTCTGTAATTTTTATCATAGGTACACTTCAACTGTGAGAGACGGAATCTAAAAATCCAGAAAATAACATTGTATGAATTTTAATTAATTAATTTGCATTTTATTGCATGACAAGTATTTGATCACCTACCAACCAGTAAGAATTCCGGCTCTCACATACCTGTTAGTTTTTCTTTAAGAAGCCCTCCTGTTCTCCACTCATTACCTGTATTAACTGCACCTGTTTGAACTCGTTACCTGTATAAAAGACACCTGTCCACACACTCAATCAAACAGACTCCAACCTCTCCACAATGGCCAAGACCAGAGAGCTGTGTAAGGACATCAGGGCTAAAATTGTAGACCTGCACAAGGCTGGGATGGGCTACAGGACAATAGGCAAGCAGCTTGGTGAGAAGGCAACAACTGTTGGCGCAATTATTAGAAAATGGAAGAAGTTCAAGATGACGGTCAATCACCCTTGGTCTGGGGCTCCATGCAAGATCTCACCTCGTGGGGCATCAATGATCATGAGGAAGGTGAGGGATCAGCCCAGAACTACACGGCAGGACCTGGTCAATGACCTGAAGAGAGCTGGGACCACAGTCTCAAAGAAAACCAATAGTAACACACTACGCCGTCATGGATTAAAATCCTGCAGCGCACGCAAGGTCCCCCTGCTAAACCAGCGCATGCCCAGGCCCGTCTGAAGTTTGCCAATGACCATCTGGGTGATCCAGAGGAGGAATGGGAGAAGGTCATGTGGTCTGATGAGATAAAAATAGAGCTTTTTGGTCTAAACTCCACTCGCCGTGTTTGGAGGAAGAAGAAGGATGAATACAACCCCAAGAACACCATCCCAACCGTGAAGCATGGAGGTGGAAACATCATTCTTTGGGGATGCTTTTCTGCAAAGGGGACAGGACGACTGCACCGTATTGAGGGGAGGATGGATGGGGCCATGTATCGCGAGATCTTGGCCAACAACCTCCTTCCCTCAGTAAGAGCATTGAAGATGGGTCGTGGCTGGGTCTTCCAGCATGACAACGACCCGAAACACACAGCCAGGGCAACTAAGGAGTGGCTCCTCCGTAAGAAGCATCTCAAGGTCCTGGAGTGGCCTAGCCAGTCTCCAGACCTGAACCCAATAGAAAATCTTTGGAGGGAGCTGAAAGTCCGTATTGCCCAGCGACAGCCCCGAAACCTGAAGGATAATAAGCAAACACGGTTGGTGTTCACCAAAAGGCATGTGGGAGACTCCCCAAACATATGGAAGAAGGTACTCTGGTCAGATGAGACTAAAATTGAGCTTTTTGATCATCAAGGAAAACGCTATGTCTGGCGCAAAACCAACACCTATTACCCCGAGAACACCATTTTCATTGGCAGGGACTGGGAAACTGGTCAGAATTAAAGGAATGATGGAGGGCGCTAAATACAGGGACATTCTTGAGGGAAACCTGTTTCAGTCTTCCAGAGATTTGAGACTGGGACGGATGTTCACCTTCCAGCAGGACAATGACCCTGAGCATACTGCTAAAGCAACACTTGAGTGGTTTAAGGGAAAACATTTAAATGTCTTGGAATGGCCTAGTCAAAGCCCAGACCTCAATCCAAATTGAGATTCTGTGGTATGACTTAAAGATTGCTGTACACCAGCGGAACCCATCCAACTTGAAGGAGCTGGAGCAGTTTTGCCTTGAGAAAAAATCCCAGTGGCAAGATGTGCCAAGCTTATAGAGACATACTCCAAGAGACTTGCAGCTGTAGTTGCTGCAAAAGGTGGCTCTACAAAGTATTGATTTGGGGAGGGTGAATAGTTATGCATGTTCAAGTTTTCAGTTTTTTTGTCTTATTTCTTGTTTGTTTCACAAAAATATTTAGCATCTTCAAAGTGGTAGGCATGTTGTGAAAATCAAATGATACAAATTTTAATTCCAGGTTGTAAGGCAACACAATAGGAAAAATGCCAAAGGGGGTGAATACTTTCGAAAGCCACTGTACCACAGCATTCTGCAGCGATACGCCATCATATCTAGTTAGTGGGACTATCATTTGTTTTTCATCAGGACAATGACCCAAAACACACCTCCAGGCTGTGTAAGGGCTATTTAATCACGAAGGAGAGTGATGGAGTGCTGCATCAGATGACCTGGCCTCCACAATCACCGGACCTCAAACCAATTGAGATGGTTTGGGATGAGTTGGACCGCAGAGTGAAGGAAAAGCAGCCAACAAGTGCTCAGCATATGTGGGAACTCCTTCAAGACTGTTGGAAAAGCATTCCAGGTGAAGATGGTTGAGAGAATGCCAAGAGTGTGCAAAGCTGTCATCAAGGAAAAGGGTAGCTACTTTGAAGAATCTCAAATTTAAAATATATTTTGATTTGTTTAACACTTTTTTGGTTACTACCTGATTCCATATGTGTTATTTCATAGTTTTGATGTCTATACTATTATTCTACAATGTAGAAAATAGTAAAAATAAAGAAAACCCTTGATTGAGTAGGTGTGTCCTAACTGTTGACTGGTACTCTATCTGTATCTGATTTATAAAACTAACAAACAGAAGCAAGATGACACAAATCATGGACCTCTCGTAGGATATACAAGGCTATACCCTTTTTCACACTTCTGAGCCAAACAGAACCGGCCCAAGCCAAGCTGTATTTGGCTGGCCTGGTTACACATCCACCATAACTGCTGGAACCATGCTGGAGAGGGCAATGTGAAAGGAAAACATCAGAGCCAGCGCAGTACAGGTCAGCCTTATGGTGTGAATCAGGCACAAGTGTTTCAGACATGACTGAGTCCGACTTGCCAAGGAGAGGAAAACTTGGCATATTCCATATCCACCCAGAGGGCAGAAAAGGCTTGGATAAACTTTGATTAGTGGAATGTTTTTATCAGTCCGGCTCTGTTGATGGAAGCGTTTTCACCACTTAAAGAATGTTCCTGGACATGCCAATGCTGAGCGAGCAGCTATTCTATATGCTAATTATAGACCATCACTCCAGCGAATGGGGCTGTAAAGAGAGGGAGACTGCAGTACTATAGCTACTAGCTATACTTGAGGTCTTTTATAAATCAATGTGAAGTATATCTAGTTCTCAAATCAAAGTTTATTGTTTTGCATACGGTATTAGTGTTACAGCATGTTAAAAGGTGTGTGAACATGTATTGTCTGATTATATCCTGGTAAAAAAATAACAGATACAAGTGAAGGAAGCCATATAGGTGTATTAGGACACATCCCTTGAAGTTCCCATCTTAGAGGGGATGAGGTCAGACAGTTGAAAATCAAGGAAACAAGTGAAGGAAGCTGTATAAGCGTATTAGGACACAGTCCTTATGTTTCCCATGGTGGAGGGGTGAGGGCAGGCAGTTGCTTCTGTCAACACAGCCACAATTAATCATTGTTTCTGCTAAGCCACGTGGGATAGCGCTGGGGTGCTGGGACAAAGCAGCAGAACACACAGAGGTGACGGATCGGCAGTGTTGCCACGGCGACCTCGGCTCAGCGCCATGGAGACGACTGTGGGGTCAGTGACAGGGAGGTCATGACCTCCACAGAGAGGACAGAGAGAGGAGAGAAAGAAAAAAGGATGGAATACATCACCTCTCCAGATAGCCGGCACTTTTACCCAAAGCCATATAATCAGGACTCCCATGTGAGAACCAGACCAACAACTCTGGTTTACAAGCACCATATTCATTAGAGCACTTGGGTGTCTGTATGAGAGTGAGGAAAAGAAAGAGACATAAAGAGAGGGACATACAGAGAGACATACAGAGAATCAGAGAGTGAGATAGCGAGACAAACAGAGAGAGAAAGACATAACATTGTGAGATGAGAGGAGAGAGAGTAAATATAGAGGAGTGTTTGTGTTTGCAGAAATAGGCCATAGGAGGAGAGAACAGCTGTACTCCGATCACACACATAAAGAGCTCATACGCTGTACTGTACCGTACACACATATACTCTATAATCATCACAACACATACTGCCGTGAATACTGATCTGTATGATCCTGTGGATGTGTCATTTGACCATCAGTGTACATAATGCATGTGTGTGCTGCTAATAGAACAAATGCATATGACATGACATCACACACACACACAATCCAGGTGAAAGCTATGATCTCTTATAGATGTCACTTGTTAAAACCACTTCAATCAGTGTAGATGAAGGGGAGGAGATGGGTTAAAGAAGGATTTTTAAGCCTAGAGACAATTGAGACATGGATTGTTTATGTGTGCCATTCAGAGGGTGAATGGGCAAGACAAAATATTTAAGTGTCTTATGAACGGGGTATGGTAGTAGGTGCCAGGCTTTTTCACGCTCAACAGTTTCCTGTGTGTATCAAGAATGGTTCACCATGGTATACAAATCCCAAAAGAAAGAAATGATCTCACTCCAATAAATTTTTATAGAAAGTTAGCAAAAATAGATAAGATCTTGCTACCATGGAAAGGAAAACACCTGTCTATTTGTGGAAAAATCACCCTGATTAAGGCACATGAAAGTTCATTCGTTAGGTCAACTGTGATATGACTATTTGCTTATGGTTTTGCCTACACCTAGTGACCTGCTTTTTAAATTATATGAACAAAAAATATTCAATTTTATTTGGAACGGCAAGCCAGATAAAATTAAAAGGGCCTATTTATATAACGAATTTGAATTCGGAGGGCAGAAATGATAAAATATTTAAGCATTAGACCTCTCACTAAAGGCATCTATCATACAAAAGTTATACTTAAATCCAAACTGGTTCTCTAGTAAATTGGTACGAATGTCTCACCCTATGTTCAAGAAGGGCCTTTTCCCCTTTATTCAGATTACACCTGCTCACTTTCGGTTGTTTGAAAAGGAAATCATCTCCAAAATATCTTTCTTTTTTAAACAAGCCTTAGAAAGTTGGTTGCAATTTCAGTTTAATCCACCTGAAAAGACAGAACAAAAAATACAACAAATATTGTGGTTAAATTCAAATATACTAATTGATAAAAAAAAACTGTATTTTTCAAAGAAATGTTAAAAAAATGTATCATTTCAGTGAATGATATCATAAATAGGACTGGTGGAGTTATGTCACACATGCAGCTAACACAGACATATGGAAATGTCTGCTCTACCCAAAATTACAACCAATTAATTGCAGCATTACCACAAAAATGGAAGAGGCAAGTAGAATGGGAAAAAAGTAAGGAACTTGTATGTCGGCCCTGTATTAAAGAACATAAATGGTTAAAGAAAAGTGTGAAAAATAAAAACATATACCAATTTCATTTAAGGACCAAAAAACTGACAGGTGTGCCATATAAATTGCAAAATAGTTGGGAAGAGATTTGATGTACCCATTCCATGGCACATGGTTTATGAATTGATTCGCAAAACAACGCCAGATTCAAAACTTCAAATTTTTCAATTTAAATTACTATACAAAATTCTTGCAACTAATAGAATGTTATATATATATGGGGGATACAATCTTCCCAGCTCTGCAGATTCTGCTGTGAGGAGGCAGAGTCATTAGATCATTTATTTTGGTATTGTCCATATGTAGCTCGTTTTTGGTCACAGGTCCAGGAATGGCTGAAGAATTGCAAAATTTGCCTAGAACTAACGCTACAGATAGCAATACTGGGTGGTTTGGAAAGCCATAGTCAATCAATCAATAATATAATAATTATTTTTGCAAAAACATTTTTTTTAAATTTACCATCTGTAGGAGCTATGAGAATAGAAAGGTTCAATTCTTTTGTGAAGCATCACAGCACAGTTGAAAAATATATGGCAAATAGAGGTAGATGGGAGGAGTTGAATGGAGCTGAAGGGTGGGACTAATAACAAGATAAACAATGTAAAACATATGGGATCTGTAAAATGTATATAGGTTCGGAACTTTTGTGAAATAGCACAGTTACAAATAGAAATCAAACTGGATGGACATCAGAAATAGAGGAAGGACTAAGAACAAACAAGAGAGAACTATTGTAAAGTAGACTGTGTCTGTAAAATGTGTATAAGATGTATAAATTGAAGGTAAAAGCCGAAGTGTTTATTAGTTTACTCCAATTGGGGGATCGGTGGTAGGGTTTGCGGGGAATAATAATAAAGGTATATTCTTTAAATAAGAATAGGTATGTGTATGTATATATGTATGCATGCGTGTATGGATATATTTACCCCAAAAATATACGGGGGATTGGAAATGATGCAGACAATTACATTGATGGAAGCAACATTCTTTCCACAATATTAAGCTGATCCACCCCTTTAAAAAGAAAAAAAAGAAAAAAAGAGTGGCTCACCACCCAAAGGACATCCAGCCAACTTCACACAACTGTGGGAAGCATTTGAGTCAACATGTGCCGGCATCCCTAGTAGAGTCCATGCCCCAGTGGATTGAGACTATTGTGAGGGTAAAAGCGGCGGACAACTAAATATTAGGAAGGTGTCCTTAATGTTTTACATATTTGCATACTTGTGTGCTGTCTGTTTTCAAGTAGGCATAAAACAAAACAAAATGGCTGTGAGAGGTGAGGTGTGAGCATCTCATCTCGGTTGCTAGATACATAGATTCCCCTATGCAGTGAAGGATGGAGAAATCCGATGTGACTGCCACTTAACCGGTGATTTGCAGGCTATTACGGCTGCTCTTGGCTGTTTTAATTTGCCATGAGATTTAATTTGTCGAGTGCATTACTTACCGAGCTCCTGGCCTGGCATTCATTTAGCCACACTAGTCAGCCTTGATTGTTACTTGCATGTCAGCCGCCACAATTAAGACGACTGCGTGATCATCAAGCATTTTGGTTACTGAGAGTAATGTGTTCGATTGGTTGGAGTGTTTGTGACAGTGGGGTGACAGTTTGTGTGGGCTGGGGTGGGTTGGGGTAGTGTGTGTAAAGTGTGTGTGTGTTTGTGCGCGCATGAGTATGTGCGTGTGCGTGTATGAGTTGGGTGTGTGCGTGTATGTATGTACTGTGTTCATGCCCAGTAGTGTCACTGTCAAATTCATCCCCACCATTGCCATCTAACTGATGAGCTATAGAGCATTCTGTGTAGCAGGTGGATCTAGACAGTAATGTCTATAGCCCACCAGCATGGCAGAAAGGGAAACACATCTTGGCGGGGCCCCAAAAGGCCACAGCAACTGTTTTTACTCCCTGGGATGCCTGCTGATATCAAGAGCAATTCACCCCCCCAAAATAAACAGCCCGCCACATTGTTTACTCAGCCGGGCCCTTTAAGCCAATCTCAGAGCTTCGCTGGGCTTCCTTCACTGTGTTTGTTTTTACGATATGGAACAGCTCCTCGGGGACTCACTACAACTCCTTGTGTGGAGATCTGGAGCGCAGACTGACTGGGGAATTTTGGGAATAAAGAAAGAAAAGCTGCCTTGTTTCAGAGGGGGAACTAAACCACTCAGAAATCTTAATTCTCCAAGTAGATATTTGTACATTTATGGTAGGGCTGTGACGGTAATTGTAACTGAAAACTATGGATAAAGACCATCGTAAAAAAAAACTGCCAAAACTGTTTAAATAGGCCTATATTCCTTATGGATTTTATTTATTTATTTTCATGTAGATAAACTTTACCTAATAGCCAGAATGTTCACTAATGATTATAAGCATTTTTTTTGCTAACTTAGTCTGTCTATTAAACCTTCTACATCTCCTCCTCTTTCCAACTGTCCTTTGATGCTGAAGCAGCTCATCGCTAGAAGCGGGGGTCTAGAGCGCTATAGGCTTTGGCTATTCAGTAAAAAATAGTTCTATGTGTATTTTATACAATGCACATTTTCATTGCTTGCTAGTAAATAAATAAATCGGTCTTCTCCTAAAAAAGGCTAGATGTGTCTGACTATTCATTAATTATTAAACAGCAGTCGACAAGGTTGTTCTGGCTCTGAGTCCTATAATGCTCTAATGTTGTGTCAAATGAACTATGTGCCAATCCTCTCCAACTTGGCATGGTATAATTTGATACTGAATCTTTTCTTCATTTATAGACTAATCAATGCTGATCAGGCCCGGTCCTGGCCGATATGCTGCCCTAGACGAGACCCCCCCCAAAAATGTACCGTTAATCCCTGGTTATAATTATTTATGTTAATACATGTATTAAAAACCTGCTACATTTATGGGAAAAAAGTTTTGGTGTATTTTATACCATCATTTACGCACTCCATGTGAGCAATGTTGATGGAGCGCGTGCACCTGAGCACACATAGAAGTACCTGGCCTGCTTCTCGCAAATGTCAAATTTAGGAAAGTGAACAGCTGGTATTCTCAGTCAACGAAGTCATTTTTAAATTTTTTACATCCATTCAAATTAGAATAGCTCCTCACAGTATTTGAAAAATCTTTCCAACACTCTCCCCCACGATAATCAGCGTCGCTGATAAATAGGCTATGGACATTTGTTTCTATTTTAATGATTGTCAATTTTATCTTCATACCATAGCATAGCTGTCCCCTTCATCCTTTCACTATCAATTCATTATCTTATAGCCTACTTTCAGGAAAGCCTAAGGTAGGCTTTGTTGATTGCTTCCTTTATATCTGTCTGTTCCTCAGTTTGATCCCTGTGTTAGCATTAATGTCGTTTTGTTTCCCCTGTCCAGACGCTGTCCTTTTTTTGTTTCACGTCAGTTATTTATTAAATATTCACTCCCTGTACTTGCTTCTCATCTTCCAGCGTCTGTCCTTACAGAATAGGTTTTTTAATACGTTTTAAGGAAAGGATAAATATTAGCTGTTGTGTCTGATACACTGGTGACTTTGATTGACGGGTGCTTTTATGGGGGTTTGCGTGTGTGAGTTTGACTGATGCTCTCTATAGACCTACTGTACAGTACCAGTCAAATGTTTGGACACACCTACTCATTCAAGTTTTGTTTTTTTCTTTATTTTCTACATTGTAGAATAAAAGTGAAGACATCAAAACTATGAAATAACACATATGGAATCATGTAGTAACCAAACAGAGCCAGACTCATAAAAACAGTACAGTAATCAACGTTTATCAAAGCCTTTTCTGCCCTCTGGGTGGATATGGAATATGCCCAGTTTTCCTCTCCTTGGCAAGTCAGACTCAGTCATGTCTGAAACGCTACAGTACAAGTCAGACGTTTGGACACACCTACACATTCAAGGGTTTTTCTTTATTTTTACTATTTTCTACATTGTAGAATAATAGTATGGACATCAAAACTATGAAATAAAAGTGTTAAACAAATCAAACTATATTTTAGATTCTTCAAAGTAGCCACCCTTTGCCTTGATGACAGCTTTGCACACTCTTGGCATTCTCTCAACCAGCTTCATGAGGAATGCTTCTCCAACAGTCTTGATGGAGTTCCCACATATGCTGAGCACTTTTGGCTGCTTTTCCTTCACTGTGGTCCAACTCATCCCAAACCATCTCAATTGGGTTGAGGTCAGGTGATTGTGAAGGCCAGGTCATCTGATGTAGCACTCCATAACTCTCCTTCTTGGTCAAATAGCCCTTACACAGCCTAAAGGTGTGTTATGGGTCATTGTCCTGTTGAAAAACAAATGATAGTCCCACTAAGCGCAAACCAGATGGGATGGTTTATCGCTGCAGAATGCTGTGGTAAGGGGAGAGGGGGATACCTAGTCAGTTGTACAACTGAATGCCTTCAGCCATGCTGGTTAAGTGTGCCTTGAATTCGAAATAAATCACTGACAGTGTCACCATCACACCTCCTCCTCCATGCTCAACACATGTGGAGATCCTCTGTTCACGGAGGTTGGAACAAAAAATCTCAAATTTGGACTCATCAGACCAAAGGACATATTTCCACCCGTCTAATGACCATTGTTCACGTTTCTTGGCCCAAGCAAGTCTCTTCTTTTTATTGGTGTCCTTGAGTAGTGGTTTCTTTGCAGCAATTCGGCCATGAAGGCCTGATTCACACAGTCTCCTATGAACAGTTTATGTTGAGATGTGCCTGTTACTTGAACTCTGCAAAGGATTTATTTGGGCTGCAATTTCTGAGGCTGGTAACTATTTTTTAAATCTTTATTTAACTAGACAAGTCAGTTAAGAACAAATTCTTATTTTCAATGACGGCCTAGGAACAGTGGGTTAACTGCCTTGTATAGGGGCAGAACAACAGATTTTTACCTTGTCAGCTTGGGGATTTGATCTTGCAACCTTCCGCTAGTCCAATGCTCTAACCACTAGGCTACCTGCCGCCCCAACTCTAATGAACTTATCCTCTGCAGCAGAGGTATCTCTGGGTCTTCCTTTCTTGTGGCGGTCCTCATGAGAGCCAGTTTCATCTTAGCGCTTGATGGTTTTTGCAACATCACCTGAAGAAACTTTCAAAGTTCTTGACATTTTTCGCATGGACTGACGTTCATGTCTTAAATTAATGATGGACTGTCGTTTCTCTTTATTTGAGCTGTTCATGACATAATATGGACTTGGTTTTTTACCAAATAGGGCTATCTTCATTTTACCACCCCTACCTTGACACAACACAACTGATTTTCTCAAACGCATTAAGAAGAAAATAAATGATACAATTTTACAAGGCACACCTGTTAAATGAAATGCATCCCAGGTGACTACCTCATGCAGCTGGTTGAGAGAATGCCAAGAGTGTGTAAAGATATCATCAAGGCAAAGGGTGGCTACTTTGAGGAATCTAAAATATATTTAGATTTGTATAACACTTTTTTGGTTATTTCATAGTTTTGATATCTTCACTATTATTCTACAATGTAGAAAATAGTACAAATAAAGAAAAACCTTAGAATAAGTAGGTGTGTCCAAACTTTTGACTGGTACTGTATAAGTCCATTCTGAAAGTTTACTAAAGTAGTCTGTCTGGACTCCATCTCTTTAATAAGAATCAAATCATGATTCAGTCTTGTAAAAGTCCTTTTTTCAGTAGCTTAGGCTACATTATTTCTCTCATTATGGTGTCCTCTCTTTGAATAAAATATGTCAATGCCACTGACATCGAATGACAGCAGCAGCAGGGTTTGTGACATTTTGCGGACTTCGTTTGAATGGTTTTGTGTCTTTTTTTAAGCCAACAGACAAGAACAAGGTAGGCATATACTGTATCTGTCACGTTCCTGACCTGTTTTCTTTTGTCTTGTATTTATTTAGTTGGTCAGGGCGTGAGTTGGGTGGGTTTGTCTATGTGTGATTTTCTATGTTGGGATTTTGTGTTCGGCCTGGTATGATTCTCAATCAGAGGCAGCTGTCAATCGTTGTCCCTGATTGAGAATCATACTAAGGCAGCCGGGGTTCACGTGTGTGTTTGTGGGTGTTTGTATCTCGTGTCAGGGTTCGTGCCACACGGGACTGTTTTCGGTTTTGTCACGTTCGTTGTTTTTTTGTATTTGTAAGTGTTCAGTTTCGTTTTGATTAAATCAATATGAGCACTAACCACTCTGCGTTTTGGTCGGACCATTACTCCTTCTCCTCATCCGAGGAGGAGGAATTAGACAGTCGTTACAGAAACACCCACCCCTTAAGGATCAAGCAGAGTGGGAACAGACAGCAGCAGCAGCAGAGACCGAGGACACAGGACTCGTGGACTTGGGAGGAGATCCTGGACGGCAAAGGACCCTGGGCTCAGCCAGGGGAATATCGCCGTCCCAAGGCGGAGTTGGAGGCAGCGAAGGCAGAGAGGCGCTGGTATGAGGAGGCAGCGCGGCGACGCGGTTGGGAGCCCGAGAGTCAGACCCAAACATTTCTTGGGGGGGGGCACACGCGAAGTGTGGCAAAGCCGGGTAGGATACCTGAGCCAACTCCCCGTGCTTACCGTGGAGTGAGAGGGCGTTGTACTGGTCAGACACCGTGTTATGCGGTAAAGCGCACGGTGTCCCCAGTACGCGTGCTTAGTCCAGTGCGGGCTATTCCACCTTGCCGCACTGGCCGGGCTAGGTTGGGCATCGAGCCGGGTGTCATGAAGCCGGCCCAACGCATCTGGCCTCCAGTGCGTCTCCTCGGGCCGGCGTACATGGCACCAGCCTTACAAATGGTGTCCCCGGTTCGCCAGCATAGCCCAGTGCGGGTTTTTCCACCTCGCCGCACTGGCAGGGCTACGGGGACCATTCAACCTGGTAAGGTTGGGCAGGCTCGGTGCTCAAGAGCGCGTGTCCTCCTTCACGGTCCGGTTTTTCCGGTGCCACCTCCACGTACCAGTCCTCCGGTGGCAGCCCCCCGCACCAGGCTGTCTCTCCGTCTTCTCTCTCCAGTTGCTCCCACCTTTCCAGCGCTGTCAGAGCCTTCCTCCTCTCCAGCGCAGCCAGTGTCTGAGCTGCCTGCCTGCCCAGCGCTGTCTGAACTGTTTGCCTGCCCAGCGCTGTCTGAGCTGCCTGCCTGCACAGCACCGTCAGAGCTGTCCGTCTGTCCCGGGCCGCCAGCCAGCCATGAGCAGCCAGAGCCGTCCAGCCAGGACCAGCCAGAGCCGCCAGCCAGCCATGAGCAGCCAGAGCCGTCCAGCCAGGACCAGCCAGAGCCGTCCGGCCAGGACCAGCCAGAGCCGTCCGGCCAGGACCAGCCAGAGCCGTCCGGCCAGGACCAGCCAGAGCCGTCCGGCCAGGACCAGCCAGAGCCGTCCAGCCAGGACCCGCCGTCCAGCCAGGACCTGCCGTCCAGCCAGGACCCGCCAGAGCCAGCCAGCCAGGATCCGCCAGAGCCAGCCAGCCAGGATCCGCCAGAGCCAGCCAGCCAGGATCCGCCAGAGCCAGCCAGCCAGGATCCGCCAGCCAGCCAGGATCCGCCAGCCAGCCAGGATCCGCCAGAGCCAGCCAGGATCCGCCAGAGCCAGCCAGCCAGGATCCGCCCCTCATTCCGGTGTTGCCCCTCATTCCGGTGTTGCCCCTCATTCCGGTGTTGCCCCTCAGTCCGGTGCTGCCCCTCAGTCCGGTGCTGCCCCTCAGTCCGGTGCTGCCCCTTAATCTAGTGGGGTTAATTTGGAGGAGGCTACGGAAGAGGGGATTGACTATGGTGGGGTGGGGACCACGACCAGCGCCAGAGCCGCCACCGTGGACATACGCCCACCCAGACCCTCCCCTAGAGTTTATGCTGGTGCGCCCGGAGTTCGCACCTTAAGGGGGGGGTTATGTCACGTTCCTGACCTGTTTTCTTTTGTCTTGTATTTATTTAGTTGGTCAGGGCGTGAGTTGGGTGGGTTTGTCTATGTGTGATTTTCTATGTTGGGATTTTGTGTTCGGCCTGGTATGATTCTCAATCAGAGGCAGCTGTCAATCGTTGTCCCTGATTGAGAATCATACTAAGGCAGCCGGGGTTCACGTGTGTGTTTGTGGGTGTTTGTATCTCGTGTCAGTGTTCGTGCCACACGGGACTGTTTTCGGTTTTGTCACGTTCGTTGTTTTTTTGTATTTGTAAGTGTTCAGTTTCGTTTTGATTAAATCAATATGAGCACTAACCACTCTGCGTTTTGGTCTGACCCTTACTCCTTCTCCTCATCCGAGGAGGAGGAATTAGACAGTCGTTACAGTATCTTTATTTGTACTCTGTTAATGTTGTTTCAATATGAAAATGCGACAGATTCTCTCCAACCTGGCATTTCTTAATTTGTTGATTAATATTTATAAGTAATATGCTGAATAAAGGAAGCGGCGCAGGTCCTAATCCAGGCACTTGTCATCTCCCGTCTGGATTACTGCAACTCGCTGTTGGCTGGGCTCCCTGCCTGTGCCATTAAACCCCTACAACTCATCCAGAACGCCGCAGCCCGTCTGGTGTTCAACCTTCCCAAGTTCTCTCACGTCACCCCGCTCCTCCGCTCTCTCCACTGGCTTCCAGTTGAAGCTCGCATCCGCTACAAGACCATGGTGCTTGCTTACGGAGCTGTGAGGGGAACGGCACCTCCGTACCTTCAGGCTCTGATCAGGCCCTACACCCAAACAAGGGCACTGCGTTCATCCACCTCTGGCCTGCTCGCCTCCCTACCTCTGAGGAAGTACAGTTCCCGCTCAGCCCAGTCAAAACTGTTCGCTGCTCTGGCACCCCAATGGTGGAACAAACTCCCTCACGACGCCAGGACAGCGGAGTCAATCACCACCTTCCGGAGACACCTGAAACCCCACCTCTTTAAGGAATACCTAGGATAGGATAAAGTAATCCTTCTAACCCCCCCCCCCCCCCCCCCCCTTAAAAGATTTAGATGCACTATTGTAAAGTGGCTGTTCCACTGGATATCATAAGGTGAATGCACCAATTTGTAAGTCGCTCTGGATAAGAGCGTCTGCTAAATGACTTAAATGTAAATGTAAATGTAAAAATGAAATATCATGATAATAACTAAGTGTAAGGGCTTGTTTCAAGTATGTTTTTATTAAGAAGCATATCCATCCAGGTGTACAAACAGAATTGTGACCCCTCCCCCCTACCCTCCCCTGACCGGTTATGTCATGACCGTCTACATTGGCCTGGCCAATTACCGTAACCTGAAATTCCAAGACCGTCACAGCCCTAATTTATAGGTTTCATTCACAAATGCTACACACTATCCATCAATTAGTTCACATCAGCTCTGCTCTGGGCAGACACTACGAGACCTAAGCCTTGCACTAAAGAGCACATGTGCCACCATATCAATCACATGACATGTCAAAGACCCACAGAAGGAAGCTGGACTGCTTGATGGACAAGAGCTCAAATATCAGAGCCTAACAAGGGAGCTCAGGAGATTTAATGGAAGTAGAATCTCATTTAACAGGGCGAGTACTACCTGTGTCTGAGTCTGTGTGTGTCTGAATCTGTGTGTCTGAGGTCTGTGTCTGTGAGTGTGTGTATGTGTATGTGTGTGTCAGTGGCGTAGTGCAGTTTCGCGGGGCCCCCCGCAAGGTCGGAGCAAAACATTTTCAGTTCTCTAGCTAATCTAATGCTATTTTACACACTTTGCCATGAGAGAAAATGTTGCTGTTTTAGAGCTGATTTCCTGCTATTCTACACATTAATGCGGAGCACCATATCTTTCTCTCTCTCTGCAGCCAGGCAACAGTGCAGGCAGAGGGATTAGACCAGGCAATTACACTGGCTTAGCTCTGTTGACTGGTGCATTACTGGCAGAGCCAGCAGCTTACTTACTCTACCACTGCAGAAGGAGAGGGGGAGAGAAGGAGAAATATGAGGGAAGGAGGAAGAGGGGAAGAGAAGGAGGAAGAGGAGGGAAAGTGAAAAAAAGGAGAGGTAAGGAGAGAATGAGAGAAAAAAGAAAAGGAGGAGGAAAAAGAGCAAGGAGAAGGAGAAAGAATGAGAGGGGAGAAGAACGAAGGAAAAAAGAAGAACATGACAAGTAAAACATGTGAAAACGTGTGAGGGAGAGAATTAAAGGAGAAGATAAGGTGAAAACGAGCACAGGAGAACAGGATAAAGAAAAGCGACAAGCCTGAGAAAATATCTCTCTCAGCCTGTTATTTTAAGCCCGTTTCCACTGGCACTTAAAATTAGGGTCAAATTCGAGCTGGCTCAAATGGAATTCTAAAATTAGAGCTGGATCGAGGGAAACCCATGCCAGCACAGCCCAGCTTCACAACTGGAGTAAGCTTGATTAGAATTCAGGCTGGTGTTGCCGTTACTACTGTATGCAACCACCAGCTGATCACTGCTGGATGCTGACACAATGTTTAGCTAGCTCATCTGGGCTTGTTGCTGTTAGCTAGCAAATGAACAAGCAGTAGCCAGATATCACACAAATTCCCAGCTAGCACAGTGGATCTGGGCCGATTCCGTCTGAGTGTCTGGGCACTCGGCTGAGAGTCAGACTCGGCCGACGTCATGTGGCCCGAGTCTGGGCCGCCTTAGGCAATATTACTTTTGGCTAGGATGCGGGGTTTGAGCTCGGGCCGAATCCGGTGAGAGTTACCTGGCCCAAATGTATATATTACTTGGGGCTCAGGCCAATTCCGGTGTCAGTTATCTGGCCCAAATGTAATACTTGGGGCTCGCCGATTGGGGCTATTCTCTGGCAGATGATTACACGGGCTGCTTTATATAATTAACATTTCATTATTTATTTTTCCATATTTTCTCATTGTTTCTGTGATCAAAAAATACAATTAACATTTAATTGAAATTCTTTAAGAGCCCTGTGTAGTATTTTAGTTTTTTGATACTTTCTGCAAGGCATTTGATAAGCATTAAAAATGCTTGTCCCATCGCGCTGTAGTGACTCCTGTTGTGGGCCAGGCGCATGCACGCTGACACGATCACCAGGTGTATGGTGCTTCCTCCGACATAAAATGTTTTTTTAATAATTTGTATGTAGAAAATGTATAATAGTAACATTTAAAATGACTAAATCGGGTAATTTTGTATACATTTATTTAAATTTGCATCAGGCTGCTTCTGGAGGGATTCTGGTACGATACCGGCAAAGTCGGCTGAATTACAGTAGACGGAAACGGCCCAATGTACTTGGGCCGATTCTGGGCAGTCATTCGTATTGATTCCGGGCCCGAGTCCGACACCGGGCAGATTCAGCTTCTCAGCCGATTCCTCATTGCTAGCTATGTTACCACCATATCTGGATCCTTCATTCATTTTTGCACTACACAATAGACTTTTATGAGAACAGTCAGCCCTCGATTGCTAACTACCTAACGTTAGCTAGCAAATCAGGAGTTGAAACAAGCTAGCTAGCTAACGTTAGCTATCAAACCTGTTGTCTGGTTTGCTTGGCTAGCTAGCTAGCTAATAGCCAATGCAATGGCAAGCAAGGTAGGAATTAAGGTAGCTAGCCTGTTATGCTAGCAATGACGCTAACTGTTTACCTACCTAGCTAACGTTAGCAAGCTAAATACATCGCTCTGAGTCTGGCTGGCACTGGCAGGAGTATGGGGTAACAGCACGGTGAGGGTAAATTAAATTCTTCAACATCTTGCTAGCTAGCAACATTAGCGAAGCCAGCTGCACAGTCACATATTGGCTACCTAGCAACATTACATAATTTCTCATTTCTGTAGGCAGTGAGAACGCAATTCGAGCTAGCCCACCAAGGCCAGCCCAACCCAGGTTGACTTCAAAGTGCTAATGGATACAGACCTTCAGTGTAGAATGATATGGATTTGTGGCCTGAGGTCCAGACAGTGTGCACAGAGATCAAGGAAGCATCCGGAAGCTTGGCCACAGTTGTAAGATGAGACTGGAGCCACAGGACACCAAGCCATTGTGGTGTAGGCCTGGAATGTAATGAGTGTACTGGAATCCTTTCTGTATTTTCCTCTGTCTCCCTGTCTGTCTCTTCATTTGTGCTGATACCATGCATTCCAATACCCCTGCATGTCATTGAATCCAAACGATTCTACCAACACCTCAAGCTTCAAAACATGGTGAATTACATCCCTGCATGTCTCAAACCACATCCCTGCCTTTTTCCACATTGGCTATACCACACTATATAATCTTCCTCTGAATATCTCTGCATGTCCCATACTGTAGGCCATAGCAGAGAACACTCCTAGAAAAAAAGTTGCAATCTCGAACCTAAAAGGGTTCTTCAGCTATCCCCATAGGAAAACCATTTGAAGAACACTTTTTGGTTCCAGGTAGAACCCTTTTGAGTTTCATGTAGAACCCAGGGTTCTACATGGAGCCCAAAAGAGTTCTACCTGGAACCAAAAAGGGCTCTCCTATGGCGGACAGCAAAGAACACTTTTAAAACCCTTTTTTCTAAGTGAACATATTGTACATCTCTACTATCTCCCTAGAGTAGTTGTTAACTCACAAGCAGACCCTCTACATTTCTCTCCATTCCCTACAGTTAACTGTAGCACAGTACTACACACAGTGTCTTTGCATCTCTCCATAAGCCCAACCATGCTACTTCATTTCTCAATTTCCTTCCCTCTTCACACAGTGGAGCCACAGCATGCTTCTCCCCTATTCCCCTCCATCTCTATCTCATCTCTCCCCAACGGACTAATCAGCAACAGTTCCACTGGCCGACTCCCACCAATTACCGACCAGCCTGTCAGTCTACCTCTTTCCCCCATACAGAGAGGGGTCCCGTGAACCCAGCAGGCAGGCTATCCCTGGCTAAGCCCATTGTGAGGGAACTGGGGTAAGGCTGGTGAAAGCCTGGCGGTTGGTAGGAAGAGGGGAGAGTTGTGTGGCGCGAGCCTGTCCCAAAAGCAACCGGTGGCGGGTAGCGGAGCCGAGGTTAGTGGGCCCCGTAATGGGAGACAGAGGGTTTGGCGCCCTCCCCTAGAGGAAGAGGAAATGAGGAGAGCGACATTGTTTGAAGTAGAGCCTCGGCAGAGCAGAAGGCTGTTGACATACAGTGCATTCGGAAAGTATTCAGACCTCTTCCCTTTTTCCACATTTTGTTACGTTACTGTCTTATTCTAAAAATGTATGTTTTTCTTTATTGTTCTACACACAATACCCCATAATGACAAAGCAAAGTAAGGTTTATACATTTTTTTGCAAATGTATTGAAAACAAAAAAACAAAATACCTTATTTACATAAGTATTCAGACCCTTTGCTATGAGACTCAGAATTGAGCTCAGGTGCATCCTGTTTCCATTGATCATCCTTGAGATGTTTCTTCAACTTCATTGGAGTCCATCTGTGGTAAATTCAACTGATTGGACATGATTTGGAAAGTGACACACCTGTCTATTTTAGAGCAAAATCCAAGCCTTGAGGTCGAAGGAATTGTCCGTAGAGCTCCAAGACAGGATTGTGTCAAGACACATATCTGGGGAAGGGTACCATTGATGGTCTCCAAGAACACAGTGGCCTCCATAATTATTAAATGGAAGGAGTTTGGAACCACCAAGACTCTCCCTAGAGCTGGCCGTCTTGCCAAACTGAGCAATCGGGGGAGAAGGGCATTGGTGAGGGATTTGACCAAGAACCTGATGGTGACTGACAGAGCTCCAGAGTTCCTCTGTGTAGATGGGAGAACCTTCCAGAAGGACAACCATCTCTGTAGCACTCCACCAATCATGCCTTTATGGTAGAGTGGACATACGGATGCCACGCCTCAGTAAAAGACACATGACAGCCCGCTTGGAGTTTGCCAAAAGGCACCTAAAGGACTCTCAGACCATGAGAAACAAGATTATCTGGTCTGATGAAACCAAGATGGAACTCTTCGGGCTGAATGCCAGCATCACATCTGGAGGAAACATGGCACCATCCCTACGGTGAGGTATGATGGTGGCAGCATCAGGCTGTGGGATGTTTTTCAGCGGCAGGGACTGGGAGACTAGTCAGGATTGAGGGAAAGATGAATGGAGCAAAGTACAGAGATCCTTGATGAAAACCTGCTCTGGACCTCAGACTGGGTTGAAGGTTCATCTTCCAACAGGCAACGACCCTAAGCACACAGCCAAAACCACGCAGGAATGGCTTCGTGACAAGTCTCTGAATGTGCTTCAGTGGCCCAGCCAGAGCCCGAACTTCAACCCGATTGAACATCTCTGGAGAGACCTGAAAATAGCTGTGCGGTGACACTATCCATCCAACCTGACAGAACATGAGAGATTCTGCAGAGATGAATGGGAGAAACTCCCCAAATACAGGTGTGCCAAGCTTGTAGAATCATACTCAAGAAGACTTGAGGCTGTAATCGCTGCCAAAGGTGCTTCAACAAAGTACTGAGTAAAGGGTCTGAATACTTATGTAAAGGTTCGGAATATTAATACTTATTTTACAACATTTAAAAAAATAGGGTTTTGCTTTCTCATTATGGGGTATTGTGTGTAGATTGATGAGGGAAAGAGGTTGTAACGTAACAACATTTGGAAAAAGTCAAGGGGTCTGCATACCTTTCAAATGCACTGTACATACACCTACAGTATACTGTAACACGCACTGACAGCTCTGGTAGCACCAGCCAGACCAGGGGAACAGAACTGGACACTATACCCCGTCTCTGATCCAATTAGCATAGGTCTTTATGAATAAGTGAAGATCAAATAAATACACAACCAGACAAATAATGATATTGTAGCTCCAGTGATGCTGTTGAGAAGTAGTGAGGAGTTGGATACCTATTAATTAGATCCTCTCCTAAGGCATTAGGGCCAGTGTGTGTGTGTGTGGGGGGGGGGGGTGTTCGAGTGCATGTAGACCATTAAAACCCTCTGCAGAGGCATTTGAATCCCAAAGTAAACAAGCGTTTTGGGGCTTCAGTGTTCTCCGCTATAATTGTGTGTCGGCAGGGACTTGTGAAGAGCTTAGCATATTGTTTTAATACATGTTTAGATAAGTATGACGGCATAAATAGGCTTATTGGCTCCCCAGTATAGTGTATGTATGGATGCTAGCTGGTGTGTCTGCTTTGTCTATCAGTATAATGAGGACTGTGGGCTGCAGTAGAGGAAGATCGATGTCATCTATTCACTTCGTGACGGGCTGGCCCCAGGTGGTGAGGGTCGGCAACAACACCTCCTGCTTAGCCCTCTCCTGTACTTCCTGATCAAGTTTTGCTGACGACACGACGGTTGTAGGCCTGATCACCAACGGCGATGAGTCACCCTTTAGGAAGAAGTTCAGAGACTTGGCAGCGTGGTGCCAGGACAACAACCTCTCCCCCGATGTCAGTAAGACCAAGGAGCTGGTCATGGACAATAGGAGAAAGAGGGGAGAACATGTCCCCATCCACCTCGATGGAGCTGTTGTGGAGAGGGTCAAGAGCTTCAAGTTCCTTGGCGTCCACATCACTAAGGACTTAACATAGTCCACACACACCCGCACAGTCGTGAAGAGGGCAAGGCAGCACCTCTTCCCCCTCAGGAGGCTGAAAAGATTTGACATGGGCCCACGGATCCTCAAAAAGTTCTACAGCTGCACCATCAAGAGCATCTTGACTAGCTGCATCACTGCTTGGTATGGCAAATGCACTGCTCTTGACGGCAAAGCGCTACAGAGGGTGGTGCGGATAGCCCAGTACACCAATGTGGCTGAGCACCCTGCCATCCAGGACCTCAATATCAGGCAGTCAGAGGAAGGCTCGAAAAAGACTCCAGCCACCCAAGCCATAGACTGTTCACTCTGCTACCGTCCGGCAAATGGTACCGGAGATTTGGCTCTCGGACCAACAGGTTCCAAGACAGCTTCTACCCCCAAGCCATAAGACTGCTAAGTAGCCAGACTGCTAAATAGTCAAATAATGGTACCGGAACGATCTGCACTGACTCTATTTTGCATATTCACTAGACTATATATACACACTCACTCACTCACACCACATTGACACTCCCACACACATTCACTACGAAGGTGCACACACACACATAACACAGAAGGTTGGTGGCACCTTAATTGGGGAGGACTGGCTCGTGGTAATAGGCGGAATGGTATAAAATACATGGTTTCCATGTGTCCGATGCCATTCCATTCGCTCCGTTCCAGCCATTATTGTGCCGTCCTCCCCTCAGCAGCCTCCACTGCTACACACACACACTTACACTTATTATCTATCCTGATGCCTAGTCACCTTACCCTGCCTTCATGCACATACCTACCTCAAATACCTCGTACCTTTGCACATTGATCTGGTATTGATACTCCCTGTATATAGTTCCATTTTTGTGTATTTTATTCCTCTTGTGTTACTGTAAAGACAGAATTTTATTGCATTCAATGCATCTTCACTTAAAAATCGGAATGGCCGATTAATCGGGGCCGATTTCAAGTTTTCATAACAATCGGTAATCGGTATTTTTGGGCGCCGATTTGCCGATTTTTTTATTTATTATTAATATATATATATATATATATATATATTTTTTTTTTACACCTTTATTTAATCTTTATTTAACTAGGCAAGTCAGTTAAGAACACATTTTTATTTTCAATGACGGCCTAGGAACGTTCTGCCTCGTTCAGGGGCAGAACGACAGATTTTTAACCTTGTCAGCTCGGGGGATTCAATCTTGCAACCTTACAGTTAACTAGTCCAATGCTCTAACACCTGATTACATTGCACTCCACGAGGAGCCTGCCTGTTAGCGAATGCAGTAAGCTAAGGTAAGTTGCTAGCTAGCATTAAACTTATCTTATAAAAAACAATCAATCAATGACTGTCATTGCTCCAATGTGTACTTAACCATAAACATCAATGCCTTTCTTAAAATCAATACTCAAGTATATATTTTTAAACCTGCATATTTAGCTAAAATAAATCCAGGTTAGCAGGCAATATTAACCAGGTGAAATTGTGTAATTTCTCTTGCGTTCATTGCACGCAGAGTCAGGGTATATGCAACAGTTTGGGCCGCCTGGCTCTTTGCGAACTAATTTGCCAGAATTTTACGTAATTATGACAACATTGAAGGTTGTGCAATGTAACAGGAATATTTAGACTCATGGATGCCACCCGTTAGATAAAATACGGAACGGAATAAATGTTTTGTTTTCGAGGTGATAGTTTCCGGATTAGTCAAAGGTATATGGTTTAGAGAGAAATAGTCGACGCTTTATAATTCCTGTAATAACTTGCAGCTGAATTTGAAAGGGGTTTCTTCGTTATTTTACCGTTCATGTCTTCCATAGAGAATGTCTTGATCTACTTCAAATAAGGTCTGTGTTTCGTGCAGGCTTAAACCGCCTCGACGTTTTGATACCCGTGTAAATCTCACTAGGATAAGGTAACGTTTGTCAACATATTTTCATAAATCCACTCTACAAAAAAGTTTATCTTCGCTTATATTTAGCCAATATTGATCAGAGTTACCTTGTCCTATGGATATCTACACAGTTATAAAATTGGCACGGTGATGTAAGCCTACACGAAACACAGACCTTATTTTAAGTGAATCTAAAAATATGAAGGAACCGCTTTTCAGATTTTGCTAGAAGGTGTCATGGGAATTATGACTCGCACTTTGGTTGTCAATTCTTACCATGCCCATTATTAAAATAGGATTTCCTGCATATAGAAATTAAAGTTTTTGTTTTCAACATTCATCACAGGTAACTTAAACTCTATTTTTATTCAAACAGTTGAGAGTATTTGTCTCCTAAGCAGACTCTTCAGTATCATTGTCACTTCAGAGCTGTGTGCGTGTGTGTATTTATGTATTATATTAAGTTAAAATAAAAGTGTTCATTGTTCATTCAGTATTGTTGCAATTGTCATTATTACAAAAATGTGTGTGTGTGTGTGTATGATATATATATTATTATATATATATTTTTTAAATAAAATTGGCCGATTAATCGGTATCGGCTTTTTTGTCCTCCAATAATCGGTATCGGTATCGGCATTGAAAAATCATAATCGGTCGACCTCTAGTCTGTATTAAACCTCTTAAAACCATCTGTTTTATAGCTAATAAATAATGATAGAATTTTGACGATTTTTATACGTCCAGTAATTATTTAAACATTTTGATGTTTTAGTTTTAGTTTTATTTATTTGCACCTAAGAAAACAAGTGATAAACAGCAATACAGATTTTTTTTAAATTAAAATGATGTGCAGGGGTGGTTGGAAGCCCAAGGGCTTATATGAAAATCACACCACAAGAAAACAAGATACAATACATAAGTATGTTTTTTTAAAACAGATAACAAAACCTGCTAAATATACATGTTTAAATGAATTGATCAGTAATCATGAAAAAAGTATATACAGTTGAAGTCGGAAGTTTACATACACTTAGGTTGGAGTCAATAAAACTCGTTTTTCAACCACTCCACAAATTTCTTGTTAAAAAACTAGTTTTGTGCATGACACAAGTCATTTTTCCAACAATTGCTTACAGACAGATCATTTAATTTATAATTCACAATATCACAATTCCAGTGGGTCAGAAGTTTACATACACCAAGTTGACTGTGCCTTTAAACAGCTTGGAAAATTCCAGAAAATTATGTCATGGCTTTAGAAGCTTCTGATAGGTTAATTGACATCATTTGAGTCAAATGGAGGTGTACCTATGGATGTATTTCAAGGCCTACCTTCAAACTCAGTGCCTCTTTGCTTGACATCATGGGAAAATCAAAAGAAATCAGCCAAGACCTCAGAAAAAATTATTGTAGACCTCCACAAGTCTGGTTCATCCTTGGGAGCAATTTCCAAATGCCTGAAGGTACCACGTTCATATGTACAAACAATAGACTTCATGGAACCACGCAGCAGTCATACCGCTCAGGAAGGAGACGCGTTCTGTTTCCTAGAGATGAATGTACTTTGGTGTGAAAAGTGCAATTAAATCCCAGAACAACAGCAAAGGACCTTGTGAAGATGCTGGAGGAAACAGGTACAAAAGTTTCGATATCCACAGTAAAACGAGTCCTATATCGACATAACCTGAAAGGCCGCTCAGTAATGAAGAAGCCACTGCTCCAAAACCGGTTAGACTACGGTTTGCAACTGCACATGGGGATAAAGATCGTACTTTTTGGAGAAATGTAATCTGGTCTGATGAAACAAAAATAGAACTGTTTGGCCATAATGACCATCAATATGCTTGGAGGAAAAAGGGGGATGCTTGCAAGCCAAGGAACACCTTTCCAATCGTTAAGCAAGGGGTGGCAGCATCATGTTGTGGGGGTCCTTTGCTGCAGGAGGTACTGGCGCACTTCACAAAATAGATGGCATCATGAGGTTGGAAAATTATGTGGATATATTGAAGCAACATTTCAAGACATCAGTCAGGAAGTTAAAGCTTGGTCGCAAATGGGTCTTCCAAATGGACAATGACCCCAAGCATACTTCCAAAGGTGTGGCCAAATGGCTTAAGGACAACAAAGTCAAGGTATTGGAGTGGCCATCACAAAGCCCTGACCTCAATCCTATAGAAAATTTGTGGGCAGAACTGAAAAAGTGTGTGCGAGCAAGGAGGCCTACAAACCTGACTCAGTTACACCAGCTCTGTCAGGAGGAATGGGTCAAAATTCACCCAACTTATTGTGGGAAGCTTGTGGAAGGCTACCCGAAACGTTTGACCCAAGTTAAACAATTTAAGGCAATGCTACCAAATTCTAATTGAGTGTATGTAAGCTTCTGACCCACTGGGAATGTGATGAAAGAAATAAAAGCTGAGAATAAATCATTCTCTCTACTATTATTCTGACATTTCACATTCTTAAAATAAAGTGATTATCCTAACTGACCTAAAACAGAGATTTTTTTACTAGGATTAAATGTCAGGAATTGTGAAACACTGAGTTTAAATGTATTTGGCTAAGGTGTATGTAAACTTCCGACTTCAACTGTATATGTGTTTTGTTTAAATGTGTGCATGTGAGTGTGTGAGAGTTAGGCTATATGGAGGAGATTACTGAGTAGTTTGGTTCATCAGGCTGACCCCCAGTCTTTGCTTGAAGTTATTGAGGGATGGAGATGTTTTGGCAATGTGAAGATAAGAATTCCAGAGTATGGTACCTCTGTATCCTATAGAGAATTGTTAATGTGAGGTGCAGCAGTAGGGGGGTGAAGGTTACCGCAGTGTTTGTGTTATATGGATAGATTTCAGAATTAACCTGGAAGAATCCATTGCCGATTTTAGGTAAACTGTCTGGGAGGTATGAGTATTTGTAGATGAAAGTGCATAATTGGCGTATATCAATGTAGTAAATAGACAGGATATTGATTTTCTTAAACAAAGGTGCAGATGGAGCCAGGTAATTAGAGGAGGTGGCTAGTCTTGCAAATGTATTTATAGTCATTTGTGTAGGTAGGAGGCATATGGACTGGCCCAGACAATATTACAGTAAATGAGATATGGGTAAATTAAGCTATAGTATAGAGTTAGGAAGCAAGCCTGATCAACCAAAACAACAGATTTCATCACTTTGCTGCAGACAAATTGAATATGATCTTTCCATGATAACTTTTCATCAATTAAAACTTAGAGGAATCTAGTGGATGTAACCTATTCCATTTTATTCCCACCTATTGAGGTTCTGGCTCTTTTTTTTAACAATATTTCTTATTCTTAATAGTGAATACATTAAAGTTGGATTTTTTTACATTTCAAGATAATTGTTTATCTGGAACCATTCAGAAAATGTGGCCATGCCTGAATTGGCTTCATTAATTAGTGAATCAAAATTATTATTTGATCAAATCTAATTGGTATCAACAGCAAAGAGAATTGGAAGTATGGTAGAAGACACAGCAGCAAGGTCATTAATATAGATTAGGAATAACAAAGGTCACATTATCGAACCCTATGGCACGCCACAGGATATCTTGGCTGTTGTGGATGCACATCTATTTGCATAAACACATTGTTCTCTACCATAAACATAACTATATAGCCAATTATATGTATAATCATGCAAACCGTAATAATGCAATTGAGAAAGTAATATTTCATGATCAACCATGTCAAACGCTTTGGATAAATCTAAAAAGATGACAAAAGCGTATTCATTGTTGTTAAGGGCTGTAAACATTTCATCCACAAGTTGCAAAAGAGCCATATCTGTGGAGTTGGTGTGCATATTGGTGTGCATACAGAATACAGTGTTGATTTAAAGGTTTCAACATTCTCCTACACACATATTCTCTAGGATTTTTTAAAAACATGGTAGTACAAATATTGGGCGATAATTTGTAAAAGATCTTGGATCCCCAGATGTATAGAGGGGGATAAATTTGGCAATTTTTAAATCTTGAGGAACAACACTAGTTTGCTTAGTTTTTATAAAGATATATGTTAGAGGCTCAGTAATCGAGGAAGACATTGATTTCACCAAGAGGCACCAAACTCATCATGACCTGATGCTGATATCTTTAAGTTACCAATTACCTCCATCACCTCCATTACATCAGGAGGATCTAACTGAAGCAGAGAAGGGAAATGTACCTTAATGTAATCCAAGGGATTTCCATCAGTTTTCTCAATTTTCTTTTCAGATTTCTCTATTTTCTTTGCACGGGGTGCACGGCCAGCTCCGTCACAGTTACAATGTTATCTTTATTATTGGGAAGAGCTTGTAAGCAAGCATTTTACGGTAAAGTTAACACCAATTGTATTCGGCATGTGACAAGTACAACTTGATTTGATTTGCTCCACTATAGTACAAGTTGTAAATATGAACAGGATCAGGACATAATCTGACATTGCAATCTGATGTCCCAGCCTCATCACCTGTAAAATCCACATTAGTCGGATGTATACTTCCCGCCCTTCCTTCAGACATATCTCATTAGATATAATGTCAAAGGTTGACATACAGTGACATACAGTATAAGTAATATGTCAGTATAGGTATATAACTAATACGTCTTGTATTAGTTATATATATCCCACAGAGGCTGAATATGGTAAATATATGTAAAAGGAGTGGCTAGGGTTACATAAGAGTATACATGTATGTACAGGGGATGTTGAAGACTCAGATATAGATATACAGTAGTATAGAACTGTTGCAGGTTATGCCTGGCTGTACAGAGGAAAAGTACCATAAAGATACTCACTGGTGCAGGGCATGTCAGGTCGGTCTACGTCCCCACGGTAGTAGCCGTTGCGGCAGACGCAGATAGTGGCGGACTCGGCTGCAGAGCGGCTGTTGGAGGGGCACTGCAGACACAGACCTGGACCCTGGCTCGACTTGAATGTCCCTGGGGGGCAGGCTACAGGGGAAGAGAAAGACAAACAATATTAGACATTAAGATAATGCAAAGTATTTAGGCATGATATTTAGGCTGATACATGTACACAGTGCACATCCTGGCTTGACTTGAGGCACTGACTTACATGGTGGGAGAGGGGACAAAATAAATTAGAAAATGCTGAAGCAAAATGGTCATATTGTTTAACAGCTGACAGGTAAAAATAGCCTAGCACTGTACCTTGGCATTGACATGGATGTTATTGTGGGACAGGTTACATAGGGACAGATGGAATAACAGATGAGTGATCCATAACATGTGGTAGTGAGGCTGAGGATTAAATGGACTGCTGGAATGACCCTGATGCTATTTGGATGTCTGGCAATTTGTCTCTCTCCCTCCCTCCCTCCCTCCCTCCCTCCCTCCCTCCCTCCCTCCCTCCCTCCCTCCCTGTTTATTATAAGTGACTGCATCCAGCCCCATTGATCTCCAGTGATAACTCCCCTTCCTTCAGCAGTAGCAGATTCATTCTGGGAATGGGGAGAGAAAGGAGGAAAAATATGACTGTTCCTGATATGACTGTGTCCCTAAACTCAGGCAATAATCACATCCATTTCAGCAATCCTGCAGACCAGGGGTCAGCAAACAGGTCGGCAAATTTGCAAAACATTTGTTTAATTTAGGAAATCTGTTCCCAATTATTCCGACAAATGAAAAAAGAGATATGTGATCGTGTCTCAATGTAATCAAGGTATGAAATTATGGTTCTTTTAAAATACAATCTCATTTTTGGGCTTAGTTGTGGTCAATTTGCAGTGCACAAAGTATTATTATTATGTTCCGGCCACCCGACCATCCGATACAACAGAAATCGGCCCTCGGCTGAATCTAAATGCCTACCCTTGGACTAGAACATGTAAAGTAGGACTGAGGATCGGTCCTCCATACCAACAAAGCAACCAGGACCTCTATCAAGATATGCCATTGAAACCTACTGAAGCAAAGCTCCTATATAGGGGCAGGAGTTTTACCTGATCATGTAACCTTGCCAGGAAAACTGAGCCCTAGAGGCCTAAACTACAGCCCAGAAGCAGGTCTCATAGCCAGAAAAGGTCTACCTCCTAGCCCTACCAGTACAATAGTACACAGAACACAGCATACCTCCTAGCCCTACAAGTACAATAGTACACAGAACACAACATACCTCCTAGCCCTACCAGTACATGGAACACAGCATACCTCCTAGCCCTACCAGCACAAAAGTACACGGAACACAGCATACCTCCTAGTCCTACAAGTACAATAGTACACAGAACACAACATACCTCCTAGCCCTACCAGTACATGGAACACAGCATACCTCCTAGCCCTACCAGTACAATAGTACACAGAACACAGCATACCTCCTAGCCCTACCAGTACAATAGTACACGGAACACAGCATACCTCCCAGCCCTACCAGTACAATAGTACACGGAACACAGCATACCTTCTAGCCCTACCAGTACAATAATACACGGAACACAGCATACCTCCTAGCCCTACCAGTACAATAGTACACGGAACACAGCATACCTCCTAGCCCTACCAGTACAATAGTACACGGAACACAGCATACCTCCCAGCCCTACCAGTACAAGGAACACAGCATACCTCCTAGCCCTAATAGTACAATAGTACACGGAACAAAACATACCTCCTAGCCCTACAAGTACAATAGTACACGGAACACAGCATACCTCCTAGCCCTACAAGTACAATAGTACACGGAACACAACATACCTCCTAGCCCTACCAGTACAATAGTACACAGAACACAACATACCTCCCAGCCCTACCAGTACAATAGTACACGGAACACAGCATACCTCCTAGCCCTACCAGTACAATAGTACACGGAACACAACATACCTCCCAGCCCTACCAGTACAATAGTACACGGAACACAGCATAAGGGCAAATTGAGAGTTATCCACTACAGTATGAGTGAGGAACCATCACTCTACACCCTCTCAGAATGAACTTAATGGGAAAGAATCAGGGAAAGAATGTTGAACAAAGGTAGAGAACGGATGGGCAGATGAAACCTTTGGACCTTTATATCAACAGCCTTTTAAGATTGAATTAAATATTTTATGCTTCATTAATATAAGAACAGAGAAGCAGGGTTTTGAGGCGAGCATCTGGTTTATGGTGCTGTTAAATAGGCAGATTTCAATTTTTTTTACGAGTCCTCTCTCCCATTCTACTGGCATCTCAAATGGGCTGTTAGACCAGGGATATGAGAGAGGGTGAGAGAAAGAGAGATAATTAGAGAAGAAGAGTGCGAAAGGAAGAGAGAATGAGATAGATTTACTGCACATACTCAAGTAACAGTGGAAGACCTACTCTTTATGAAGATAAAGAGAGAAAGATTGAGGGGGAGAGAGAGAGACATAAAGATAAGGAAAGAGAGAAAGATTGAGGGGGAGAGAGAGAGACAGACATAAAGATAAGGAAAGAGAGAAAGATTGAGGGGGAGAGAGAGAGACAGACATAAAGATAAGGAAAGAGAGAAAGATTGAGGGGGAGAGAGAGAGACAGACATAAAGATAAGGAAAGAGAGAAAGATTGAGGGGGAGAGAGAGAGACAGACATAAAGATAAGGAAAGAGAGAAAGATTGAGGGGGAGAGAGACAGACATAAAGATAAGGAAAGAGAGAAAGATTGAGGTGGAGAGAGAGAGACAGACATAAAGATAAGGAAAGAGAGAAAGATTGAGGGGGAGAGAGAGAGACAGACATAAAGATAAGGAAAGAGAGAAAGATTGAGGGGGAGAGAGAGAGACAGACATAAAGATAAGGAAAGAGAGAAAGATTGAGGGGGAGAGAGACAGACATAAAGATAAGGAAAGAGAGAAAGATTGAGGTGGAGAGAGAGAGAGACAGACATAAAGATAAGGAAAGAGGGAAAGATTGAGGGGGAGAGAGATAGACAGACATAAAGATAAGGAAAGAGAGAAAGATTGAGGGGGAGAGAGAGAGACAGACATAAAGAAAGAAGGAGACATTCCATAGATCAGTGGTTATACCTCTGACAGGGAGACGTAGCCCAGCTCCAGCAGAATTCCTTACAGACACACAGGAGGCTAACACACTGGTCACACAACACATAGAGACAGACCACTACAACCACCAAGCATAGCACCAACTAGTAGAAACACACACGGACTGGCCACACTCACCACAAACTACCAGTAAAACCCCTCGCAAAAGAGGTTTCTATCTTCAAGGGAATTTTCTTGGTTAAATAAAGGTTCAATAAATATAGTGTTGTGTAGGCCAGTGGTTCTCAAACTGGGGGTCCCGACCCCCTGGGTGTCGCAAGTGTGAAACTGAATGGGAGAAATAAGTATTAAAATGTCAATATTTTCTATGTATATAAATTATTTATATTTCTCTTTGCCTATTCAATCTGGTTACTAACATAGGCCTATGGTTTGCACCAAATTCTAGTCTCAAAAACATATAATCTGTGATTCAGAACCAAAAAGTTGTGTGTCTTGACTCTTGACCAATGACCAGTCATCAGCAGTCAGGCCACTAATCCAGATTAGTGATCAGAAAGCACTTTTAAAATGTTCTCCTGATTTGCCTGGCAAAAACAGAGTACGGTTATATTATCCATAGAAAATAGCAATCTGCTAAAGGACACATCATTGCCAGAACAATAAGCTACCTGGAGATTTTGTTTGATCATTTTCAGATTTCAGATAGGCCTAGTTTGGGTGGCTACTGTGGCTATAGGTTAAATATAGCTGTAACATTGCACTGCCTTCAATAAGGCCTACTTATGGGATGAAGGTGTAACATTTCTGACAAATGTATTACAATATTTGTGAGGAAGAAAAAGGCTACAAACAGACGTGCTTTCCATACGATCCTGTAACCTCCGCTGCATACAGATTGGCCATACAGTCCTGCTTGCTCTGTACTCCAGAGAAGTGACATGATATCTCTAGTTGATATTGACTACTAACATGAATAACTTTCTGCTCAAAATGCAGATGTAAAACAATGTTTATTTCTATATCTTTCGTTTCGAAAATGCATCACCGTTTATGGCTGTAACAACAGGCCACATTTGCGCAGCGATTGTGCACGCATTCATGTGCGTGTGCGAGGGGTCACGAGCTTTGAGCCACTCTTTTTTTGGAAGTCACAGGTTAAAACGTTTGAGAACCACTGGTGTAGGCTATGTGGAGGCACGGGGAAAGCATACCCATAGAACTAAAAACATTATGGTGCATTGGCTTCCACACTGAATGGTTCAATCTGGTGAATATACTATAAACAGGAGTGTGGAAGCGCGTAACAATCAGACTGGCCTTATGGGAATTAAACATCCCAGCTGGACTATCTCTTTAGAAACCAATAACCCTTTTATAGAACCAAGGACTTCAGTGTATTTAACAGTTAACGCACAGATCCAAAATAATTAGTAGGAGGATGAGGGGAAAAAGATTGTCATCATCTTCTTCTGCTGATATAAAAGTGTTCATGACATTCAGTAGACCTAGAGCACACATTCAATTAAATGGTTCTTTATTGAACCTTTATTTAACTAGGCAAGTCAGCTAAGAACACATTCTTATTTACAATTACAGCCTACCCCGGCCAAACCCGGACAATGCTGGGCAAATTGTGCACCGCCCTATGGGACTTCCAATCACAGCCGGATGTGATACAGCCTGGATTCGAACCAGGGACTGTAGTGACGCCTCTTGCACTGAGATGCAGTGCCTTAGACCGCTGCGCCCTCGGGAACCCGAGTGGATAATACACATGGATAACGGATAATGGATAACACACATGCATGGACACAGACACGCAGGCACTCGCGCACTCGCGCACACACACACACACACACACACACACACACACACACACACACACACACACACACACACACACACACACACACACACACACACACACACACACACACACACACACACACACTGGCCCTGTTAAATGAGATTCTACTTCCACATTTTATGCCAATTGTCTGCCGTCTGTTCAATGGGACGTGGATTAATTCAATTCTCCTCCTGGTCCACCTGCCAAGATGATGGGGTCAGCACACACACACACACATAATGAAAGCGAACGACCACCTCTGTCTGCTTCACTCTGCTCTGCGATGGAGCTGAGCCTTTCTCTGCCTTGCATATTATGTGCATGAAGCTAGCTACCACATTAAAGCCAATAATTAACCACTAGCTGCTCTGCTGCACAGGGCTGTCAGAGAGAGAGAGAGAGAGAGAGAGAGAGAGAGAGAGAGAGAGAGACAAAGAGAGAGAGAGAGAGAGAGAGAGATGAATAGGGAGAGAGATATGAAAAGCAGAGCAAGAGAGAGATAGTGTGAAAAAAATACGCTGAAAAAAATAAATGAAACGCAATGATGCAAAAACCTCAGAGGCCTCGTTCTAAAGCTCACAGTGGAGCAGCAGAGGGCTGACTGTGTCAGCTGACTGCCTTGGTTGGTTGGGTCCGCCTCACAGCGGTTGGCAAGCGGCCCACACTCCTCACTGATTCATTCATATTTGGGTTGGAGGATGACGGGTGTTCTTCAAAAGGACAACCCACAGTGCAGTCAGTGCTGGGATAAAGCAGTAGAGGAGTGGGGCGTAGAGATGCATCACTTGTCGAGGGTGTGGGTTTTCAGGAACACATGGAGATAAAGTATTAGATCAACCGGTAATTAGTCTTCCCAGTGAGGGGGGAACCCAGCACTGAACTGAAAACACAATATTATCCTGTTTTAAGTGGCCTCTTTTGAGGCCCTGTCTTTTGCAACATACTGTATCTGTATATCTGTCTTATTTTGTCTCGCATTCCTGTCCTCCTTCTGACCTTGACTCACTCTCTTTTCTTTCCGTCTGCATGCTTCTCTTCTCACTTTTTTCTGTCTTGTTCCATCTTCTCTCTCTTTTCTTCCCCTTTGCCCTGTCTGAACCTTTGAACCGCATGGTGTTATCATAGACATCATCTTGCTCTGCCTCTATCCCTCTCTTTCACCTCTGTCTCTCCCTCTCTCTCTGACAGACAGAGGTGCTAAGTCAGAGGGTTGACATAGTGGTTCACTGACCACTGATGACTATCGGACAGCCATGGCCTGATGTCACAGTCAGCGTGGTGACCAGAGCAGATGTCTTATACTGTCTCATTCACCAGCAGAGAGCACAGTTCCACCTTGATCTGTTTGTGTCTACACCACAAAACCAATAAATGAATCGAAGCGCTATAGTTCCTTTTATCATGACACATGGCTAGACTGAGAACAAGTCTGAATCTAATTGATTTAATGAAGGAGTAGCTCAGTCCCAACAACTTGCCAGCAATAACCTGGCATAAGAACACAACTATACAAGATCAAACTATACAGGGCCTTCACAAAGTATTCATACCCTTTGACTTATTCTACATTTTGCTGTGTTACAGACTGAATTCAGATTGATTAAATTGTTTTTTTTCTCACCCATCTACACACAATACACTATAATGACAAAGTGAAAACATGTTTTTAGACATTTTAGCAAATTTAAGTCTCTAAGCGCTTTGCAAACCTGGATTGTACATTATTTGCACCTTGGTTTTGTAATCCTTGTGGGTACCAAATATCTTTACAAGGATAGTGAAACAAGGAAAAGTGGAGACATTTTGCTGGTCCCCACAAGGAAAAATGCTATTTAGGCTTAGGGGTTAGGTTGGGGGTTAGGGTTAGAGTTTCAATTAGTGTTAGGGGTTAGGGTTAGGTTTACAATTAGTGTTAGGGGTTACAGTTAGGGTTAGGGTTACAATTAGTGTTAGGGGTTACAGTTAGGGTTAGGTTTACAGTTAGTGTTAGGGGTTACAGTTAGGGTTAGGGGTTACATTTAGGGTTAGGGTTACAATTAGTGTTGGGGGTTACAGTTAAGGTTAGGGTTAGGGTTTCAATTAGTGTTAGGGGTTAGGGTTACAATTAGTGTTAGAGGTTACAGTTAGGGTTAGGTTTACAATTAGTGTTAGGGGTTACAGTTAGGGTTAGGTTTACAATTAGTGTTAGGGGTTACAGTTAGGGTTAGGTTTACAATTAGTGTTAGGGGTTACAGTTAGGGTTACAATTAGTGTTAGGGGTTACAATTAGGGTTAGGGGTTACAGTTAGGGTTAGGCTTAGAGGGTTGGGGTTACGGTTAGGTTAAGTTAAGGGTTAGGAAGAAATAAAATTGGGGTCCCCACAAGGATAGTAAAACAAACAAACGTGTGTGTGTGTGTGTGTGTGTGTGTGTGTGTGTGTGTGTGTGTGTGTGCATGCGTGCGTGCGTGCGTGCGTGCGTGCGTGCGTGTCTGCGTGTTTGTCTGCTTGCATATGATAAAAGGAAATGGCAACCCATGAACACCTTTGGCAATGGATTACATGGATTTTATAAAACGGGTTGTTTGGATCCTGGATGCTGATTGGTTGATAGCAGGGAGTTATAGCACCACAATGCCCACATTCCACAGGTAATGCCTGTTAACAGTTCTATTAGATTTATCAATACGCATCTACTGTCCCACAGCCCAGCCAGTCAATTTAAGCAGAAAAAGGTGCCAAGACAACATTTCCCCATGCTACTAGCCCAGTATTTGGTTTGGTACAGTGGGGGTTAATATAAGCCTCGCTGTGTGCCTATCTGACCAGTGCAACATGTTGTATTTTTATTTTATCTCCACCGTGCCATATGAACCTGAAGAGATTGACAGCTTCTTTGAGCCAGGCAAATTCATTTATCAGGATCATTATAATGGATATATCCAAATACATGTAAATATAGAAACGAAGGTAAAACAAATGAAAATGCACATAGGTTGCTGTCATTTCAGCTACTTGATGTGATTGTGTGTTAGCTTTCCATTAGTTGCCTAGCTAGCTAGCAAATGAGAAATAACGTTAGCCGAGTTATCCTCCATAATTATATTATTGACTTGACAATCAGTTGGTTTCTGGCTATTTATACATTATTTATCAAATCATTATCTGCTGAAGTTCTTGTTAACTATTCAGAAATTATTTATTAAATCATTGTTCTTGTCTCTCATCATAATTGGAATTCTGCTAAATAGCTAGCTAGCTAGCTACATGCCAATGATTTGTTTAGCATAGAAATGTGGAATGAACGACCAGCCTGTTTGGTTAGCAACTTCAGAACCTTAGAACTAACAACTGGCTTTTGCCAGGACTATATTGTCTGGTGGAAGGATGCAATAAAACAAATGTACTAATTAAAATAAAGTTTTTAATGAAAACATGTTGTTAGTAATTGTTTAAATGTTGGCAACCGTTTTATAAAAGCAAATTATGTCACGCTCTGACCTTAGAGCTTTTATGTCTCTATTTTGGATTTGGTCAGGGTGTGATTTGGGTGGACATTCTATGTTCTGTATTTCTAGGTTTTGTATTTCTTTGTTTCTGGCCGAGTGTGGTTCCCAATCAGAGGCAGCTGTCTATCGTTGTCTCTGATTGGGGATCATACTTAGGCAGCCCTTTTCCCTCTTTCTGTGTGGGATCTTGTTCTTTGTTTGTGTGCAGGTAGTTTGCACAACGAAGCTGTTCGGTCGTTGTTTTCTTTATTGTTTCATCTTTTCTAAAGTTTCACTTCGTTAATAAATTATGTGGAACTCAAAGAACGCTGCGCCCTTTACAAATTACCCTCGAACCTGGAGATTATTGTGTGATAACTTCCTCCTAAGGGCTGTTACCGGCCCGAGACATTGGGAGTTATATCACACGATAATCCCCAGGTTCTCATCATATCATATCAAATTGTATTTGTCACATGCTTCGTAAACAACAGGTGTAGACTAACAGTGAAATGCTTACTTACGGGCCCTTCCCAACAATGCAGAATAAGAAAAGTAAAACACTTAATAATTAAAAGTTATAATAAATACACAATGAGTAACAATAACTTGGCTATATACACTGTGTACCAGTACCGAGTCAATGTGCAGTGGTACGAGGTAATTGAGGTAGATATGTACATATAACAAAGAATAAAGTGACAGATAATAAACAGTAGCAGCAGCGTATGTGATGAGACAAAAAAGTTTGTGCAAAAATGGTCAATGTAGATAGTTAAATAGTTAACCAAATAGCTACCCAGACTAACTATTTAGCAGTCTTATGGGTAGAAGCTGTTCAGGGTCCTGTTAGTTTCAGTCTGAGCATCGGTACCGGTTTAAATATGGCCAATCTGATGTGTGATAAAGTTGGTTTTATATAAGTGTAAAATAAAATAGGTGAGTCATATCTGACATGATTTACGTATTTTAAGCAGATATACCTGGTGGATATGGGGTGACTGACACTGATAAGGCAAACCCAACAGTGATATGGTAAGGGTAGGGCCTGGAGTTTTTCCTGACCTGATCAGGATCTATTTTGTTTGTTGTTGTCCTAGTTATAAGTTACAACTAGGCCCCAGAGTTTCCCTGGTCTTAGGTAAGCGCCATCACTTCTCAATATTGGCCAGTAGACATAGACAGATTGACATTCAGAGAAGGTCAGAAGGAGAGAAGTCATATTTAATGTTCCTTAAGAGTAACTGTTATCACCCCAAACACACTTTAACCCCACACCCCATCTATCACATGGGATGAAGTTCAGTGTATAGAATCATGCCCACACACATATACACACACACACACACACACACACACACACACACACACACACACACACACACACACACACACACGTAAGACCCTCTTCCTTGTAGCTATGACACGGAACCCAAACCAGCTGCGCGCGTGTGCCATCGTGCGCCATCGTGCATACATTTATTTTGCCCCCCCACACCAAAGGCGATCACGAAACGCAGGTTAAAATATCAAAACAAACTCTGAACCAATTACATTAATTTGGGAACAGGTCGAAAAGCATTAAACATTTATGGCAAGTTAGCTAGTTAGCTTGTACTTGCTAGCTAATTTGTCCTATTTAGCTAGCTTGCTGTTGCTGGCTAATTTGTCCTTGGATATAAACATTGAGTTGTTATTTTACCTGAAATGCACAAGGTCCTCTGCTCCGACAATTAATCTACACATAAAACGGTCAACCGAATCGTTTCTAGTCATCTCTCCTCCTTCCAGGCTTTTTCATCTTTGAACTTATATGGTGATTGGCATCTAAACTTTCATTGTATTACTACACCGACCGGCAACACAGTTAGTCTTTTAATCACCCACGTGGGTATAACCAATGAGCAGATGGCACGTGGGTACCTGCTTCTATAAACCAATGAGGAGATTGGAGAGGCAGGACTTGCAGCGCGATCTGAGTCAGAAATAGAAAGGAGTTCTATTTTAGCCCTGTGACCGCTGACGCTCGTTGACGCGTGCGAGCAGTGTGGGTGCAATAATTGAATAACATATATTTCAAAATTTATTTGGCAACGCTCGCGCACGCGATGGTGTGGTCAGCCTATAAGACTTTGAAGTTGAGTAAGCTAAATTAATATGTTTGCCAAAGATGATGACAAAATGTGGCGGAAACAGCAAAATATCAAAAGGTCAAGTCAATCAAGAGCAGAGCTCATTTGTATTCACTCTCCTCTCTGCCATTGTTCATTTGCGAATCAGGAAGGCAAGTAATGAGCTTTTTATTTTTCAAAACCAGGTGTTTATCATTTTCTGAAGAACTTCAAAGAGAATTAATTGTAAAGAAGGACAATGCAATTGCTCAAAGCAGAAAGTGTCTTTGAGATATAATCTTTTCATCACTAGCACAACAGAAACACCACACATCCTCGGAGTCAGAGCAACTTTTTTTATGGGAATTGATCGTTTAAAAGTCACGGTGATGACATCATGACATAATTTGCGGGGACCTATGGAGGATGAGGGTCCTCTGGGTAGGGGTGTGTCTCCTGGACCTCTGCCCCACTGTCAGCACCTGCCAATCTCTCACTGGACAGAGAACATTTAGGAATGTCACGCCCTGACTTTAGTTATATTTGCTTTCTTTATTATTTGGTTAGGTCAGGGTGTGACAAGGGGTGGTTTGTTTAGTTTATGTATTGTCTAGGGGTTTTTGACTTGTCTAGGGGATTTTGTCTTGTCTATGGGTTTTTGTTATCTATGGGGATTTTGTATTGTCTAGGGGTTGTAGGTTTATGGTGGCCCAAGTGGGTTCAAAATCAGAGACAGCTGTTTATCGTTGTCTCTGATTGGGGAGCCTATTTAGCTTACCAATTTCCTTGTTGATTTGGTGGGTAGTTGTCCATGTTTAGTTGCCTGTGAGCACTACGTTGGCGTCACGTTTTGGTTGTTATTTTGTTAGTTTGTTAAGTGTTCTTCGTGGAATTAAAAGATGTATTCCAATCGCGCTGCACCTTGGTCCACTCCTTTAAATGGCCGTGACAAGGAAGGAATAAAATAATGGAGGGCTGGAGGGTTGAGACTGGGGTGTTTTCTGAAGGAGTAAAGGAAGGATTGTAGGACTCTGGGCTGGAACATCCCTAGTCCACTCTCCATAGCTCTCCGCTGATGAGTTGAAGAGTTCCTCCCCTGAAAAGCCCACTGGACTGACCATTAATCATGTCCATTCTGTCTGTGACTCACAACTCTCCACCAAACACACAACATCTCCACACAACTTTCCAACCCAATACAGCCCTATATCCCAAATGTCTGCACCAAAAATATACAATATACACATAACACTCAGCGACCCAATACAACCTCTAACCCAACATATCAGAAGCCCAATATCAGCCCTCTTCACAAACCCCATTATCAGTTCCCTACATCAAACACAGTACATTCCAATCTGAAGAAGAGAGAGATGTTGAGAGAGATTAGACAGAAAAAGCAGGGTAGTTGGGTAGTTAGAGTTCTACGCGGCTACTGCCGGCAGTCTGCCTCTCTGTGTGCCATGCCATGGCTGGCTGTATTCAATAGAGTGCACGCCAGCAGCTAGAGAAAATCCACAGCTTTATGGACAAAATAACATTACTGTGTGAATTCTGTTGCTCATTAGTGTGTATTACAACACTGCAGAACAATCACAGGTAATCAACACAGCGAAAACGATGTTAACAGATAGTCGATAAGGATTGTCCTTTTCGTTTAAATATACATTAGGGTAGAGGAGAAGGGAGAGCACATGTGCATGTAGGAGCATGCTCACTGACACGCAGATACACACTATGGCAAAGCCCACGCCCAACGGGCAGGCTGTCACCATGGCAACGCCACAGCCGGTGTTTTTCTGGCCCGTATCGGCAGCTCAGCTCCTATTTGAATGGCCCGGCCAACAACAGACGTGCCGGCTACAGGGAAATCTGGTCTACCAGCAGGGCGAAAAGGGTCCGTGTGTGTGTGTGAGTGCAAGTGTGTGTTTGTTCATTCGTGCATGCTAGTGTGGGGATCCACACAGTGTGTGTGTACACAACATCAAGGGACCCATATCAGCTTTTAACTCCAGCTCCCCCATATAACCAGAGAGCCTTGGCACTTGGCACGGTCCAATCACGTCTGGCACACATGACCGGATCCATTTTATTTCCAGGAAGATGGGGCCTTGTGCCAAGCCTGTAAGTATAGCGTTCAGATATAGAGAGAGGGCCAAAGGAGAGTGGACCGTAGCAGTATTGGTATTCATTGGTATTCCAGCAGTGTACGATGCCGCTCCAGCCATGGCAAAGAGGTAGAGAGGCAGAGAGAGAAGCCCCCCTGCTAACATATCGCTACTCAGCAAGCAGTAACGTGCTTGCTGCCTCTCTCTAGAATCTACACTGTAATCAGACCCAAGCTAGGAACTCACCTGGCTCCTTTTCCTTCTAGTGCTTACTGCCAAGAGTAGAGGAGAGGAGAAGAGAAGAGCGGAAAGAGAACATAAAACAAGAAAAGAGAAACTAAGAGAAGAGGCAGTCATACAGTATGTTTCCTGTGGATCAAGGGTTTCATTGGCACAGTGTCTTTAATAACACTCTACTAATAAACTCTGAATCTCCTATCCATCTGCACTCACAGATGGCCAAGATCAATAGAAGGCAGATATAATCCCCACAATCCTATTTTAAAGGCACATTAAACTTCTGCCTCTGTTCCACAGTACGGCCCTAACACTCTCCGCCAACTTTGCCTGTGATTGTGATTCTTTGAAATTCATCTCCTCTCCCTCCTCTCTTTTCCCGTCCTCCCCTCCTCTTCTCTCATCTCCCCTCCTCTCCACTCTCCTCTCCAATCACCATACTGAAAGTGCAAACCACCGCATTTAACCACGGAAAGAGGTCAGAGAATATGGCTGAATATAAACAGTGTAGTTATGCCCTCCGCAAGGCAATCAAACAAGTGAAATACCGGTACAGGGACAAAGTGGAGTCGCAATTGAACGGCTCAGACACGAGACGTTGGTGGCAGAGTCTACAGGAATTCACTGACTACAAAAAGAAAACCAGACCCGTCACGGACACCGACGTCACGCTTCCAGACAAACTAAACACCTTCTTTGCCCCCTTTAAGGATAATACAGTGCTACCGTCGCGGCCCGCTAACAAGGACTGCGATCCCTCCCGCTCCTTCTCCGTGGCCGACATGAGTAAAACATTTAAACGTGTTAACCCTCGCAAGGCTGACGGTCCAGACGCCATCCTTAGCCATGTCCTCAGAGCATGCGCAGACCAGCTGGCTGGTGTGTTTACGGATATGTTCAATCAATCCCTATCCCAGTCTCCTGTCCCCACATGCTTCAAGATGGCCACCATTGTTCCTGTACCCAAGAAGGCAAAGATAACTGAACTAAATGAATACCGCCCCGTAGCACTCACTTCTGTCATCATGAAGTGCTTTGAGAGGCTAGTCAAGGATCATATCACCGCCACCTTACCGGCCACCCTAGACCCACTTCAGTTTGCATACCGCCCCAACAAGTCCACAGACGATGCAACAACTATCACACTGCACACTGCCCTATCCCATCTGGACAAGAGGAATACCTATGTAAGAATGCTGTTCATTGACTACAGCTCAGCATTCAACACCATAGTACCCTCTAAGCTCATCATCAAGCTGGAGGCCCTGGGTCTCAACCCCGCCCTGTAAATTTGGGTCCTGGACTTTCTGATGGGCCGCCCCCAGGTGGGGAAGGTAGGAAACAACATTTCCACTTCACTGACCCTCAACACTGGGGCCCCACAAGGGTGCGTGTTCAGCCCCCTCCTGTACTCCCTGTTCACCCACGACTGTGTGGCCATGCACGCCTCCAACTCAATCATCAAGATTGCAAAAAACATAACAGTAGCGGGCCTGATTACCAACAACGACGAGACAGCCTACAGGGAGGAGGTGAAGGCTCTCGGAATGTGGTGTCAGGAAAACAACCTCTCACTCAACTTGAACTAAAACAAAGGAGATGATCCTGGACTTCAGGAAACAGCAGAGGGAGCACCCCCCTATCCACATCAAAGCGACAGCAATTGAGAAGGTGGAACGTTTTAAGTTCCTCAGCGTACACATCACAGACAAACTGAAATGGTCCACCCACACAGACAGTGTGATGAAGAAGGCGCAACAGCACCTCTTCAACCTCAGGAGGCTGAAGAAATGTGGCTTGTCACGCAAAACCCTGACAAACTTTTACAGATGCACAATCGAGAGCATCCTGTCGAGCTGTATCACAGCCTGGTATTGCAACTGCACCGCCCTCAACCACAAGGCTCTCCAGAGGGTAGTGCGGTCTGCACAACGCATCACCGGGGGCTAACTACCTGCCCTCCATGGTACCTACAGCACCCATTGTCACAGGGAGACCAAAAAGATCAAGGACAACAACCACCCGAGCCACTGCCTGTTCACACCGCTACCATCCGGAAGGCGAAGTCAGTACAGGTGCATCAAAGCTGGGACCAAGAGACTGAAAAACAGCTTCTATCTCAAGGCCATCAGACTGCTAAACAGCCATCACTAACTCAGAGACCCAATCACTGGCCACTTTAATAAATGTATCATCACATTTAAATAATGCAATCTTAATAATGTTAATAATCATATGTATATACTGTATTTTATACCATCTATTGAACCTTGCCTATGCCGCTCAGCCATCGCTCATCCATATACTTATATGTACATATTCTCATTCACCTCGTTAGATTTGTGTGTATTAGGCAGTTTTGGGGGAATTGTTTGATTACTTGTTAGATATTACTGCACTGTCGGAACTAGAAGCACAAGCATTTCGCTACACTCACATTAACATCTGCTAACCATGTGTATGTGACCAATACAATTTTCTTTTATTTGGATTTGATTTGATAATGTATACATTGGGGCAAAAAAGTATTTAGTCAGCCACCAATTGTGCAAGTTCTCCCACTTAAAAAGATGAGAGAGGCCAGCTCTTTGGTCTTGGCCATAGTGGAGTTTGGAGTGTGACTGTTTGAGGTTGTGGACAGGTGTCTTTTATACTGATAACAAGTTCAAACAGGTGCCATTAATACAGGTAACGAGTGGAGGACAGAGGAGCCTCTTAAAGAAGAAGTTACAGGTCTGTGAGAGCCAGAAATCTTGCTTGTTTGTAGGTGACCAATACTTATTTTCCACCATAATTTGCAAATAAATAAATTAAAAATCCTACAATGTGATTTTCTGGATTTTCTTTTCTCATTTTGTCTGTCATAGTTGAAGTGTACCTATGATGAAAATTACAGTTCTCTCTCATCTTTTTAAGTGGGAGAACTTGCACAATTGGTGGCTGACTAAATACTTTTTTGCCCCACTGTATATAGACATGACAAATACTTGATACAAGACAAGAAGATTGTGTCATAAAAGAAACAGTACAGTAATGTACAGACCATGTAAATTACCCACAATACTTTTAGATTTCATAATGTGAGGGGATTAAAGTACACTGTATGTTCAGAGAAAAAAGCTTTTCCTCTCCTCCGCTCATCCTTCTCCTCCCTTCTTCTTCAAGAGGCCATTAGGTCCTTACACTTCTTCTCCTCGTCTCTGCACTTTTCTCTTTTAAAAAGGCTTCAGCTCATTAACTTCATGGGCCGATCAATTAATCATTAGCAGTTAGCTAAAGATGTCCACTCTTGCTCTTTTTCCCCAGCTATCCCACTGCACTTCTCTTGAACAATGATGTTTCAAACATTACGACGCCCCCGCCTTTATTTTCACTGCTGATCATTTTAATAAAGAGCATTTTAACCTGATGAATCAATATAATGAATGATTCAATGATAAATCACCTTGTTCAGGGAACATGTTTATGGGGCATTATAAGACTTCATAAGAAACTGCTTTCTGTGTTAGCCTACTTAAAGAAGTGCATGTAGCTGTGATAATACCTGTGACTTAGAGCACTGTAAGCAGACGTGTCAGGCAGACTACGCCAAGTTAGAGACACACACAGCAACAAAGGAAATAGTGAAATGAGTGGGTAAGTGCTGTGAGAAACCTACTCTTCATGTACATTAAAGTAGGCACCTCTCTACGATCAAAGGAAACCTCTTGATTTTGAAATGCTTTGATTAAACAAAGCACAAAGACTTTTGGTGTTGAATAATGCAGTAAACAGAAGTAGCTTACAGAGTACAGGCCAGTGTCACGGTGGTGTCCTTATTGGTTAGATGAGAAGCTCATAACAGATTAATCGTAATCCACCTGAGCTGGATAGATATCTCTAGAAAGAAGGTCAATGACCACTCACGGTTTGCTGTTCCTCAATGTGATATTTGGTAAACATTCCAGTATAAGATATTGTAATGTATGCATCATAATGCATTATACCTGGATGCTCTAAGTAAAGTTTCTTCCAACATGGACTGTATTTCTGACAAATTCACTGGTTGAAACGTTGAACTATGACTAGACTAAGCTTCATCAAAAATCACATCTGGGAGCAGGAAAACAGTGAGCGGACATTTTCTCTATTTTTTAAGTCAAGCGGAGGTGTCACGTCTCCTACCCATAATCCACCATCACGTCAGAGGGCTCTCTGGGGCTCTGTGACATTTTCACACATGGAGTCAAGGGTAAAGGGGAAAAGTAGAAGAGACGAAAAGCAGAAGTCTGGTCGTTTGACATGTCCAACTTGTAGAGGACAGCCAGTAATGAGGCTGTAGTAGACTCAAGTCCCAGTATCAGAAAAAAGCCACTCTCCGTCCACTCTTAACTTCAGATGTCACTCAGGGAGTCTCCATAGGGACAATCTTTAACTACTACCCCCTGGAGTGAGTCACCCATGACCTCACCTGCCCTCACAGTAGAACAGCCATGGCGTCATCAGTCTATCAGGGAGACAGCAATGACATGATTGATGACATCAATGATGATTTCATTGATGACATTGTCTAGCATTCAGATCATGACTCAGCTATGATGTTACGGCCTTCTTCAAAGAGCTTACATAGGCTTCATCATACGAGTAGACACAGACAGCTTACCCCCAAATCCTAACCATGTCAAATCTTAGATCAGTGTGTAGGGGCAGCTTCATACAGCAGGGTGATGGATGCGTCACACTTATGCACAGATCTAGGATCAGCTAACCATCCCCGAATCCTAACTATAAGGGCCAAAACCACCAAACTGACACTAACACACAAACACACACAGGAAGAGAGAAAGTGAGAGAGAGAGAGAGATATGAGGGGGAGGGGATAGGAGTAGAAAGAGCGTAGAAGAGAGAGGGAGGTGAAGAGAGAAAGGGGGAGAAGCTCAGAGCAAAATAGAGAGATATAAAGAGAGAGAGATAGAGAGAGAGAGTTCTAACAGAGAGCTAGAGTTGGAGAGACACCTACAAGCTCAGAGATCCTCTCTCCTCTTTGCATCCTCTGCAGCAGCAGTGTCCCAGCCAGGTTGTGTTTCTGAACAGCAGTCAGTTGTTGCTCATTGAATGCTAAGTGACGGCTGTACTAGCATTTCCAAGCCTGTCAAACAGCAATGGGTGAATCTAACACGCAAAATAATAAATGGTGTCGCAGATAACTCTGCATCCGTCCTGTTTAAATTGAACAGGCGCTCCTGGTCTACTCACTGTCTGTCTGCTTAGGGATGTCTGTGCTTATTACAAAGGCAGTGTTACATTGGGAGGAATCAGAAGTGACTGTTTCGGGTTGGAGGCTTTTGCTGGCTTCGCCTGTTTACTTCTTTGAGAGAGTTAGTAGGAAGAGGTAATGCTGGCTTTTTATATACTGTATACTGTATGTGTGTGTGTGTGTGTGTGTGTGTGTGCACGCGTGTGTGTGTTCTGCATTAGCCTGCCCGTGGATGTTATCTGAGCAGCTGCTTTGCTTATATCAGCGTAGAGCCTGGATGGGGAATGCAGCATGGTAACCAGCTGGAGAACATCAAACCTCATTTACTGTTTCTACTCTGCAAAGGCTAATGGAGAGATGCATCCATCTGACCTATTCTAGTGGATGGCACAAAACCTGCACCTATCTCATCATCAGTAAATCTCTAGGCCTACAACAAAGCCTGATCCAAAGCACATTCAAGCCGGGATTCTGATCGTGCTTTGTCCGCTATGCACCTTTTCAAGGCAATGTTCCCGTGTTCGTGAAGACCACATTCACCATAAACGCTGCTTATGTCGGCTCAATTGGAAAATACCTTTAAATGGTGCATAGCAGAGAAAGCACGATCAGATTGAATCCTGGCCTTACATTCATTCATTTAACATTTCAATTAATTCTAGTAAACCTAGAGCCTGGTCATGCATCTAAACCGCTGCTCTCTCCATAGTTTGAGTCAGCATGGTTGACCAGGCTTGGAAACAATGACCAGGCTTTGGTTCTTCTCCCCACACCAACACACTCAGGCCCACCTGCCTCCTGTCCACCTGCCTCCTGTCTCTGCTATGACAGCCCTGACCTTCATTGGCTAGGTTTAATCAATGTGCCCTAGGCAGAGCTTTGAAACGGACCATATGTGGTGTGTGTGCGTGTGTTAGAGAGAGAGTGAGAAATACAAAGAGAGAGAGACAAAGAGAGACAAGAAAACAGACCAGCCCCTGTGACATTGTACACTTTGCTGAAAGCCAGACTTGGGCCAGGAGCGGATTGAAACAGGGCCCACCCAACAGAGCCAAAACAGACAACCCAGAAAAAGTCAATATATAAATCCCAAATGGCCTGTGTGTACACTACCAGATGGACAGTGTCCGAAGTTCATCACAGTGACTTGGTTCTCCTGGGGGTAAAGTTGCCAAAACAGACTAATCAACACTATCTGTGTCTTAAGAAAAACAGTTTTTAATAGGCTCGGGGACAGAGCAGTTAACGACTTTGTGAATGTGTATTTGCATGTGTGAGTTTGTGTTATATTAGCGTGTGTTTTTGTATGTGTTCAAATTTGAGAGGGAATGCATAATAAGTATGTTTGTGTAAGTATGGGAGTGTGTATAAGTGTGGGCATGAAATCATAACTGTGTATTTATGGGTGAGAGGGAGGGCCTCTAACCCTGGAGGTTGGGTTGAATGTATTAGAAGCTGATGAATGAATCTTTATAGTGGACTGCGCATTCTTCATGGTTTTACATTCATTCTTGTGACACGGAGAAACAACAGTCTTTCTGCCCTAGTCTGTTGTTCCAGTGACCAGACTGCTGTTGTTCCAGTGACCAGACTGCTGTTGTTCCAGTGACCAGACTGCTGTTGTTCCAGTGACCAGACTGCTGTTGTTCCAGTGACCAGACTGCTGTTGTTCCAGTGACCAGACTGCTGTTGTTCCAGTGACCAGACTGCTGTTTTTCCAGTGACCAGACTGCTGTTTTTCCAGTGACCAGACTGCTGTTGTTCCAGTGACCAGACTGCTGTTGTTCCAGTGACCAGACTGCTGTTGTTCCAGTGACCAGACTGCTGTTGTTCCAGTGACCAGACTGCTGTTGTTCCAGTGACCAGACTGCTGTTGTTCCAGTGACCAGACTGCTGCTGTTCCAGTGACCAGACTGCTGCTGTTCCAGTGACCAGACTGCTGCTGTTCCAGTGACCAGACTGCTGCTGTTCCAGTGACCAGACTGCTGTTGTTCCAGTGACCAGACTGATGTTGTTCCAGTTACCAGACTGCTGTTGTTCCAGTGATAAACTGATACCCTGGGACATGGCACACATGCTTGGAGCGCTACAGGGCATCTACTGTACAGTACACACGGGCACGCACACATGACGTACACACATACACACAAAAGAACACACGCACAAGGTCACCCACACACTCACCCACACGCATACACTTCATATGTGAGAGTTCTTATGGCATCAGTGGAAGAAAAAGAAAATTGCATTCCATTAACGCACATTTTACATCTAATCTCAAGACTGGAACTTTTGAAATGGGGTCAGAAAATATCGCATCAACACTAGAAGAAAATAGCACACTACTTTTGTATGGTCAGAATATGTGCACCAACTTTGGTACCTTTAACATTTCAAAGGAGTGAGTTAAGGGCCCTAAAGGGCTTTATGCCTAATCCAGCTCCATTTGGTTTTTTCCCGAATTCTGTTTTCTCCGTTTAGTTTTTCCAAGTTTCAGTTTTTCCCAGTTCTTTTTGTTTTCTTTCTGTTTGTAGAGAAGAAGAACTGGAATAAGATATAAGTGTCTGAGTCATTTCCGTGGTGCATCCACACACCACACTGTAGATCTGTGTGCTTCCCCTTTCCCTTTAGTTGGCACTGAGTCGACACCCCAACCATCTGGTCTTTTCACACACACACACACACACACACACACACACACACACACACACACACACACACACACACACACACACACACACACACACACACACACACACACACACACACACACAGACTTACACACGCACACACAATCAGTATCCACAGCGAGCCATCACCCACAGCGCTGTGACCTGAAAGTGACCGTCAGACAAACACTATACACACGCACACCTACACACACCTACACACACCCAAGCATAGCAGCAACCCGCTGTGTGACCTGAGAGTGACCGTCATAAGCATGTTACACACACACACACACACACACAGTGCCATCACACACACACCATACTGTGACGTGACCTGCCAGTGACACGCAGATCACACACACATGGATACACACACCTACATACACAGAAACAACTGCATGCATATAGAAGAAGAACACATTAACATGTTTGCTCTCACATACCAAGAAACACACATATGTAAAGGATGTACACAAAACACGCACTGATAGAGTATAGATGCAGTGAGACTCGCACACGGAAACACACTTGCATGTACATTGTGATAGAAAAATTACGTATTTACCTGCTCTATTTGATATTAATGGTTAACGATTCATATTTAACTAATTGTAAGACATTTCTGTCCTACTAGTGTCTATGTTTTTATGGTCACCACTCTAGTTCCCTGCAGATAATCTGGGTGTATGGTCACTAGAGATGGCTGGAGCTGACAAATTAGTTAAAGACTGCATTACATAGACAAGAATATGTTTTACTATGGATAGCTTAGGAGTAGAACAATCCCCAAATCATCCTTCCAACTTGGAAACTAAGCCAGGGTGGGGTTAAGACAACAACCCCGGGCAAATAACGACCGGATGAACCCAGAGTGGCTTATGATGCCCCTTGGTCTGCATGGGAGGGGTGGAACCAACCATGACAAAGCCTTCTTAGTGTCAGCTACATAAAGAACTCTGCATTTGTGTAAAGATTAGGTTACTCGGTCCAACACTGACCGTGTGTTGGGGTCGACCAGTCTCATTATTGCAGTAATTAATCAATATTAAATAAAGACGATTGTTTGAAGAAATGACAAAGTCTCTCTCAGTATGAATTTCCACGACAACATACTGCTATTTGTACCTTCGGTAACACTGTTTTTGGATAGTCCCAGATGGTTTGTAGATGTTCAGTAGATGTTAAATAACTGTCAACAACATTTCAACTAACTATCCTAACACTAGATCTAACCTTAATCCTTATCCTAAACCTAAACTTAACCCATACCCGATCCCTAACATGCGGACCACACCGCCTGTGTTGTGTGCGCGAGCATTGTAAAATGCATTTACACATACATGTTTTTCAATCATTTCAGCCAGCTAAACGTTCATGAATGTTTCATGTGTGTAACGTCCTAACCAGAGTTCTTATGTGTTTTGCTTGTTTAGTGTTGGTCAGGACGTGAGCTGGGTGGGAATTCTATGTTGTGTGTCTAGTTCGTCTGTTTCTGTGTTCAGCCTAATATGGTTCTCAATCAGAGACAGCTGTCAATCGTTGTCCCTGATTGAGAATCATATATAGGTGGCTTGTTTTGTGTTGGGGATTGTGGGTGGTTGTTTCCTGTCTCTGTGTTTGTATTCTGCACCAGATAGGACTGTTTCGGTTTGCCACATTTTGTTATTTTGTTCGTTGTAAGTGTTCACTGTTTTTGTTGAATTAAACATGTTGAGCACTGGCATACGCTGCGTATTGGTCCGATCCCTGTTTCACCCTCTCTTATAGTGAAGAGAGGGAAGGCTGACGTTACAGAACCACCCACCAAAGTCGGACCAAGCAGCGTGAGTACGAGCAGCAGCGGCCCACTACACAGGAATCCTGGACATGGGAGGAAATTCTGGAGGGTAAAGGACACTGGGCTCACATTGGAGAATATCGCCGCTCTCGGGAAGAGATGGAGGCAGCTAAAGCCCAGGAGCGGTGGTATGAGGAGGCAGCACGGAAGCGTGGCTGGAAGCCCGTGAAGAAACCCCAAAAATGTCTTGGGGGGGGGGGGTAAAGGGTAGTGTGGCGAAGGTAGGTAGGAAACCTGCGCCCACTTCCCATGCTTACCGTGGAGAGCGGGAGTACGGGCAGACACCGTGTTATGCGGAAGAGCGCACGGTGTCTCCTGTACGTGTGCATAGCCCGGTGCGGGTTATTCCACCTCCCCGCACTGGCCGGGCTAGATTGAGCATTGAGCCAAGTGCCATGAAGCCGGCTCTACATAGCTGGCCTCCAGTACGTCTCCTCGGGCCGGTGTACATGGCACCAACCTTACGCATGGTGTCCCCGGTTCGCCAACACAGCCCAGTGCGGGTTATTCCACCTTCCCGCACTGGACGGGCTACGGGGAGCATTCAATCAGGTAAGGTTGGGCAGGCTCGGTGCTCAAGGGAGCCAGTACGCCTGCACGGTCCGGTAAATCCGGCGCCACCTTCCCGCCCCAGCCCATTTCCTCCAGTTCCACCACCCCGCACTCGCCTTATGGTGCGTGGCCCCAGCCCAGTACCACCAGTGCCTACACCACGCACCAGGCTTCCGGTGCGTCTCCAGAGGCCTGTTCCTCCTCCTCGCACTCTCCCTATGGTGCGTGTCTCCAGCCCAGTACCTCCAGTTCCGGCACCACGCACCAAGCCTCCTGTGCGTCTCCAGAGCCCTGTACGCATTGTTCCTTCTCCCCGCACTCGCCCTGAGGTGCGTGTCCTCAGCCCGGTACCTCCAGTTCCGGTACCACGCACCAGGCCTATAGTGCGCCTCGAGAGTCCAGTGTACCCTGTTCCTGTTCCCCGCACTAGCCTTGAGGTGCGTGTCTCCAGTCCGGTACCACCAGTTCCGGCACCACGCACCAGGCCTACTGTGCGCCTCAGCAGGTCAGAGTCGGCCGTCTGCCCAACGCCGCCTGCACTGCTCGTCTGCCCAGCGCCATCTGAGCCATCCGTCTGCCCAGCGCCATCTGAGCCATCCGTCTGCCCAGCGCCATCTGAGCCATCCGTCTGCCCAGCGCCATCTGAGCCATCCGTCTGCCCAGCGCCATCTGAGCCATCCGTCTGCCACGAGCCTTCAGAGCCGCCCGTCTGTCCCGAGCCATTAGAGCCGCCCGTCTGTCCCGAGCCATTAGAGCCGCCCATCTGTCCCGAGCCGCTAGAGCCGTCCGCCAGTCAGGAGCTGCCAGAGCCGCCAGCCAGTCAGGAGCTGCCAGAGCCGCCAGCCAGTCAGGAGCTACCAGAGCCGCCAGCCAGTCAGGAGCTGCCAGAGCCGCCAGCCAGTCAGGAGCTGCCAGAGCCGCCAGCCAGTCAGGAGCTGCCAGAGCCGCCAGCCAGTCAGGAGCTGCCAGAGCCACCAGCCAGTCAGGAGCTGCCAGAGCCGCCCTCCAGTCATGAGCCGCCCTCCAGTCATGAGCCGCCCTCCAGTCATGAGCCGCCCTCCAGTCATGAGCCGCCCTACAGTCATGAGCCGCCCTACAGTCATGAGCCGCCCTCCAGTCATGAGCCGCCTTCCAGTCATGAGCCGCCTTCCAGTCATGAGCCGCCTTCCAGTCATGAGCCGCCTTCCAGTCATGAGCCGCCTTCCAGTCATGAGCTGCCTTCCAGTCATGAGCTGCCCTACAGTCATGAGCTGCCCTACAGTCATGAGCTGCCCTACAGTCATGAGCTGCCCTACAGTCATGAGCGGCCCTACAGTCATGAGCGGCCCACCAGTCATGAGCGGCCCACCAGTCATGAGCGGCCCTACAGTCAGGAGCTGCCACTCAGTCCGGAGCTGCCACTCAGTCCGGAGCTGCCACTCAGTCCGGAGCTGCCATTCAGTCCGGAGCTGCCATTCAGTCCGGAGCTGCCATTCAGTCCGGAGCTGCCATTCAGTCCGGAGCTGCCTCTCTGTCCGGAGTTGCCTCTCTGTCCGGAGCTGCCCCTCTGTCTTGAGCTACCTCTCTGTCCTGAGCTACCTCTCTGTCCTGAGCTACCTCTCTGTCCTGAGCTACCTCCTAAATCATGTGGGGGCCTTGGGGAGGATTCTTAGGCCGAGGTCGTGGGCGAGGGTCGCCACTCAAAGGACGCTAAGGAGGGGGACAAAGACAGTGGTGGAGTGGTGTCCTCGTCCACCGCCGGAGCCGCCACCGCGGACAAATGCCCACCCAGACCCTCCCCTTGAGTTTTAGGGGTGCGTTCGGAGTCCGCACCTCAGGGGGGGGGGGGTACTGTAACGTCCTGACCAGAGTTCTTATGTGTTTTGCTTGTTTAGTGTTGGTCAGGACGTGAGCTGGGTGGGAATTCTATGTTGTGTGTCTAGTTCGTCTGTTTCTGTGTTCAGCCTAATATGGTTCTCAATCAGAGACAGCTGTCAATCGTTGTCCCTGATTGAGAATCATATATAGGTGGCTTGTTTTGTGTTGGGGATTGTGGGTGGTTGTTTCCTGTCTCTGTGTTTGTATTCTGCACCAGATAGGACTGTTTCGGTTTGCCACATTTTGTTATTTTGTTCGTTGTAAGTGTTCACTGTTTTTGTTGAATTAAACATGTTGAGCACTGGCTACGCTGCGTGTTGGTCCGATCCCTGTTTCACCCTCTCTTATAGTGAAGAGAGGGAAGGCTGCCGTTACAATGTGTTTCGACCTGTCCCCAAATGAATATAGTAGGTTTAGAGTTGGTTTTGATATTTCAACCTGCGTGTCCTGATCGCGTCTGGTGTGGATGGACAAAATCAACATACACATGCGGAGCCTGGTCTAGTCAGCATGTACCCGTAACCTCAGCAAACAGTTGTTTATCAACATATAACGTGGTATGTTGATAGTATGACTGTCGGTAGATCATCTATATGGGACTATCCAAATAAAGTGTGACCATACCATCACACTTTAGAATTCATAGAAACAGAACACAAACAAACATATGGGCCAATGCATCAATGCATGGACATACAGACACACAGACACCATATAACCGTGTAACCGACGGTTATGGATGAAGACCGTCATGAAATAAACAAAAAACATCATAACCATAAAAAAGATGTTTTACTGAAGACGGGACGGCATTGCATTCGTGTGGTTGATTCCGTTTGTGCGGTAACATAGACTCTTAACATCTTGATGAAACTTTGTTGCTCCTTGGTGAAGCAAGCAATGTGTTGCAGCAAACTAGTCTTCGGTTGCCTAGGCAACACCCCCCACTATACAGCCGCATCACACATAGAAATAGAATGAATAGAATGGGCTTGGAACCTCTACCCAGGCAATTTGACTGGTAAACTCATACGTACACTCGCAATGGCTGCCTGGTAATGTGATGCAATACCTTCCTGCTTTAACTTCCTGCTTCGCACCTACAGATGTGGGATCTTAATTTGATCCAGTTTGCTACAGCACGGAAATAATCCTGAAGGAAAAGGAAATGTATTATTATGTGGATTATAATAAATTGAAATTTTTTGTAGGATGTTGATAAATTTTTTTTAGGGCAAATTAAGTCTGAAATTTCAAAGTGGAAATTACAAAGGCCTTTTTAAAACTCAAATATACCACAAGTTTGCATTTCCTGTCATGTTATTGTATTTCTGTGTTTGGCCTGGTATGGTTCTCAATCAGAGGCAGCTGTCGATCATTGTCTCTGATTGAGAATCATACTTAGGTAGCCTGTTTTCCCCATTTTGGTTGTGGGTGTTTATTTTCTGTTTTAGTGTCTGTTCACCTTGCAGAACTGTTTCGTTTTCTCCTCGTTGTTACTTTTGTGTAGTGTTCAGTTTCAATTATATTATGACGAACACTTCCCACGCTGCATTTTGGTCCTCTTCTCCTTCACCAGACGAGAATCGTTACAACAACTGTATGGGTACACTCGCAATGGCCGCCAGTCCACCCATTATGCAATCAGTGACTTGAATGGGACACCCATTCTATTCATTCTGTTTCTATGGCAGAGAAAATGTAGCACAAAAATATGATATTATTATTTTATTGTATTTTTGGGTATTTTAACGGTTAATGCAGAGACCATGGTCAATTGTCTGGTCAATTACCGTCATCCAAAATTACATGACTGTCACAGTCCTAACACACATATACACACACACATCCTGAAAAACAGCAGGCACATACACTTGTGTGCACATTAAAACTTATAAGCACACATAAACACAACCACACACACCCTGACATAAACAAATCACACACACATATTATGACGACCTGCACACACCTTTCCCCCGACTAGGACATATTTGAGGTTTTTCCTTGGCTCCGTCTCAGCGGTGCTAGATTAAATGCCATTCCCACTTTACCACAGATGGCTCCAAAATAAATCATATCACACATACACACAAACACATGCACGTATGCATGCATGCACACACACACACACACACACACACACACACACACGCACACACACACACACACACACACACACGTAGTCTATCTCTCACCCTTTTACACATGCAAACACACACTAAAATACCTGTACGGTTGAGTGGGTCTGTTCTTTGTATTTCCATCACTGAATCGATGGTGGGTCTAAATGTATTATAGCTGGGCCGGGCCAGAGATGTTCCCCCTGGCTAGCTGCCCCTGGCTCTCCTGGCCGGGGCTATTGATCCAAGGTCCCAGACCCAATTGCTTTCACACTGAATTAAGGTGTTATGGGGCAGTTTGTGTATGTGTCTGTGTGTGTGTGCGTGTGTGTGTGCGCGTGTGTGTATAGAGACTGAGTGATAGGCTTTTCCGCACAGGAGCTTACAGCCTGCATGGTACCACCAGGACGGGGTCAGGCCAAGCACATTACTAATCACATTAATGCTCCCAGGTAATGTTGCACAAACACACACACACACACACACACACACACACACACACACACACACACACACACACACACACACACACCCACACAAATACAACCACACACACGAAAACCCGCACACACCTACACAAACTATATTGCACGCAAGACGCACGCACACACACACGCACACACACGCACGCACACACACACAGCTAACCTACAATCTTGCAGATCAAGGAGTGCAAGCTTAGATCAGTAGCGTAATCTCATTTGACCCCAGCATTAGTTACTGGGGCAACCACTTTCAGTTCAAAGCTTCACTTGTACACATGGTAAATGTTGCTAAAAAGTGTATTGCTCCATGGCTCTGTAACGGTTCCGTAACCACAGACACTGGGAGATGGAAAGCAACTACAGGGTGAGAATTTAATAATAATTACACATGAAACTAAACAAGAACAGCGTCTGGACAAGAGAAACAAAACAACATCAATGCAGACACAGGAATGAAACTGAGGAAGTAACAGATATAGGGGAGGCAACCAATGATGTGATGGAGTCCAGGTGAGTCCGATGAAGCGCTGGTGAGGAGTAACAATGGTGACAGGTGTGTGTAATGATGGGCAGCTTTGCCACCTCGAGCACCAGAGGAGGAGCGGGAGCAAACGTTACAGGCTCCAATATCAGAAAGACACACATACAGTATATGCTCTAGTAGCCCCACTATACTGGATTTTGATTGGAAATACATGAATTATCAACACAAACACTCTCTGTATGTCTCACAGCGAGATGGAAAATGTGCTATATTCGCGTAAAAAAGACGCAGCCATGCTGTTTAGCATCAAGTTTAATAGCATAATGAATTGACATTTGCATTCCCATAATGCACTTTGACTTTTATTTGGTATGGCAACCTGAACGTACCAATATTGCTATTCACTGTAATATGCAATACTATAATTACCATGTAGTTATTATAGGCTAAAACACTACAGAAAAGGTTGTAACAAATGTAAAATAATGTGTAAGCCACTTCCCCTCCTTCCCATCCTTTTCCTTTCCGCTCCGCCTCCTCCCTCTCTCATCTTATGGCAGTGTTCCCCCTCTCCACGCCACAATTAGCCCTCAGCCTGGGTGCTCCAAATGGAGGGTAGGGGAATGAGGGGAGGAGTGGAGGTGTAGAGAGAAGGAAAAGGCCAGCCCCAGCCCCAGACAGCCTCTATTTTCAAGCAGATTTTTCCCTGTCAAATTACTCACATTCAAAACGTTTTCCTTTCCATTTAAGATTAGGACTAGGAGGGGTGGGAGTCGGGGGTGGGGGGTTGAAGGAGGGCTAGAGGGACGGTCGGGAGGTGAAAGGGGCCAGAAGGGAGAGGGGCCAGAAATGGGTTTAAAGGGTGTGTGGAGGGGTGGCCTTTAAGTGGACATGTTGGCGTTCTCAGGGGGTGCTAGTCTGTCACGATCGTCTTCTGGTGAAAGAGTGGACCAAGTCGCAGCGTGATATGAATACATCTTCCCTTTTATTTATAACGAAGATGAACACGAAACGAAACACTTTTACAAACTATACAAAACAACAAACGACCGTGAAGCTACAAAACGAAAGTGCACACACAAGCTACTAACGTTTAGACATAGACAATTACCCACAATCACCTAAAGCCTATGGCTGCCTTAAATATGGCTCCCAATCAGAGACAACAATAAACAGCTGTCTCTGATTGAGAACCAAACCAGGCAACCATAGACTTTCCTAAACCTCTATACTGAACACAACCCCATACACTATACACAACCCCCTAAACAATACACACACCCTAAACTAGACAAAACACACAAACATCCCCCATGTCACACCCTGACCTAACTAAACTAATAAAGAAAATCAATATAACAGAGGCCAGGGTGTGACATAGTCATTCAGAAAGCATTGGGCTATTGAGCAGCATATTGACTGGGAGGGTCAGAGAAGCAGTCTGCATTACTCTAATACATCTATTGTTACTCTGCTATACCGATGCTGGGTAGAACATAGGAGAGAGGGGGAAGACAGGGGAAATAGGGAAGATATGAGGATGAGGAGAGGGAGAAGAGGAGGAGAAGGGGAGTGATACAATATTTGCTAGTGTATTGTATGTCAAACAGTGGGTGAGAAACACACACACACACACAGAGGTACTCTAAATCATGTTTGCAAATGTGAGTCGTGTGACAGGACATCAGTAGGCTCAGCCAGATAAATATAAACTGAACAGATAAAGGTTAAGGTGTGTGTGTGTGTGTGTGTGTATTTGTGTGTGCGTGTGTGTGTGTGTGTGTCAAATGGCCATCTAGGACTTAAATGAGTTAGACATCATTCTCCATTGATCTAACTATCCCTGGAGTAATACAATCTGATATTAATAAGACATCATTCTCCACTGTTCTAACTATCCCTGGAGTAATACAATCTGATATTATTCAGACATTATTATCCACTGCCAACCACTGATCTAACTACAGTAATACAATCTGATATGGCATGTCTCTCTCCTCTTTCAAAAATGACTGTTTTTAATCATTCAAATGATTCCACGCCTACAAAATGGCTTAAGGAAGACATGCCCATTATTTTTTGTCCGGTTGAAACTTTGCTAATTCATTTGTCTTTGTCAGAGAAATACAACTAAAAACTTTGTTTCTAGACTAAACCCATCCCTCACCAACAAGAGCGGCTGGTCAAAATCTAATAGGCTCCCTTACCATAATTTGGAAAGCATTTCTCTACACTCAGAAAAATAGTTCCAAACTGGTTATTTGGCTGTCCCCATAGGAAACCCTTTTTGGTTCCAGGTAGAACCCTCTTGGGTTCCATGTAAAACCCTCTGTGGAAAGGGTTCTTCAAAGGGTTCTTCTATGGAGACAGCCAAAGATCCGTTTTAGGTTCTAGAGAGCACCTTTTTTTCTAAGAGTGTAGGCATCCACTCTGACAATGTAGCTACCTTCAGAACATTTCTGTCCACTCTCTCACTGCTTGTCAGACAGACAGAAGTGAAAGAGGTGTCAAATAGACTCTGACAGGTAAGAACAAAGTGTACTGGCCCTAACACAGAAGAATAGTCTGGTGTAAATCACCAGTAGAGAAAATAGGATGTCTGAGAGCATAGCAGACTTGATTAGGTTTTATCTGACAAACAGACAGACAGACAGACAGACACAGACAGACAGACAGACAGACAGACAGACAGACAGAGAGGAGCTCTCATTAAAGTTGTGTTGCCCCAACAAATGTAGCTTTGAAAGACAGACTTTCTGTTCCAAACACACACACACACACACACACACACACACACACACACACACACACACACACACACACACACACACACACACACACACACACACACACACACACTTTGACAGGCAGTCTTGCGGCAATGCTAATTCCTGTGTGCCCCTGATAAGATGCTGTCTCCCAGACAGTGTGGGAACCCTGTAAAAAAAGTCAGCACAAAGACAGTCAAAGACCACAAAGTGCTCAAAGTGAGGATCACTCCATCTCTCCCTCTCCTTTTCCTCCTCCTCTCCTCCTCATCCGCGCTAAGAGTCAAGGCAATTCAACATTCCAGCCGTCTCTTTTCCGGCGGGAGTTCTTTGAAGGCAGCCCCAGCACGGGGTCCTTGGAACAGGGCTGCGTGAACAGGCCAGGGCTCTGGTCAATTGTATAACATTGGGTCGTGAATGGCCGTTTCAGCTTCATACGCCAGTTGTCTGTGTGTGTGTGCGTGCGTCTGTCTGTCTGTCTGTCTGTCTGTCTGTCTGTCTGTCTGTCTGTCTGTCTGTCTGTCTGTCTGTCTGTCTGTCTGTCTGTCTGTCTGTCTGTCTTTCTACCTCCTCCACTGAATCCACTCTTAAGTGAATACTAAAGATATACTCATTCTCCATTAAAAAAACAGTGTGCCGTCACCCTGAAAGCTAAGGGCCAGGTTTACTGTCAACAGGATTGTGTAATTACACAGCCTAACCACATACACATAGTTAGCACTTTCTGCTTGAGGAGAAGGCACCTTAATTGCTGTATAATTACATATTGTATCACATTACATAGAGGGTTGAGATTGTGTTAGATATGACTCCGACAATTAGTGTAGGGGGTACAAGTTGGTCCGGGATTACGGTCGGTGTCATGACATGAATTATACGGATGTAATTCTTCACTATGTGGGTAATCACACAGGCTAAAGGAGCATGAAGTAGAACTATGGTGAAGCGTGTAAAGCTGTAGCCTACATGGGAATTACAGCAAACACAATTACATGGGGAAATTGAGCACATGCAAAGTTCAAATTGTGGTGATTGGGAGTGTGTGTGTGTCTGTGTGGTGTGTGGCGTGTGTGTGTGTGTGTCCTGTGAAACAACTAGATAACACCCCCAACAGCCCCTCAGTAGCCTCTGTAGACCAGGCTAGAGAAGATTCATGACTACAAGACTTATAGTGACTTACGGACCTACTTCCTAAGCCAAAGGGAAATTAGCTCCACTCAGGGCTAATATAACATATTGGCTTAGTAACACGAAGTGGGGTGAATTTGAGAAGAGGGAATATTGATAGAGACGGTTGAAAGGTAAAGGGAGAGAGGGTAAGGTCTCTCTCTCTGGCCCCTCTATAGGCCCTCTTCATCCTGGGTCTTTGTGTTATGCCAACAGGGGTGACACCGGGGGCGACAACAAGGGCGCTGGAGGCAAAGTGACCAGAGCCCCTGCCATCTGGAGCAGCTTTGGGGTCCTTTGCGTCCCCATGTCCACCCACCCCTGCCCCCTCTCTCTCTCTGACTGGCCCCTTGAGCCATTATCCCCAATACAGCACACAGTTACCGTCGGCTAATTAGGAGTAGCAGGACAGGGACACCGGGAGAGGGATGGGACAAGGCCATGGACATAGAGAGAGGGGTTAGAAAGAGAGGTAAGAGTGAGAAAGAGTAAGGGGCTAAGAGAGTGTGTCAGTGTGCCATCACAGCAGCACGATTTGTGACCCGTTGCCACAAGAAAAGGTCAACCAGTGAAGAACAAACACCATTGTAAATACAACCCATTTTTATACTTGTTTATTTTCCCTTTTGTACTTTAACCATTTGTACATTGTTACAACACTGTATTTAAATATACATAATATGACATTTGTAATGTCTTTATTATTTTGGAACTTCTGTCAGTGTAATGTTTACTGTTCATTTTTATTGTTTATTTCACTTTTGTATATTATCTACCTCATTTGCTTTGGCAATGTTAACATATGTTTCCCATGCCAATAAAGCCCCTTGAATTGAATTGAGTGTAAGATGTGAAAAGAGGAATGAGAGTAAGAGACCAGGGAGTAAATTGCAAAATGGTTGGGAAGAGATCTTCAATGTACCCATTCCATGGCACATGGTTTATGAATTGATACGCAAAACAACGCCGGATTCAAAACTTCAAATTTTTCAATTTAAATTACGATACAAAATTCTTGCAACCAATATAATGTTATACAGTGGGGCAAAAAAGTATTTAGTCAGCCAACAATTGTGCAAGTTCTCCCACTTAAAAAGATGAGAGAGGCCTGTAATTTTCATCATAGGTAAACTTCAACTATGACAGACAAAATGAGAAAACAATATTCCAGAAAATCACATTGTAGGATGTTTAATTAATTTATTTGCAAATTATGGTGGAAAATAAGTATTTGGTCAATAACAAAAGTTTCTCAATACTTTGTTATATACCCTTTGTTGGCAATGAGGTCAAACGTTTTCTGTAAGTCTTCACAAGGTTTTCACACACTGTTGCTGGTATTTTGGCCCATTCCTCCATGCAGATCTCCTCTAGAGCAGTGATGTTTTGGGGCTGTTGCTGGACACGGACTTTCAACTCCCGCCAAAGATTTTCTATGGGGTTGAGATCTGGAGACTGGCTAGGCCACTCCAGGACCTTGAAATGCTTCTTACGAAGCCACTCTTTTGTTGCCCGGGCGGTGTGTTTGGGATCATTGTCATGCTGAAAGACCCAGCCACGTTTCATCTTCAATGCCCTTGCTGATGGAAGGAGGTTTTCACTCAAAATCTCACGATACATGGCCCCATTCATTCTTTCCTTTACACGGATCAGTCGTCCTGGTCCCTTTGCAGAAAAACAGCCCCAAAGCATGATGTTTCCACCCCCATGCTTCACAGTAGGTATGGTGTTCTTTGGATGCAACTCAGCATTCTTTGTCCTCCAAGCACGACGAGTTGAGTTTTTACCAAAAAGTTCTATTTTGGTTTCATCTGACCATATGACATTCTCCCAATCTTCTTCTGGATCATCCAAATGCTATCTAGCAAACTTCAGACGGGCCTGGACATGTACTGGCTTAAGCAGGGGGACACGTCTGGCACTGCAGGATTTGAGTCCCTGGCGGTGTAGTGTGTTACTGATGGTAGGCTTTGTTACTTTGGTCCCAGCTCTCTGCAGGTCATTCACTAGGTCCCCCCGTGTGGTTCTGGGATTTTTGCTCACCGTTATTGTGATAATTTTGACCCCACGGGGTGAGATCTTGCGTGGAGCCCCAGATCGAGGGAGATTATCAGTGGTCTTGTATGTCTTCCATTTCCTAATAATAGCTCCCACAGTTGATTTCTTCAAACCAAGCTGCTTACCTATTGCAGATTCAGTCTTCCCAGCCTGGTGCAGGTCTACAATTTTGTTTCTGGTGTCCTTTGACAGCTCTTTGGTCTTGGCCATAGTGGAGTTTGGAGTGTGACTGTTTGAGGTTGTGGACAGGTGTCTTTTATACTGATAACAAGTTCAAACAGGTGCCATTAATACAGGTAACGAGTGGAGGACAGAGGAGCCTCTTAAAGAAGAAGTTACAGGTCTGTGAGAGCCAGAAATCTTGCTTGTTTGTAGGTGACCAAATACTTATTTTCCACCATAATTTGCAAATAAATTCATAAAAAATCCTACAATGTGATTTTCTGGATTTTTTTCCCTCATTTTGTCTGTCATAGTTGAAGTGTACCTATGATGAAAATTACAGGCCTCTCTCATCTTTTTAAGTGGGAGAACTTGCACAATTGGTGGCTGACTAAATATTTTTTTGCCCCACTGTATATAGGGGATACAATCTTCCCAGCTCTGCAGATTTTGCTGTGAGGATGCAGAGTCATTAGATAATTTATTTTGGTATTGGCTATATGTAGCTCGTTTTTAGTCACAGGTCCAGGAATGACTGAAGAATTGCAACATTTGCCTAGAACTAACGCTGCAGATAGCAATACTGGGTGATTTGAAAAGCCATAGTCAATCAATCAATAATCGAATTATTATTTTTACAAAAATGTTTATTTTTAATTCACAATCTGTAGAAGCTATGAGAATAGAAAGGTTCAGTACTGTTGTGAAGCATCACAGCACAGATGAAAAATATGGCAAATAGAAATCCCAAATGGATGGTGTTAAGCGATAGGTGGGAGAGGTTGAATGGAGCTGAAGGGTGGGACTAATAACAAGATAACCAATGTAAAACATACGGGGTCTGTAAAATGTACATATGTTCAGAAATCTTGTGAAATAGCACAGTTAAAAATAGAAATCAAACTGGATGGACATCAGAAATAGAGGAAGGACTTAAAAACAAACAAAATACAACTATTGTAAAATAGATTGTGTCTGTATAATGTGTATAAGATGTATAAACTGAAGGTAGAAGCCTAAGTGTTATCGTTTATTAGTTTACTCCAATTGGGGGAAGGGTGGTAGGGTTTGCGGGGGAATAATAAAGCTATATTCTAAAAAAAAGTATGTATATATCTGTATATGTACGCATGTGTATTACGTGTACAGTTGACGTCGGATGTTTACATACACCTTAGCCAAATACATTTAAACTCAGTTTTTCACAATTCCCGACATTTAATCCTAGTAAAAATTCCCTGTCTTAGGTCAGTTAGGATCACCACTTTATTTTAAGAATGTGAAATGTCAGAATAATAGTACAGAGAAACATTTCTTTCAGCTTTATTTCTTTCATCACATTCCCAGTGAGTCAGAAGTTTACATACACTCAATTAGTATTTGGTAGCATTGCCTTTAAATTGTTTAACTTGAGTCAAACGTGTCGGGTAGCCTTCCACAAGCGTCCCACAATAAATTGGGTGAATTTTGGCCCATTCCTTTGACAGGGCTGGTGTAACTGAGTCAGGTTTGTAGGCCTCCTTGCTCGCACACACTTTTTCAGTTCTGCCCACAAATCTTCTATTGGATTAAGGTCAGGGCTTTGTGATGGGCACTCCAATACCTTGACTTTGTTGTCCTTAAGCAGTTTTGCCACAACTTTGGAAGTATGCTTTGGGTCATTGTCCATTTGGAAGACCCATTTGCGACCAAGCTTTAACTTCCTGACTGATGTCATGAGATGTTGCTTCAATATATCCACATAATTTTCCTACCTCATGATGCCATCTATTTTGTGAAGTGCACCAGTCCCTCCTGCAGGAAAGCACCCTCACAACATGATGCTGCCACCCCCCGTGCTTCAAGGTTGGGATGATGTTCTTCGGCTTACAAGCCTCGCCCTTTTTCCTCCAAACATAACGATGGTCATTATGGCCAAACAGTTCTATTTTTGTTTCATCAGACCAGAGGACATTTCTGCAAAAAGTATGCTCTTTGTCCCCATGTGCAGTTGCAAACCGTAGTCTGGCTTTTTTATGGTGGTTTTGGAGCAGTGGCTTCTTCCATGCTGAGCGGCCTTTCAGGTTATGTCGATATAGGCCTATTTTTACTGTGGATATAGATACTTTTGTCCTGTTTCCTTCAGCATCTTCACAAGGTCCTTTGCTGTTGTTCTGGAATTGATTTGCACTTTTCGCACCAAAGTACGTTCATCTCTAGGAGACAGAACGCGTCTATGACGGCTGCGTGGTCCCATAGTGTTTAGACTTTCGTACTATTGTTTGTACAGAGGAACTTGGTACCTTCAGGCATTTGGAAATTGCTGCCAAGGATGAACCAGACTTGTGGAGGTCTACAATTTTCTATCTGAGGTCTTGGCTGATTGAGGCACTGAGTTTGAAGGTAGGCTTTGAAATATATCCACAGGTACACCTCCAATTGACTCAGGTTAATTGACATAATTTATCAGAAGCTTCTAAAGCCATGACATCATTTTATGGAATTTTCCAAGCAGTTTAAAGGCACAGTCAACTTAGTGTATGTAAACTTCTGACCCACTGGAATTGTGATATAGTGAATTATAATTGAAATAATCTGTCTGTAAACAATTGTTGGAAAAATGATGTGTCATGCACAAAGTAGATGTCCTAACCGACTTGCCAAAACTATAGTTTGTTAACAAGAAATGTGTGGAGTGGTTGAAAAACGAGTTTTAATGACTCCAACCTAAGTGTATGTAAACTTCCCACTTCAACTGTGTATATTTACCAAAAAAAGGTATAAGGGATTAGAAATTATGCAGAAAATTACATTGATGGAAGCAACAATCTTTCCAACAATTAGTCAAGTTGAGAACAGACTCTAGACCAAGTGAGAAGCTTTAAAAACAGGGGAAAAAGTGAAGCCTTTGTGCTGAGTCAATCAAAGGGATGATGATTGCAGTGAGGGACATTGGGATGGACTAGTCAAAAATATTGGCTCAGTTAGACAGGGAGAGAGCGCAGGAGTAGGGTCTGGTATGTATGGGAAACGGGTCTAACTAAGTGGGGGTCAAGTTTTGGCTTCCGCAAGGTTCATGAACTATGTGGAGTCTTGAGAAAGTTGGATGAGGCGAGTAGAAGTGAAAGAAGAAGAGGGAGAGTGAAAAGGTAACCGTATTGAGATGAATAAATGGAAGTTAGGGAGTCAGATAAGAAGAGGGGAAACATGACAGAGAAAAGGAGAGTGAGAGAGTGAAAGAACTGAGAGAGGAGGATCTGTCTATCCATAGAGTATGACAACAACTCCATATGTGGTTTCTCTTTATTGTGTCAGAGTGGAGGTGCAGGATTCATGTGTGCATCATTAGAGACTGACCCTGCATTAGTGAGCTGTGTGTGCACGTGTGTGTATGTGTGTGTGTGTGTGGGGGGGGGGGGGGGGGGTCATTATAATGTGTGGTCCCAGTCTATGTCTGGGGCTCAATTCTCTTGCTTTGTTTGGGACACACTGCTGCCCTCTGCGATTCCTCTATTCAGCCTATTGAGGGCCTTTTGTTTCTTTCAGTCTTTCTCTCCTTTTATTCTCTCTTCTGTCCTTTCTCTCTCTTTCTCCCGCTCTCCCATTTTTCCGTGTCGCCATGGCCTTTCTGTAGCCCAGTAATGGGGAGAGTACAGGAAGAGTCAGAAGGCTTTATAATTGGGTTTAAAGGTGGCCTGGCTGAGAGCAGAGACCCCTGTTCAAAGCATACTGTACACACAGAGAGAGATAGAGAGAGAGAGAGTGCGCAGTGTGAAAGTCCATGTGCAGCAACACAGAAAAGGGTGTTCAAAATCAGACACTGAATGTGTGTGTGTGTGGGGGGGGGGCTTGATTCTCAATCTGTTTTTTGTTTCTCCAAATGTGAGTAGTTTCAGGAAACTAGGCGTATGTCGCGTGTCACTACTTCACAGGAGAACCATTTGAACGTAACATTTTTTTTAATCAAAATGCCTTCTGGAACATGTGAACTTTCATGTGCCTTAATAACAAACTTGTAAGCCAAGTTGGATTACATCGTGCATGGGATAACCCATCCACATTTCCCATTCCCGCATCACCCGAGCATTCTTCTCTTTAGCCCTATGCATCCAGGTGAGTGGGGCATGGTCACTGATGAGGGTGAAGTGGCGCCTCAGCAGGTAGTATTTCAGGCTTTCTAGAGCCCACTTTACTGCCAGCGCCTCTTTCTCAACCACTGCGTAGTTGGTTTCCTGTGGGCCCAGCTTCCTGCTTAAAAACAGGATGGGGTGTTCCACCCCTTCTACCTCTTGGGATAGCACTGCTCCCAAGCCGACCTCTGAGGCATCCGTCTGAACCACAAACTCTTTCTCAAAGTCTGGTACCACCAGCACTGGATTACAGCAGAGAGCCTCCGCTGGTGCTCTTGTGCTTGTCTCATGTGCCCTCGGACGATGGAAATGACTGTGGCTATCCTGTCTTGCATTGCATTGCCGTGACGTGCTCTATGACATTAGTATACGGGGTGGATTGGTGCTCCCAGGTTTCCCGGGCGATGCCTAAGATTCCCCGGGGGTGCCTCCCATATACCAGCTCAAAGGGAGAAAACCCCAGCGAGGCTTGAGGAACCGCTCTAATGGCAAACATCAGATACGGCAACATGCAATCCCAGTTTTTCCCATCCTTATCGATTACCTTCCTGAGCATTGACTTCAGGGTCCTGTTGAATCTCTCAACCAGCCCGTCCGTCTGAGGATGGTAAACCGATGTCCTCAACTGTTTCACCTGCCACAATTTACAAAGGTCCGCCATAAGGCGAGACATAAAGGGGGTCCCCTGGTCAGTAAGGATCTCCTTTGGAACCCCTACCCTGGTGAACAAGAGCACTAATTCCTTGGCGATATTTTTGGAAGTCATCGTCCGAAGGGGAATGGCTTCTGGGTAGCGAGTGGCATAATCTAGAATGACCAGAATGTATTGGTGTCCTCTGGCGGATTTGGGTAGTGGGCCCACTATATCCATCGCTATCCTCTCAAATGGTGTTTTGATTATGGGGAGTGGCACTAACGGGCTTCTAACAGCTGGTCGGGGAGCTGTTAACTGGCACTCCGGGCACTCTCCACAATGCCGAGCCACTTCAGCCTGAATTCCTGGCCAGTAAAACCTCCTTACAATCCGGTCTCTGGTTTTATCGATACCAAGGTGTCCACCCAGAATGTGCCCATGAGCTAGATCCAGTACTGTCCTCCGGTACCGGGTGGGGACCAACAACTGTTCAACCACATCAACCCCTATTTTTGAGACTCTGTACACCAAACCTTTTTTCATAATGAAGTGGGGAAACTATTAGGCCTCATCCCATCATTTATGGGAGTACCATCGACGACCTGCACGTCTGCTCTGGCTTGCTGCAGGGTTGGATCCTGGTTTTGGGCCATCCCGAAATGAGTCAAGGACCCTGCCAGGTCTGCTGGTTCTAGATCGTCATCCTCTGGATTCAGATCGACCCCAGACCCACTAGTACCGGGCTGTTCGTTATCAACAAGGTTTGCCACTTCATCCTCATCCTCCCCTACTAGCACCTGTGAGGTTGGCCCCTGGGAGACCTCTTTTCTTGAAGACCCCATACTTCTTCCTGCTTGGTCAGGGTTGTTGGCTTCTCAAATATGCCATTCTTTTGGCCTAACTTCGCAAAATTAGGAAAGTATCTACCCAATATTACATCATATGGTATCTTTGGGACCACGCCAACCTCACAATCCAGCAGACCGTCCTCTGTTTGTATGCTCACTTAGGCTGTGGGGTACAGACGGGTATCCCCATGAATGCATGAAACACTGATATCCTGACTTGTATCCAGTTTATGAGTTGGCACTAGGTTTGCAACAACCAGGGTTAGCATACTGCCGGAATCCAGCAGTGCTTCAACCTCTTTCCCTTCAACCGTCACCCTGCACATATGTTTGTTTCTTGATCTTTCAAGTACAGTGGTTACAACAGGACATGCATACCCACATATCATCTTCTTTTTCACCGAGGTTACCTTGCATTGGCTCTTCTTTAATAGGGCAGTAGGCTGCAATATGTCCTGGTCGATTACAATTGGAACAGATAATAGGGGTTCGGGGGGGAGACTCCCTCGACCCCCGGTCCCGGTTTCCGTTTTTTCCCTTCGTGTCTCGGCCCGATTCTGATTCTTTCCTCATGGCCCCACGCTGCTCTCTTCCCCCTCCACCTGTTGGGACAGTCTTACCCTGTCCGCTGGTTCGCCCAGGCCTGGGGAATGGGAATCTTTCCTCCTGTGCCTGCTCAGCTGTTCCTGCCGTACAATACCGTTCAACCAGGCCCACGAGATGGTCGGCGGAAAGTACCTCTTTCTGGCCAACCCATCGTCGCACTTCTTGGGGTAGACCTCGCTGAAACTGGTTGAGTACGATGGTCTCGACAATCTCGGCGGAGGAACGGGTCTCCGGTCGCAACCATTTCCGTGCCAGGTGAATCAAGTCGAACATCTGTGTTCGGGGAGGTTGTCCAGATCGGTAGGACCACTGGTGGAAGCGGTGTGCCCTCACAGTATCGGTCACTCCCAGTCTAGTCAGAATCTCTCCCTTTAGTTTATCGTAATCCTGTGCATCTTTCAACTCCAGGTCGAGATACGCTTTTTGAGCGTCCCCTGCCAGGTATGGTGCCAGAAGCCCTGCCCATTCTTCTTTCGGCCACTTCTCCCTCTCTGCAGTCCTTTCGAAGGTGGTAAGATATGCTTCCACATCATCCTGTGCTGTCATTTTTTGAAGAAAATGATTGGCCCGACTCTGGGTATTTGCAGCTGGTAATTGAGCCCCAATTTGGCCCGCTAGCCCCTGTAGGCCTTCTCTTAACTCCCGAGTGTTTCTCTCTTGCTCTTATCTGAGCAGCTGCTTGGTGCGGTGCTGGACCTGTAATGTGTCCTGGTACATTCGCATTGCATCCTGATGAGCTATTTGTTGAGCTCTAGTTGTCTCTTGTTGGGTGGCCGCCGCTTGTAACAGGGCCTGTATGGCTCCCTCCATACTCATTTTCCTGAGAAACTGTCCTAACCAAACAAAGCCACCAAAAAAAAAACCTGACTCCCCTTTGGAGTGCTAACTGAACTTTTTTTTTTTTTTTTTTTTACCTAACCAGCGGAATGGTTAGTCCATATGCCCACATTCTCCACCACGTGTGGCAAACCTCTTCAAGGTTATGAGCGTTTGTCACAAATTAAGTGGGAAACTGTCACCAAATTACCCCAGAATGAGAGTTATTTCGAACAAGACAGTACCTGTGTGTTTGTTTCTCCGTCCTGGTCCACCCAGGTCGTAGGCAAAGTCAAGGATAGCAGGGTTCGGTACACAAATCGGGTTCTCGGTAGGTCCAGGTCCAAACGCCAACAGGTAAGTCCAAAACAGTCCAGCTCATACACGGTAAATCCAGCCAATATATATTGTCTCTTTCTCTACGGTTCATAGATCCTTCCAGCCCTCTCTTCCTCTTCCTGGTTTTTCTTGACCCTTTATCTGTGTGTCGGCTCCACCTTCTGAGGGTTCCCTTGCTTCTGGGACTTGTAGTTTTGGCAGTCGGCCATTTTGTGATCTGTAGTTTTGATCGGGGTGGCCATTTTAGTGATCGGGCAGAGCCCGTTTATTAGTTCTGCTCTCACATATCTGCCATTTATCACTCGACCCCCTTCTTTGCCACAGTATTTACAGATGGCATACAAGTTTGATATTAAGGCACATGAAAGTTCACATGTTCGAGAAGGCATTTTGATAAAAAAATGTTTTTTTACGTACAAACAGCTCTCCTGTGATGTCCTGACTTGCGACATACGCCTAGTTTCCTGAATTGGGCTTTTTTGCCTTTGTGCAGATTGCCATGTCTCATTTTCGATTATTTGAAAATGATTCTTTTTTCAAAGTATCTCTTTTTCAAACAAGCATTGCAGAGGTGGCTACAATTTCAATTTCATCCCCCTGAAAAGATAGAACAAATATTTCAACAAATATTATGGCTGAACTCAAATGTGCTGGTTGATAAAATATGTGTATTTATGGGAACGGTGCTTGAAAAGGGTATTTTGTTCTTAAATTATATTGTAATTTGGAATGGTAGAGTTCATGGAGTTATCAGATTTGTATGGGAAGGTCTGCTCAATCCAAGAGTACAACCAATTGATTACAGCATTACCCCAAAAATGGAGGAGGCAGGTGGCAGCGGGAGGAGGTAGGGAACTAGTTTGTCTGCCAAATATAAAGGCTCAAAACTGGTGGAGGAATAAAAATAGCATAAATGGGAAAGTATACCAGTTTCATTTGAGGACCAGGATGTTGAAAACTGTGCCATACAGATTGCAAAATAGTTGGGAAGAGATTTTTGATGTTCCATGGTTGATATATAAAACATCGCAAGATTCAATACTTCGTACTTTTCAGCTAAAATTTTGAATATTTGGGGCATAAAATCATCGAAGCTCTGCAGATTTTGTTGTGAGGATACAGAATCAATAGACCATTTATTTTTGGTATTGCCCTCAGGTAGCCTGTTTCTGGTCTCAGGTTTAGGAATGGTTGAAAACACATAGCATTGATCTAAAATTGATCTAAAATTGACCCTAGAAATAGTACTGTTAGGAGATCTGGAGAGACTGGGTCAGTCAATTACTAATATACTAATACTCTTAGTAAAAGTATTTATCTTCAACTCGCAATCTGTGGATTCTATTCGATTGGATAGATTGAAATTGCACGTTAAACAACACAGCATAGTTGAAAGATATGTGTTGCGTAGAAACCCGAAGTGGGTGGCCAGCAGAGATAGATGGGATGGGCCGAGGGAAACTAATGCCAGTTTGCCTGAGGATGATGCCGTGCAGGTGTTTGTACACATGCATATACACACACTCTCATTCAAATAAACGCAAACAAGAACACACACATACATGTAATAATGCCAGACATGCACACAAACATATACAGTTGGCATTGCTGTTATGATTTTAGTTGTCCTTGATGTCATTGATGTCCTTACATTTATTTTGCATTGTTGTTTGCTGTTTTCTTCTGTCTTTTCCTTTTTCTCTTTAGTTCATTCTCTTGGTTGTTGGTGCATTGGGGGGTTCTTGGGGGTGGGGAATGGAATGAATTGTATTTTTATTTTTTATTTTTTATTCTGTGTGGGGGAGGGGGGACTGTGGGAGCGGTCTCGATTGGTTGATGGACAGCTATTAGGGAACTGTGGAGGGATCTTGGAGTGTTCGGGTTCACATTTTTTGGCCTGGTGGGATATCTGTCAATGTGCCCTTGAGCAGGGAATTGACCCTGGATGCTTCTGTGTGTCACTCTGAATGGGATTCTGTTGGATGACTGGTATGGTGTAGTTGTTGAGCGGCTTCACTGCAAGTATATTGTATGTTTCGGATATTCAATAAATAAATTAAATTACATTTTTTTAAAGTTAGCCAGGTGTGTCTGGGGGTGATTACTGCCATCTATTGTATTTCATGAACAGGTGTACATGTCTAGACAATAGTGACCCATCAATTTAGCTAGATGTGGCTGGGGGGGGGGGGCGGGTTATAGCATTTATTTAATGTGACCCATCAATTTAGCTAGATGTGGCTGGGGGGGGGGGGGGGGGGGGGGGGTTATAGCATTTCCTTAATGTGACCCATCAACTTAGACAAGTGTGTCGGGTAAGCATCATCTCACAATTATATTTTTTATTTATTTGGACACTTCCTGTTTTGATATTGTTACTATGCAAGTAACCATTTCACTGTACCGTTTAGACCTTCTGTTTCCTGTCCATGTGATCAATAAACTTAGATTTTATTTGATATAGTGTGTGTTTACCAGAGACGGTAATGTGAAGAACAACATAACCTGCAACAAAGTCAGATTAGGATATAAGCCAAGGACTAGATAAAGTGTAGTTTTACCTGGAGGTTGCCTTATTGTAGGCTACTACTTTTACCACTTTTAGTCTTGAAATCTTTGGTTGTTTACTAAACTACTTACTCTGTTTAGCACATGGCCTCACATGTGAATGCTTAAAGAGATGGGTGGGGCTACTTTTATCCAATGTAAAAAAAAAGTACATTTAAAATTCTGCTTCATAAGACCGAATCGAGGCGTTCAGTCACAAATGAACTAGTTTGTAGAAGAGAAATGGACAGGGCTAAATGAGTTGGAGTTGCCTCTAATTGCCTGCCAACACACTGTTAGGGACTTAACTGCCAGCTTGTCTGAACAGCAGTAAACCAGGACCATATTGGACAAACATCTGATCAAAGTAAATACCTAAAGTATATACCACAAACACCTGACAGAGTAAGATAGAGAAAAACAATAAGAAATAGTAACAGAGAGCCAGAACCTCAAGCACTCCTCTCCCTTCTTTTCTTCCCTCATCTACTGTCCTCTCCTCTTCTCTCCTATCTTCTCCTCTATTTTCCTCTTCTCTTCTCTTCTCTCCTCTCCTCTCCTCTACTCCCCTCTCCCAGGCCCATGACAACAGCCATTATACAGGAATAAGGCAGCCATAATGTATCGGTACTTAGGCCTGAGGAGACACACTCGCTCAATGGGCCGTGAATCTCCTGTCACCAGCGTTAGACGGTCGAACGTTGAATAAAGTTATTTGAATATTTGTAATATTAATGTGCCGATGTGTCAAGAGCCCGCCGGTGCAGAACAAAGAGGGAAAATAAGAGAGGATGCACATCATCTATATCCAGTATTCACAGAATAGAAAACGACTGGATGGATGGATTGATGGATGGCTGGATGGACGGGTGGACGAACGGATGGATGTCTGGGCAAACAAATTACTAAATGTATTAATGGATAGATACATTGTTATTATCTCTACATTAGCTTGTCTCCATCCAGCTCTTCAACAGAGCCACACTATAAACTGTCAACAGCGTCAGATTAGCAAGCTGTCCATACAGACAACATCACCCCAACACATTTTTAAGATGGCGTCGGAGGGGATGGCTGCTGTTTTATGGGCTATTAACCAACCATGTTATTTTGTTAGTTTTTTTTACATTGTTTGTTCCTTATTTTGAGCTTATTGACATCAGATCAGCGATTACTCACCTTGAAGTGGACAAATAATTTTTCTTTAACAAGAAAGATTTACACCAGACACCCGAACAGGCCCTCATCCCCGTCATTCGCAGGAGAAGGAGACGGAGGTATCGCGGAAGGAGATCGGGTGTCTCCTGTACTCCCTGTTCACTCATGACTGCACGGCCAGGCACAACTCCAACACCATCATTAAGTTTGCCGATGACACAACAGTGGTAGGCCTGATCACCGACAATGACGAGATAGCCTATAGGGAGGAGGTCAGAGACCTGACCATGTGGTGCCAGGAAAACAACCTCTCCCTCAACATGATCAAGACAAAGGAGATGAATGTGGACTACAGGAAAAGGAGCACCGAGCATTTTCATCGACAGGGCTGTAGTGGAGCAGGTTGAGGGCTTCAAGTTCCTTGGTGCACATATCACCAACAAACTAACATGGTCCTAGCACACCAAGACAGTCGTGAAGCGAGCACGACAAAACCTATTCCCCCGCAGGAGAGTGAAAAGACTTGTCATGGGTCCTCAGATCCTGAAAAGATTCTACAGATCATCCTGACTGGTTGCATCACTGCCCGGTATGGCAACTGCTCGGCCTCCGACCGCAAGGCACTACAGAGGACAGTGAGTACGGCCCAGTGCGTACGGCCCAGTACATCACTGGGGCCAAGCTTCCTGCCATCCAGGACCTCTATACCAGGCGGTGTCAGAGGAAGGCCCTAAATATTGTCAAAGACTCCAGCCACCATAGACTGTTCTCTCTGCTACCGCATGGCAAGCAGTACTGCGCCAAGTTTAGGTCCAAGAGGGTTCTAAACAGCTTTTACCCCCAAGCCATAAGACTCCTGAACATCTAATCAAATGGCTACCAAGACTATTGTTATTGTACTGCTACTCTTTAGTTATTTGTTACTTTTTTTTTTCTTTTTTTTTTTAAAGTATTTTTCTTAAAACTGCAATGTTGGTTATGGGCTTGTAAGAAAGCATTTCACTGTAAGGTCTACACCTGTTGTATTCGGTGCATGTGACAAGTACAATTTGATTTGATCCCCCAACCCTCACTGCCTTTCCATCCCTGCCCATTCCAGCCCCAAGTCCCCTGGTATGCCCAGCCTCAGCAAAGCGTTCTCCTGGCATCCGCCAAACACAGATTTGTCCATTGGACTGCCAGATGGTGAAGCGTGATTCATCACTCCAGAGAACAAGTTTCCACTGCTCCAGAGTCCAATGCCGGCGAGCTTTACACCACTCCAGCCGACGCTGGGCATTGCGCATGGTGACCTTAGGCTTGTGTGCTGCTGCTTGGCTATGGAAACCCATTTCATGAAGCTCCCGACAAACAGTTATTGTGCTGACGTTGCTTCCAGAGGCAGTTTGGAACTTGGTAGTGAGTGTTGCAACCGAGGACACATTTTTACGCGCTGCACACTTCAGCACTCTGTGGCCCCGTTCTGTGTGGCCTACCACTTCGCAGCTGAGTCGTTGTTGCTCCTAGATGTTTTCACTTCATTTGACAGACTGACTTGTTGGAAAGGTGGCATCCTGTTACGGTGCCACGTTGAAAGTCACTGAGCTCTTCAGTAAGGCCATTCTACTGCCAATGTTTGTATATGGAGATTGCATGGCTGTGTGCTCGATTTTATACACCTGTCAAATCAAATCAAACTTTATTTGACACATGCGCCCAATACAAAGTGTAGACCTTACCATAAAATGCTTACTTACAAGCCCTTAACCAAGTGCAGTTCCAGAAGAGTTAAGAAAATATTTACCAAATAAACTAAAGTAAAAGAAAAAAATGTATATATATAAAAATAGGCTGAAATAGCCTATTCCACTAATTTGAAGGGGTGTCCACATACGTTGTATATATAGTGTACCAGAACATAAAACATCAGCTTTACTCTAGTGGGTCGAGGTGCTATTCTGAACAATGTCTTTACTCGATGTAAGGAGGCCATCAAATATTTAGCAGATTGCTAACACAACCAAAAGGCTAGGCGAAGGGAGGCAATGGTGTGTGTGTGTGTGAGTTGTGATGTGTGTGTGTGTGTGTGTGTGGTGGTGTGTGTGTGCGTGCGTATCAGAGAAAAAGCCCACCCAGAGCCCCAAATGGGAGCTGTCAGAGTTATGGTGGGGTAATGAGAGAGACATGCTGGACCCATCGTTATACCTCTTCATAGGCCCTCGGCTCACACAGAGCATTCAGGCGGGTTACATACAGGCTTATTCCATATAGGCTGGTTACATCAGGGTACATACAACAGGCTGGTTACATACAGGCTGGTTACTGCAGGGTACATACAGCAGGCTGGTTACATACATGCTGGTTACATCCAGGCTGGTTACAGCAGGGTACATACAGCAGGCTGGCTACATACAGGTGGGTTACATAAAGGCTGGTTACATAGAGGCTGGTTGCATACAGGTGGGTTACATACAGGCTGGTTACATCCAGGCTGGCTATGGCAGGGTATATGCAGCAGGATGGCTAAATACAGGCTGGTTACAGCAGGCTACATACAGCAGGCTGGCTACATACAGGCTGGTTACAGCAGGCTACATACAGCAAGCTAGCTACATACAGGCTGGTTACAGCAGGCTACATACAGCAGGCTGGTTACATCCAGGCTGGCTACAGCAGGGTACGTGCACCAGGCTGGCGACATACAGGCTGGTTACAGCAGGCTACATACAGCAGGCTGGCGACATACAGGCTGGTTACAGCAGGCTACATACAGCAGGCTGGTTACATACAGGCTGGTTACAGCAGGCTACATACAGCAGGCTGGTTACATACAGGCTGGTTACAGCAGGCTACATACAGCAGGCTGGTTACATACAGGCTGGTTACAGCAGGCTACATACAGCAGGCTGGCGACATACAGGCTGGTTACAGCAGGCTACATACAGCAGGCTGGCGACATACAGGCTGGTTACAGCAGGCTACATACAGCAGGCTGGTTACATACAGGCTGGTTACAGCAGGCTACATACAGCAGGCTGGCGACATACAGGCTGGTTACAGCAGGCTACATACAGCAGGCTGGTTACATACAGGCTGGTTACAGCAGGCTACATACAGCAGGCTGGTTACATACAGGCTGGTTACAGCAGGCTACATACAGCAGGCTGGCGACATACAGGCTGGTTACAGCAGGCTACATACAGCAGGCTGGTTACATACAGGCTGGTTACAGCAGGGTAGATACAGCAGGCTGGCAACATACAGGCTGGTTACAGCAGGCTACATACAGCAGGCTGGCGACATACAGGCTGGTTACAGCAGGCTACATACAGCAGGCTGGTTACATACAGGCTGGTTACAGCAGGCTACATACAGCAGGCTGGCGACATACAGGCTGGTTACAGCAGGCTACATACAGCAGGCTGGTTACATACAGGCTGATTACAGCAGGCTACATACAGCAGGCTGGCGACATACAGGCGGGTTACAGCAGGCTACATACAGCAGGCTGGTTACATACAGGCTGATTACAGCAGGCTACATACAGCAGGCTGGCGACATACAGGCTGGTTACAGCAGACTACATACAGCAGGCTGGTTACATCCAGGCTGGTTACAGCAGGCTACATACAGCAGGCTGGTTACATCCAGGCTGGTTACAGCAGGCTACATACAGCAGGCTGGTTACATACAGGCTGGTTACAGCAGGCTATATACAGCAGGCTGGCGACATAGAGGCTGGTTACAGCAGGCTACATACAGCAGGCTGGTTACATCCAGGCTGGTTACAGCAGGCTACATACAGCAGGCTGGTTAAAGCAGGCTGGCGACATACAAGCTGGTTACAGCAGGCTACATACAGCAGGCTGGTTACATCCAGAATGGTATGAGACCTATGTCTGCTCATCGTCACTAATTAAAACATAAAGACCAGATAGACTCCATGGAAAGAAGGCAGCCAGCACACATACATAGCAGTGTGTACCTACCTCATATTTGTTTTTGTTTTTCTGCTCTTTTGCACACTAGTATTTCTACTTGCACATCCTCATCTGCACATCTATCACTCCAGTGTAAATTGCTATATTGTAATTACTTCGCCACTATTGGCCTATTTATTGCCTTACCTCCTTACTTCATTTGCACACACTGTATACAGATTTTTCTTTTGTGTTATTGACTGTACGTTTGTTGATCCCATGTGTAACTCTGTGTTGTTGTTTTTGTCGCACTGCTTTGCTTTACCTTGGCCAGGTCTCAGTTGTAAATGAGAACTTGTTCTCAACTGGTCTACCTGGTTAAATAAAGGTGAAATTTAAAAAATAAACATATGCAGACACACGCACGCTCACACACACGCGCACTATGTTATATATGTAAACACACACACATTCCACCACTTTCCACAGCAAAACACACCTCTCACTATTGACTAGCTTCCATCTCTGATTGGCCATTCTGCATACACACTACCTCTCCCTCCCAGCCCTCTTCTCCCTCCCTGCCTTTACAGTGCTTCCCTCAATGAGGGGAATTATTTCAGCTTGCCCTCATTTTCTTCTTGTTCCGTTTTCCTCATCTCTAATGGGCAATTACATCAGGCTCCACGCGGAGGCCATCTTGTTTCACTGACCTCTAATTGATTGGCTGTCCAAACTGCTCGGCTTCTATAACCACTTTAAGGTTACATTTCCCTGTTTAAATAATGGATTACAAGGTCCATGAAAGAAGATTGTGTGGAAAATAAAAGGCAGGGATTGCTTCTCGTTTGAGTCGTTTCAAAGACGTACAAGCCTCTATTTTAAACTCAGAGACTGAGTTATTAGGGGAGATGGAGAGTGCTCAGAGCGCTTAGACTACTCCAGACTAACCTACAGTCACGGCATCTGTGTGTGTGTGCGTGTGTGTGTGTCTACCACTTCTGCTCGCACTATGTTCAAAGCATGGTTTTAGCAGCGCTATCTGTCTGCAGATGAATATCAGTATGGCCAACAGACAGCGTGTCTGCGTATCTCTCCCTCTCTCTGTGTGTGTGTGTGTGTGTGTGTGTGTGTGTGTGTGTGTGTGTGTGTGTGTGTGTGTGTGTGTGTGTGTGTGTGTGTGTGTGTGTGTGTGTGTGTGTGTGTGTGTGTAGAACCAGCTTCACACAGTGCCCCTGAACACTCTCCTACTATAATTAACACTCCTACTGTGTAGTATCCTTCCTCTTCTCTCCTGGGTCCTGTTTATCATGTTTTTCATACCTCCCACAGTTTGTGCTTTTACATCACAAAGAGAGAGCAGAGAGGGAGACAGAAAGAGAGGAGAAAGAAAGTGGGAGAGAGAGAGACAAGAGAGAGGTAGAGAGAGAGAGAGAAGAGAGAGAGAGAGAGAGAGAGTGATGCTGAGAGGCAGTTCGGCAGGAAGTCTCATTTTTGAGCCCACTTAGAAGGAGGAAGTCAGAGAGAATGTGGGAATTAGAGGTAGCCAACGTCTCCACTTCTGTTCAAAACCCTACCTACCTACCAGGAGAAGTGTGTGTGTGTGTGTGTGTGTGTGTGTGTGTGTGTGTGTGTGTGTGTGCGTGCGTGCGTGCGTGCGTGCGTGCGTGTGTGTGTGAAGAAACCCCCTACAAACAACCAGAGCAACATACCTCCACCAAAAACAACGCAGCACCTACGCTCCAATTACTCTCGGATTGGAGGTAAATACAGTAGAGATATAGCAGAGATACACAGTACAGTATATCTGTCCAAACCAATAGGATTTACTGTGTGGGTAGCTCAATACTAATACAAATGGCCTGTGTTGTTATTCTCAACCATTGCATCTCTGTCTGTTAAGAGAAACTGATAGAGGAGCTTTAAACATCTCTGTTTGTTAAGAGAAACTGAGAGAGGAGCTTTAAACATCTCTGTCTGTTAAGAGAAACTGATAGAGCTTTAAACATCTCTGTCTGTTAAGATAAACTGATAGAGGAGCTTTAAACATCTCTGTCTGTTAAGAGAAACTGATAGAGGAGCTTTAAACATCTCTGTCTGTTAAGATAAACTGATAGAGGAGCTTTAAACATCTCTGTCTGTTAAGAGAAACTGATAGAGGAGCTTTAGACATCTCTGTCTGTTAAGAGAAACTGATAGAGGAGCTTTAAACATCTCTGTCTGTTAAGAGAAACTGATAGAGGAGCTTTAAACATCTCTGTCTGTTAAGAGAAACTGATAGAGGAGCTTTAAACATATCTGTCTGTTTAGAGAAACTGAGAGAGGAGCTTTAAACATCTCTGTCTGTTAAGATAAACTGATAGAGGAGCTTTAAACATCTCTGTCTGTTAAGAGAAACTGATAGAGGAGCTTTAAACATCTCTGTCTGTTAAGAGAAACTGATAGAGGAGCTTTAAACATCTCTGTCTGTTAAGAGAAACTGATAGAGGAGCTTTAAACATCTCTGTTTGTTAAGAGAAACTGATAGAAGAGCTTTAAACATCTCTGTTAGTTAAGAGAAACTGATAGAGCTTTAAACATCTCTGTCTGTTAAGATCAACTGATAGAGGAGCTTTAAACATCTCTGTCTGTTAAGAGAAACTGATAGAAGCGCTTTAAACATCTCTGTCTGTTAAGAGAAACTGATAGAGGAGCTTTAAACATCTCTGTCTGTTAAGAGAAACTGATAGGGGAGCTTTAAACATCTCTGTCTGTTAAGAGAAACTGATAGAGGAGCTTTAGACATCTCTGTCTGTTAAGATAAACTGATAGAGGAGCTTTAAACATCTCTGTCTATTAAGAGAAACTGATAGAGCTTTAAACATCTCTGTCTGTTAAGAGAAACTGATAGAGGAGCTTTAGACATCTCTGTCTGTTAAGATAAACTGATAGAGCTTTAGACATCTCTGTCTGTTAAGATAAACTGATAGAAGAGCTTTAAACATCTCTGTCTGTTAAGAGAAACTGAGAGAGGAGCTTTAAACATCTCTGTCTGTTAAGAGAAACTGATAGAGGAGCTTTAAACATATCTGTCTGTTTAGAGAAACTGAGAGAGGAGCTTTAAACATCTCTGTCTGTTAAGATAAACTGATAGAGGAGCTTTAAACATCTCTGTCTGTTAAGAGAAACTGATAGAAGAGCTTTAAACATCTCTGTCTGTTAAGAGAAACTGATAGAGGAGCTTTAAACATCTCTGTCTGTTAAGGGAAACTGATAGAAGAGCTTTAAACATCTCTGTCTGTTAAGAGAAACTGATAGAGCTTTAAACATCTCTGTCTGTTAAGAGAAACTGATAGAGGAGCTTTAAACATCTCTGTCTGTTAAGAGAAACTGATAGAGGAGCTTTAAACATCTCTGTCTGTTAAGAGAAACTGATAGAGGAGCTTTAAACATCTCTGTTTGTTAAGAGAAACTGATAGAGGAGCTTTAAACATCTCTGTCTGTTAAGAGAAACTGATAGAGGAGCTTTAAACATCTCTGTCTGTTAAGAGAAACTGATAGAGCTTTAAACATCTCTGTCTGTTAAGAGAAACTGATAGAGGAGCTTTAAACATCTCTGTTTGTTAAGATAAACTGATAGGAGAGCTTTAAACATCTCTGTCTGTTAAGAGAAACTGATAGAGCTTTAAACATCTCTGTCTGTTAAGAGAAACTGATAGAGGAGCTTTAAACATCTATGTCTGTTAAGAGAAACTGATAGAGGAGCTTTAAACATCTCTGTTTGTTAAGATAAACTGATAGAGCTTTAAACATCTCTGTCTGTTAAGAGAAACTGATAGAGGAGCTTTAAACATCTCTGTCTGTTAAGAGAAACTGATAGAGGAGCTTTAAACATCTCTGTCTGTTAAGAGAAACTGATAGAGGAGCTTTAAACATCTCTGTCTGTTAAGAGAAACTGATAGAAGCACTTTAAACATCTCTGTCTGTTAAGAGAAACTGATAGAGGAGCTTTAGACATCTCTGTCTGTTAAGATAAACTGATAGAGGAGCTTTAAACATCTCTGTCTGTTAAGAGAAACTGATAGAGCTTTAAACATCTCTGTCTGTTAAGAGAAACTGATAGAGGAGCTTTAGACATCTCTGTCTGTTAAGAGAAACTGATAGAGCTTTAGACATCTCTGTCTGTTAAGAGAAACTGATAGAGGAGCTTTAGACATCTCTGTCTGTTAAGATAAACTGATAGAGGAGCTTTAAACATCTCTGTCTATTAAGAGAAACTGATAGAGCTTTACACATCTCTGTCTGTTAAGAGAAACTGATAGAGGAGCTTTAGACATCTATGTCTGTTAAGATAAACTGATAGAGCTTTAGACATCTCTGTCTGTTAAGAGAAACTGAGAGAGGAGCTTTAAACATCTCTGTCTGTTAAGAGAAACTGATAGAGGAGCTTTAAACATATCTGTCTGTTTAGAGAAACTGAGAGAGGAGCTTTAAACATCTCTGTCTGTTAAGATAAACTGATAGAGGAGCTTTAATAAATCTTCTTGCCACTATAGGGGGTGCTGTTTCGCATTAGCATAATTTGCTCTACAGATTAAACTGCCTAGTACTCAATTCTTGCTCGTACAATATGCATATTATTGCTATTATTGGATAGAAAACACTCTCTAGTTTCTATAGCCGTTTGAATTATGTCTCTGAGTGAAACAGAACTCATTCTACAGCACTTTTCCTCCCAGTGTGTGAGATTTCAGAAATCTTGGCCTCTGGTTCCAGATCAGTTTTAAAGTCCCTGTAAATCCTATGAGGATACAAACACTGCCCACGCCTTCCTCTAGATGTCAGTAAGTGGTGACAATTTGAATGGAGTCGATTGCGCAATCAGGGCCTCTATAAATCACCAAATACCGGAAGTAGCGTTCTTTTGGACCCTGCGCTCAACGCAAGAAGGACGTCGGACTGGCCTTTTTCCAAGCCTTGGTTTAGCCAGTAATATAGCGCCGGTCATGTTTTTACTCGTTATAGGTGTTAAAAACATCATAAGGTAGTTAATTTAAACCGTTTTATAGCAATTTATATCCGTTTAGTGCGATTTTGAGGCATTTCTATGTGATGCTCTTTGAAGCGCCGGGCACGTTTCGGGGTCCCGGTCGAACGTTAGTGGGCATTTCGACGGACAGAGGACATCTTTCGACCAAAAGAAGATTAGACCCAAGAAAGGATACATTGCCCAAGATTCTGATGGAAGATCACCTCATAGTAAGAAATATTTAAGATGATAAATCGTTGTTCTGTCGAAAAATTTTAAACGCATATTCCGCCATTTTGTTTGGTATAGCTTCGCTTGGCGAACCCTGTATTGCACAGTAAGGATAATTTTAGAAATGTAATTCAGCGATTGCATTAAGAACTAATTTGTCTTTCGATAGCTGTCCAACTTATATTTTTTTAGTCAAGTTTATGAATAGTTATCCATGAGACAAGATCAATGTGAAAGATGGCGTCCGACATTTTCAGGCTAGTTTTGCTAGTATTGTCATTGTATAACCACGGTTGTTTGTGGCTAAATATGCACATTTTCGAACAAACTCTATATGTATGTTGTAATATGATGTTACAGGAGTGTCATCGGAAGAATTCTGAGAAGGTTAGTGAAAAAATTAATATATTTTGGCGATGATAACGATATCGCTCTCTTTGGCTTGAATCAATGGTCGGGTAACGTTTGCATATGTGGTATGCTAATATAACGATTTATTGTGTTTTCGCTGTAAAACACTTAGAACATCTGAAATATTGTCTGAATTCACAAGATCTGTGTCTTTCCATTGCTGTGAGTTGTGTATTTTTAAGAAATGTTTTATGATTAGTAATTAGGTAATACACGTTGCTCTGTGTATTTATTCTAGTCGAGTTGTGATGGTGGGTGCAATTGTAAACTATGATTTATACCTGAAATATGCACATTTTTCTAACAAAACCTATCCTATACAATAAATATGTTATCAGACTGTCATCTGATGAGGTTTTTTCTTGGTTAGTGGCTATCAATATCTTTATTTGGCCGAATTGGTGATAGCACCTGATGGAGTAAGAAACTGATGGAGTTAGGAAAGTGGTGTCTTTTGCTAACGTGGTTAGCTAATAGATTTACATATTTTGTCTTCCCTGTAAAACATTTTAAAAATCTGAAATGGTGGCTTTATTCACAAGATCTGTATCTTTCATTTGGTGTCTTGGACTTGTGATTTAATGATATTTAGATGCTACTATTTAATTGTGACGCTATGCTAGCGATGCTAATCAGTGTGGGGGGGGTGGGGGGTGATCCCGGATACGGGGTTGAGGTTCGGTAAAGGTTAAACATCTCTGTCTGTTAAGAGAAACTGATAGAAGAGCTTTAAACATCTCTGTCTGTTAAGAGAAACTGATAGAGGAGCTTTAAACATCTCTGTCTGTTAAGGGAAACTGATAGAAGAGCTTTAAACATCTCTGTCTGTTAAGAGAAACTGATAGAGCTTTAAACATCTCTGTCTGTTAAGAGAAACTGATAGAGGAGCTTTAAACATCTCTGTCTGTTAAGAGAAACTGATAGAGGAGCTTTAAACATCTCTGTCTGTTAAGAGAAACTGATAGAGGAGCTTTAAACATCTCTGTTTGTTAAGAGAAACTGATAGAGGAGCTTTAAACATCTCTGTCTGTTAAGAGAAACTGATAGAGGAGCTTTTAAAACATCTCTGTCTGTTAAGAGAAACTGATAGAGCTTTAAAACATCTCTGTCTGTTAAGAGAAAATGATAGGAGGAGCTTAGAACATCTCTGTCTGTTAAGAGAACTGATAGAGCTTTAAACATCTCTGTCTGTTTAAGAGAAACTGATAGAGGAGCTTTAAACATCTCTGTTTGTTAGATAAACTGATAGGAGAAGCTTTAAACATCTCTGTCTGTTAAGAGAAACTGATATAGAGCTTTAAAAAAAAAAGCGGTAAAAAAAAAAAAAAAAAAAAGAAGAGGAAGAAAAAAAAAAAAAAAAAAAAAAAAAAAAAAAAAAAAAGAGCTTTAACATATCTGTCTGTTAAGAGAAACTGATAGAGGAGCTTAAACATATATGTACTGTTAGAGAAACTGATAGAGGAAGCTTTAATCATCTCTGTCTGTTAATAGAAACTGATAGAGCTTTAAACATATCTGTCTGTTAAGAGAAACTGATAGAGGAGCTTTAAACATCTATGTTCTGTTAAGAGAAACTCAACAACCCCTTTCAATATGTATCAAACCCAAACATTCAATATGTATCAAAACCCTCTTCAATATGTATCAAAACCCTCATTTAATATGTATCAAACCCTCCTTCAATATGTATCAAAACCCTCTTCAATATGTATCAAAACCCCCCTACAATATGTATCAAAACCCTCCTTCAATATGTATCAAAACCCTCATTCAATTTGTATCAAAACCCTCCATCAATATGTATCAAACCCTCATTCAATATGTATCAAAACCCCCTCATTCTATAAGAATCAAAACCCTCATTCAATATGATCAAACCCAAACATTCATAAGAATCAAAACCCTCATTCAATATGTATCAAAACCCCCCTTCAAAATGTATCAAAACCCAACATTCAATATCAAAACCCTCCTTCAATATGTATCAAAACCCTCTTCAATATGTATCAAAACCCTCCTTCAATATGTATCAAAACCCCCTTCAATATGTATCAAAACGCCCCCTTCAATATGTATCAAAACCCCCCTTCAATATGTATCAAAACCCCCCTTCATATGTATCAAACCCTCAATATGTATCAAACCCCCTCAATATGTATCAAAACCCCCTTCAATATGTATCAAAACCCTCCTTCAATATGTATCAAAACCCTCCTTCAATATGTATCAAAACCCCCTTCAATATTATCAAAACCCGACTTCAATATGTATCAAAACCCACTTTCAATATGTATCAAAACCCAACATTCAATATGTATCAAAACCCTCCTTCAATATGTATCAAACCCTCCTTCAATATGTATCAAACCCCCCTTCAATATGTATCAAAACCCCTTCAATATGTTCAAAACCCTCCTTCAATATGTTATCAAACCCTCCTTCAATATGTAATCAAAACCCCCTTCAATATGTATCAAAACCCAACATCAATATGTATCAAAAACCCTCCTTCAATATGTATCAAAACCCTCATTTATATGTATCAAAACCCTCCTTCAATATGTATCAAAAACCTCCTTCACAATATGTATCAACCCCCCTCAATGTGTCAAAACCCTCCTTCAATATGTATCAAAACCCCATTCAATTGTATCAAAACCCTCCTCAATATGTATCAAACCCTCATTCAATATGAATCAAAACCCTCATTCAATAAAAAATCAAAACCCATTCAATATGATCAAAACCCTCCTTTATGTATCAACCCACTTCAATAGTATCAAAACCCTCATTCAATATGTTCAAAACCCCCCTTCAAAATGTATCAAAACCCAAACATTCAATATCAAAACACTCATTCATATGTATCAAAACCCCCTTCAATATGTATCAAAACCCTCCTTCAATATGTATCAAACCCCCCTACAATATGTATCAAAACCCTCCTTCAATATGTATCAAAACCCTCATTCAATTTGTATCAAACCCTCCATCAATATGTATCAAACCCTCATTCAATATGTACAAAACCCTCATTCTATAAGAATCAAAACCTCATTCAATATGAATCAAAACCCAAACATTCAATAAGAATCAAAACCCTCATTCAATATGTATCAAAACCCCTTCAAAATGTATCAAAACCCAAACATTCAATATCAAACCCTCCTTCAATATGTATCAAAACCCTCCTTCATATGTATCAAAACCTCCCTTCAATATGTATCAAAACCCTCCTTCAATATGTATCAAAACCCCCCTTCAATATGTATCAAAACCCCCTTCAATATGTATCAAAACCCCCCTTCAATATGTTCAAAACCCCCCTTCAATATGTATCAAAACCCCCCTCATATGTATCAAAACCCCCCTTCATATGTATCAAAACCCTCCTTCAATATGTATCAAAACCCCCTTCAATTGTATCAAAACCTCCCTTCAATATGTATCAAAACCCGACTTCAATATGTATCAAAACCCGACTTCAATTGATCAAACCCGACTTCAATATGTATCAAAACCCAAACATTCAATATGTATCAAAACCCTCCTTCAATATGTATCAAAACCCTCCTTCAATATGTACAAACCCCCCCTTCAATATGTATCAAAACCCTCCTTCAATATGTATCAAAACCCTCCTTCAATATGTATCAACCCTCCTTCAATATTATCAAAACCCCCTTCAATATGTATCAAAACCCAAACATCAATATGTATCAAAACCCTCCTTCAATATGTACACAAACCCTCATTTAATATTATCAAAACCCTCCTTCAATATGTATCAAAACCCTCCTTCAATATGTATCAAAACCCCCCTTCAATATGTATCAAAACCCTCCTCAATATGGTATCAAAACCCTCATCAATTTGTATCAAAACCTCCTCAATATGTATCAAACCCTCATTCAATATGTATCAAAACCCGC